>NC_064924.1:387897450-388497450 GCF_023897955.1 Schistocerca gregaria
GTACTACATGACACTCCTCTTAAAATTTCAAATTGTAAGTCTTAGAAAATCTTTGCTTAGTGTGTGTCTCTTTGGTTGGAATTCTTTTAACCGTTTAAACCAAAACAAACCATCAAGTGAAGATTTCATGCTCTTATTCCTTATTTCAATAAAACAAAGAAAGTTTTTACCGATTCTGGGTAGAGGGGCTCATACTAGCTGCTGTTTTCCTACTAATGCATATTGTATTACACAGGTGCATATCTCACTCTCATTGCAGAGAGATAACTCACTGAAAAGAACCACACACAATGTAAAGAATTATATGGACTGAAATCAGCAAACCCCTACTGAACTTGATGCCTAGGCCAGATAACAAAAGCAGAACACAGCTGTGGAGACATAGACTAAGGTTATCGGGTGAGTTCGACAGTGACAGCTGGGTGGTTGAAATTGAAAAATTTGAAAGTGCTGCAGAAGAAAATAAATAAGCAGAAAAGAATGAATGATAGAATTAAGAACATAATAGGAAACTAAAGGGACAAAGACATCTTACCTCTATGATAGGATGTTATTCAAAATATGAGAATGAGAGTAAAAGGCAAGGGCAAAAGCTCTAAATGTTAAATATTATCAGTTGAGCTGAAGGTAAAAAATGCTAGAAAGGAAAGATAAAAGAATGAATACATCTGAATCTACAAGGGCATGGCAGATGCTACTTCTTATTGAGACATGTATTATAATTTCTTTCCATTCGTCTTGCAAATGGAGCGTAGAATATGGCTGTGTGGCACTGTACTAAAACTAATCTTATCTTTGTACTGTCTTTGAAAGTGATATACAGGTGGCTCTAGTACACTTCTAGAGTATTAATTTACTACTGGTTCCTGAAACTTAGTAAGAAGATTGCCTAGCTGTCGTCTATCTTGAAGTGTCTGTTGATCAACGTTTTTCAGCAGTTCTGTGATGCTCTCCTGTGAGTAAAACAAACCTGAGTGCATTGAACTGACCATTTCATAGATGTCCTGTAACCACAATTTGGTATTGGGACCACACCCTGTTTATAGTGAGTTAACATTGAGTGCAAATATGTGTCCACTGCACAGTAATTTATTTTGTACAGCAGTCCATTGCTTACGCTGTCCAACTGAAACATCTTTTCCCAAACTTTTAGTAATTCCAGGAACTGTATTTCAATTTGTACATGATGAACTTTTTAATAGCTACTGCTGGAAAACCCTCACATGTTCTGGGTGTTGACAGCTCGCATATATCTGTTTTCCTTATTGCATGTGTTATAAATGCAAATATTGCACTTCTTGCCAAATGTTTCATGGTTTTCCTACACATAAATGAGACAGTTTAAGACATAACGACTGAAAATTGTCATCACTTCTAGATGTGTGAAATGGGTTTGCAGTGGTTCAGTTTCCTGCTTGATGTTATGATTCTTATTGCTTTCTTTTCAGTAATAGTGCTTTCTTGCAGTTTCCAGAGTGACCACAAAGTTTAAGTCATTTTTGGGATTTTTGTATATTTCTGGGCATTCTTCATGGAGGCAAAATGAATATGCAAGTATTTTGGGACACATGTGGCACACGGACTGAAAACTTACTTCCAAATACGTCACTGTGATGTAGCTAATATGGCTGTGAAACAATGAATAACATACTATGAGCAGACACTGATCAGTTTACGCATGTTTCAGTTTTCTCAGGAGGTATATGACTCATAAGAGTTTGTCATACATATGTGCAATGTGCTCATGCCAAGTGAATATGCTGTTCACCATGAAATCCAGAAGTTTCACAGCTCCTACATAGTTTCGGTGTCCTTCATGAATAACACTACATACCAGTTTTTGCATTTCTTTCTTCACTGATTTTCATTTTGTTCACAAAAATTGTACCCTTGTCACATCAAACAAAACATCTGCTTCTTATTGAGCCTTGCTAGCATTGATGCCTTTGGAGTACAAAGCTGTGTCATCTGCAAATTGCAATAACTGTCCATGTGAGCTTAAATCATTTATAAAAACTAGGAACAGGAGGGGGGCCAAGGGCTGATCCATGTGGGACACTGTATTCCAAATTCTGTTCTAATGATGTGTTCCTTGTACAGATGCAATCTGTCTGTTTTCTAAATAAGATCTGAGGATTGCCAGAAGTGCTTCCAACTGCATATTGACTGAGCTTGTTTAGAATAATCTTATGAGGTATGCAGTCAAATGCCTTAGTAAGGCTCAAAACTCTCAGTGCTAAAGATTCTTTTTCTTCAAAATTAAAAATCTTAGTTGTCAGATCTTGTGCTGCTATAGTTGTAGATTTGCCTTTTTGTGCATCTGTAAAGAGTTCATTAATTTCAATGTTGTTTGGGATTTGGTCTCTCATAGCAGACCCAATGACTTTGGCAAGGATTAGAATTATTGAAATTGTACAAAGCTTGCCACCAAACCAGGGCCACACTTTTTATTGACTGGCACTGTCTGTGCAAGTTTCGGTAAGTCTGGAAACACACCAACAGAGAAACAGTTATTAATTACCATGGTTAATGGTTCAAAGCTTTATTCTTTTAATTTTGTTTTATAATTTTGTTCGGTTCATGATGGTTCACATTTTGGCATTTCTTAAAATGGCGGGAGGGGGGGGGGGGGGGGGAGGGGGTCTATATTCAGATCTGGGATTGCATCCATAATGTTTTCCACAATGCCAATAAAATAATTGTGGAATTCACCTGAACTGCAAAAGCTTAAGGAAGAGGTAGATTTCTTTCTGTGTTCATTGACCAGGTCTCAGGCTGCCTGGCAGGGGTTGTGAGCTCTTTCAATGAATCTATTATTGCTTTTTTTTCTTGGCTTCTTCTACATCCTTTCCATAAATTATTATTTAGCAGAAAATATTTGCTGTAAAACATTTCCTTTCAGATGGTATCTGTTGCTGCTTTGAAGTGATTATGTAATAGCAGTGCGATGAATTTTAATTTTCCCAACTTACTATTTACCATGTTTTTCCTTTCACAGCATTTGGCCTGCTTGGAGGAAATATTTTGGTAATCTGTAGACATAAATAGTCAAATCTGGTTTCGATGGTCTAGAAGAATTCTTTAAATGCACAAATTGGTGCTATTTCCTGTAATCATGGCTGCCACTCTAGTGCAGATTGTGCTGTTTGAGAAACATTTAACCTAAGAACAGACTAGCAAAGAAAAATAACACAGATAGAGAGGCTGGGTCTAACAGATCCAACATTTATTTAAATTCAAAAATATGTAATACATAAATTTTAAACAGCTGTGCCAAAAATAATCCAATGTTTATTAGTATTTAAATTTATCATACCTTTCTTTGAAATAAGGTTTTATTCATTCGAAAATCTGAAAATTTAATTATTCAGCATTTAAAAAATATTCTTGAATATTTAAAACTTTTTTGGGATTTTAAAAGTTTATGCCCACACAAGTTATAAATTTAGGACTGTTACACACAGTATTACACATTTTAGTGCATAATACAGTATAACACAAAAAGGTTGCCTATCTTTATGATATATATGTTTATTATCTGTATTTTCGGGACAATTTTCACACAACATTATAGAATAAGACAGAAACAGCCACATTCCATAACTTTTTTAGATTCTTTTGTTTTATTGTCGTTGCATTTATACAAATGACCTCATTTGCCTCTTGGAACCACTTCCTTCCCTGAGGTAATCCATGCTGCCAGCTGGGGAAGTGTTCCTCAGGAGATTATTCTGGTTAGCTCTCTATGTCAAACCCGTAGCTCTTTCTGCCAAACCCAACTGCTTGAGAAACAGCCTTCTTCAAATATCCAGTCCTATGTTTGCTTCTTGTACTACAAATGCATTTATACAGAGTTCAAAATGGCATTAAACATGCACAATGTTAAGCGTCTTGTTCACCTTCCAACATTACATTCTCTCCACAAGAGATCAATCACATCAAATCCAGTCTCTATTACTGAGCGAGGCGGCACAATGGTTAGCATACTGGACTAGCATTCGGGAGGACGACAGTTCAATTCTGCATCCAGCCATCCTGATTTAGGTTTTCCGTGATTTCCCAAGATCACTTCAGGCAAATGCTGGGATGGTTCCTTTGAAAGGGCACGGCCGATTTCCTTCCCCATCCTTTCCTAATCTGATTTTGTGCTCCATCTCTAATGTCCTCATCGTCAACGGAACGTTAAACACTAATTTCCTCCTCCTCCAGTCTCTACTGAATTATGGAACATGACAATCACTGGCTTCTTCCAATCACATGTTTCTTCATTGATTTTATGGTCTGTATGCACTGACGACATCATGGTTACACATTTAGTTTTCTTTGATACACGTAACCCCAATGTCAAAATGTCACTAATTCTGAATGTCTGTCTGTTTCTGTGAGGTGAGAATTCCAAAGGATTTTTTATTTGTGAATCTCTCAATAACATCACTTATAGGGGGCCAACTTGTCATTTTTCATGTTCCTGTTTTGTGTGAATATTATTAATCCAACACATCTCAAAATAAAATGAAATCTTCACAGTGAAGTAATTGGAAAGAAGCTTTCTGTCCCTGTGACGCAAGTGTCACAAAATTCTTGGAAACAGCTGGTGGATTTTTGATTCTTTTTGCACAGATCTCCATAACCAGTGCTCTGTGGTCAGAGACCTTTGGTTCAACTACAGCTTTCTCATAGGCCCACGTATTTAGATTTTCGTCAAAGCACCCATCTCCTCTGGCTGCCAAATTGTTTGCTACAAACAGTACACAACTGGCGGTTCAATCCCGCATCCGGCCATCCTGATTTAGGTTTTCCGTGATTTCCCAAGATCACTTCAAGCAAATGCTGGGATGGTTCCTTTGAAAGGGCACGGCCGATTTCCTTCCCCATCCTTTCCTAATCTGAGCTTGTGCTCCATCTCTAATGTCCTCATTGTCAACGGAACGTTAAACACTAATTTCCTCCTCCTCCAGTCTCTACTGAATTATGGAACATGACAATCTCTAGCTTCTTCCAATCACCTGTTTCTTCATTAGTGTAAGCTTACAATCTGTGTAAAGTTTTCTAGCATATTTCGATCCCATACTTCCCAGATTTCAAAGGAATGTACATTCTAAAAGAATAATGCCCTCTCCCCCTCCCCCCCCCCCCCCCAAAAAAAAATAGTAACATTTCATCCACTGTAAGGTATTCATTTTCTGTACTGCTGTTTTTTTTTGTGAATCTCTCAATAACATCACTTACAGGGGGCCAACTTGTCATTTTTCATGTTCCTGTTTTGTGTGAATATTATTAATCCAACACATCTCAAAAGAAAATGAAATCTTCACAGTGAAGTAATTGGAAAGAAGATTTCTGTCCCTGCGATGCAAGTGTCACAAAATCCTTGCATATTCATTTTGCATCCATGAAGAATGCCAGAAATATACCCAAAAATTACCTCTTATTTCAAGTTTCTTGCACTATTTGGGCCACTTTTGTATAGCTGTTTTATGTGATACATGTATTTTGCTCTCTAGTATAAAATCAAGCAACTTACCATTAATCAAGTTTCCAGGCCTCAATGATGACTGTTACGATTTCATGCTTGCCACCAACATCAGGCAACTGTGTGACTGTATTGTGAGACATGGTGCAGATACTTTAGTTCAGAACATTTTTCAGCCATTTAGTTTGCCGATCTCTCAACAAATAGTAAGAGAGGACACCACCAGTCGCACTAGTTCATAGAGACTCTTGATGGGTGTTAGTGAGTGCACTCACATTTCTGATAGGAATGACAACATTACCCTCACTGTCCAGTGGATGGTCACTCATTTCACTTTCTGTGTTATGATCACCCTTAGAAACAAAATTAGCATACACATTGAATTCGTCAGTATCATTTTCTGACCTAAGGGATGCTGTCAAACTATTTTCGAGCAGTTTTATTACACACAGTCAGTATATCAAGAAAACAGAAAAAGCAGAAAAAGCTAACATGAAGTACATAAGTAGCATACTCTTGCACATATTTTTAAGACAAAATCCACCTGGGCCTGAAAGAACCAGCCCCTCCATTCCTTATGAACTCTGTTTGTGGAAACAGCTGGTGGATTTTTGATTCTTTTCGCACAAATCTCCATAACCAGTGCTCTGTGGTAAGAGACCTTTGGTTCAACTACAGCTTTCTCATAGGCCCACGTATTTAGATTTTCGTCAAAGCACCCATCTCCTCTGGCTGCCAAATTGTTTGCTACAAACAGTACACAACTGGCTACTAAGTTCATAAATTCTCTCTCCTCATGGTACTCTCTTTACCAAATTGTACACTGAAACTACCACACAGTGCAATTTTTTTATTTCAAGTGACTGAACAGCACAGGCTACCAGCCACAGCATTTACAACTTTTATCTTATTATTATAGGTTTTAGTAAGAATTATTTTATCCTATGACTATCAGTGTTGTTTTACTGCATTAATCAGAAACGTTAAATTAGTTTTGAAGCTCACTTGTTCACAAAATATATTTAAAGTGATGATAACCAAGATGTTAAGCACCCAAATCCCAAACAATAACAATACTAGAACAAGATTTTCACTCTGGAGCAGAGTGTGTACTGATGTGAAACTTCCTGGCAGATTAAAACTGTGTGCCGGACTGAGAGTTGAACTCGGGACCTTTGCCTTTCACAGGGAAGTTCTCTACCATCTGAGCTACCCAAGCAAGACTCACGACCCATCCTCGCAGCTTCAATTCTGCCAGAGCTTAGATGATAGAGCACTTGCCTGCAAAAGGCAAGGGTCCCGAGTTCGAGTCTTGGTCCGGCACATAGTTTTAATCTGGCATGAAGTTTCGCATCGGCACACACTCTGCTGCAGAGTGAAAATCTCATTGTGGAAACATCACCCAGGCTGGGGCTAAGACATGTCTCCACAGTGTCCTTTTTTCCAGGAGCGCTAGTAGTGCAAGGTTTGCAGAAGAATTTCTGTGAAGTTTGGAAGGTAGGAGAAGAAGTACTGGCAGAATTGAAGCTGTGAGAAAGGGTTCTTGTGTTTGGATAGCTCAGATGGTACAGCACTTGTCCGCGAAAGGCAAAGGTCCTGAGTACGACTCTCAGTCTGGCACACAGTTTTAATCAGTGACAATACTGATGGTTGCTTCTTTGTTATCATTAATGATGCACACACAGACATAGACTTCTGGCTGTGTGGCCCAACTTTAGGAACTAAGACAGCAAAATTCTTTTGCTCCATCTGCCATATGTTTCCTTATTGCTGAAATTTATTATTATTATTATTATTATTATTATTATTATTATTATTATTATCACTGTTGTTAAGTTCACTATTATTAAGTTATATTTTTGTTAAATGGTGTACTGAATCAACACTTATTAACTACAGTCCAATCACTGGGTACATCAAATGAAATTTGTGAACAGACAGAGGATTTATTGGTTGGGAGGGAACAGCATGATATCTTACAAGGAGAGTAACTGACAGACATAGAAGAACTTTGGGTATGACCCAGAGAAGTGTGCCGGGAGGATTTCTGTTCCTGTTGTATATTAATGCTTGGTATACAATATTAATAGCAGCTTCAGAGTTTTGAAGATGGTGCAGTTATCAATAATGAAGTAGTTTACTGCCTGAAAAAATCTGCACAAATATCCAGCCAAATTTTGATACAATTTCAAAGTGGTGCAAAGATTGGCAACTTGATTTAAACACTGAGAAATGTAAAATCGTGGTCTTCGTTAAAATTCAAGTAAGTAGTACCTATGACTACACCATCAATGAGCAACAATTGGAATGAGTCAATGCATAAAACAATCTAGATGTAACACTTTATGGCACTAACGTAAGAACTGGCGTGATCGCATAGGCTCAACAAGTGGTCAACATCAGTTCACTGGTGTGATTCAGTGAAAATGCTGTCAGTCTACAAAGTGGGCTCCTTAAAAGGTGATCATGCATCCTCTCATACACTACTGTTCAAGTGCATCAACCAATACCAAGTAGGTCTAATAAGGGATAATGAATATTTACAAAGAATGGCAGCACAAATGTTCACAGATTTGTTTGTCTCACAAGAGAACACCCAAATATCTCACAAAAGACTATTTACAATGTTTCAAGAACCAGTATTACATGAAGAATGTAACCTGCCCTCTTTGTATCACTCCCAAAGGGACCGAAGAGACTAGGTCAGACTAATTAGAACATGGGTAGAGGCTTTTAAACTGACACTCTTCCTGCACTCCATGTGCAAATGGATGAGGAGTAAACCATGCACTTCACAGTGGTTTGTTGAGTATGGATGTAGATGTAGTGAATCAGAGGCCAGTTTGGAATATGAGATATTAGGTAAAAAAATATTGACCAATGCAGAGTCCAGCATATTTCGCTGGGACTTACAGAACTGGGCTGCACCTGACAGTCACGTAGCAGAGCCTACAGAAAGTTGCTTTGTATCATATGAACTTTGGAGGACACAGTTCATCAACAAGTAGAGATAAGCATAGTCTAAGTAGGTATTATAAACATGCATCTCCATTTTCAGAGTCAGCAGCCTAAAGTGCACAGAAATTCATTCTATGATCAAGGTACTTCGACTTCATGAGCAAAGACATCATAAAAACTTCTGCATCATTGTGTATGTTTCTTTATTTGCCTTTGATTGTTCTCATTTGTTGGTCATTTTGCCATTTATGCTGTCTAAATAATATATTTCTATCCCAGAATTTGAGTTATTTTTCTATGTCAATTCCATCTATAGAGGGTGAGTTATTTAAGACAGGTCACTTGAATAACTCAGTCACTTTTAGTGATAGAAGAAAGTGGAAATAGTGTAGAGTTCATCATTTTTTGTAGGTGGAAGGGTAGAGGAGATACAATAGTCAACTTTGTTCTTTTAAATGGATTGGCATATTATATTATTTACTTTTTAATAACACGTCTGAAGATGTGTACACTGCATTAGGTTCTGTTAGGTTTGGCTATGTATGGGGTCCATTAACCATGGAGTATCAGCAACAGAGAACAGGCACACTACATTGGTTGCTTTAGTGTACAATTTATATTGGATGTAAACAACATTCTACCCATATCAGGTTTCATGTTTTTATCTGCTGCATGAAGAGGATCAAAAGTAAACAACATCCCATACACTGCAGGGTTTGCATGTTTATCTGTTGCATGAAGACCATTGGTCTCTGACTTGCTGCTGTACAGAGTAGGTGATATCTTCATAAATTTATCAGACCTTCACAGCATTCTACACAAAAGCCAAGAAACTGGATATGGTTTTTGTTCATGGCAAATGTCACCAAAATATGAGAGCAGCACGGGGATTGTATACCAAGAGATATCCTGAACATGGAGCACTCTTGCAATCTACCTTTGCAAAGGTAACACAAACATTTTCAGGGAATGCCAATACCAAAAACGTAAATGGCTCAAATTAGCAACCAAATGTGACATGCAATTGACATCTTAGCAGCTGTAGTAAACAATCTGCATATCACTACCACGCAGCTCAAACATGTTGGTGGACTCATTCGATGTTCTGTGAATACTACATTCCAACAAACTTCACCCATATCACACACCATTTCATCAGGAGCTCCTAGGTGATTAATTTAGAAAAAGGGTACAATTCTCTCGATGGGGCCTACAGAAACTGCAAACCAATGACAAGTTCTTGACAAAGATGTTATTTACAGACAAAGCATCATTTACAAACAAAGACACATTAATCTTTGCAACATGTACTACTGATCCTCCAAAAACCCAGAGTAGCTGAGAGAAGTGGACAAACAAAACCTTTCTCAGTCAACAAGTGGGCAGTCTTCTAAATAATCAAATTATGGGTACATATTTTATTGATGGGAACTTAAATAGTGCAAGTATTTTGATTTTTTAACAGAAGTACTGACACTTTTACTAGAAGACATCCGAATGGTTGTACAACAAGCCATGTAATACCAATACACTGGATGTCCTACACATTCTGCACATCAGTTCTGAACAATAGATTTTAAGATTGTTGGCTGGTTAGTCTGACAACACAAAATGGCTTGCATGTTCACCAAACCAAATGCCTCTGACCTTTTACTTGAGGGGTAAACTGGAACACCAAGTTTACAACTAAATTCCAACCACTCACAAACACATTAAGAATCGTACTACATGAGCTTGTTCTGCTATCAGCTCAGATAAAATTGAGTGTGCAGTGTGTATGACCTTAATGGTCACCATTTTGAACACATGTTGTAACAATGTTATCTGATGTCATTAGATTACTTACTGTACATTTCATCCTAGTCTCTCCATATGTGTTTGCAAATGCACTTGTAAAAGGCCAACATCACGATCTTGATAGAAGATAATTACTGTGCAATCAAATGTATTGTATGCATCTCCAAACATATTATTATAAGGTAAATAGTACAACATGCCAATCCCTCTATGCAAAAATGAAGAACACACACACTACGTCTCCATCACAAGCAGCTTTTGTGAGAAAGATTTTCTTCTATCACTAGGTGGCTGAGTTATTCTTGTGGCCTGCCTTAGATGTGTCACCTAGTTATTACTGCACCTTTCTTCTCTGTTGTTGCAAATAGTACAACTGGTATTCTTCATGTGCTTTCACACATATCTTTCCCTTCTGCTATTTTCATGACTGCTAGGTAACGGTTAACTAATACTATGAGATATATGAAGCACTATTAACTTTGTCAGATGGATATAACCACGGACATTTGCTTTAATACAAACCCATCACATAACAAATGGAAATACAAAGCACTGGAGTTTCTGCTGTGGGTACTATAATTGAAGCTGACATTAAGATTATTTGGGAATTGCTTTAGTAACGAGTTGTTTGGAAGTTATTGAGGTCCAAATGAACAACCTCTCAACAAAACAAATATCGCAGAACACATACATACAAGTGTTCTCAGCTACAGTCATGATTGTATTCTGCTAAACATGAATGGAACATCATAGTTATACTTTTCATGACAGTAACAGTATAGTTTTCACCTACATCAAAATGTCATGTCTTTCGAAACGGTTTGAAACTGGTAATGTAAAATTGTTTAACATATGTCATAGCTATCTTGGCACACAACTCTGTACTTACACCTCCTTTCCCAGTTGCCAAACAATCTTTAATCTTATCACCAGTAACATCTGCATTGCAGTCAACTCTAAAAACAGTGTGGGGTGCCCAGTGTTGCCATAAAACATTCCCTGTTAAGCCATCAAGTGCCAAAAGGCCACCAAAACAAGGTGAGGCCCCATTAAAGTACACAGTGCATACAAATTTTGGATCTGTATCACCATCAGCTCCTGGAAGCAAAAAGAAAACTTACAACGTACATGAAAATCAATATACAACAACTTATTCAGTAATTTACAGCAATCTCTGAGAAACAGAGACGTAATCCAGTTATGCAATCATAATTATATAATTTAAGAGGGACATTAATGTGAGTTTGCAATGTAATGAAGAACAAATTATAGTGGAGAACTGCACTAAAAATGCACTGCAAAGAAACTAATTACTTTGAATCAAGAGTCATTTAAAACATTACCAAGTGCAAGCAATATAAGGATTCACTGAAAGGCCGGCCTGACATGTTAGGTCTACAATTTTGCTTCCATAATTTTTTACCGAAGTTTGAGGATTTATTGCAAAAAACTTACAAAAAAATTATGACACAAATTACTGGTCATTGCTGATTACTAATTTCTCCCAGCTTTCAGGCAGCATATGAATCCCACAGTGGATGAACTCGGTAGTTTTTGAGATCGATCAACTGATTCAACTTTGCACTTGTTATATGACTGAAAATGCTGGTCAGACAGGTTGTGTGGCATTGATCAGGTGGTGGTCAAAGGAAGCAATGCCTGGAGAATACAGCATGTGGGGTAGGACTTCCTAATTTATCATTTCCACATATGTTTAGACGAGTTTTGTGAGATGGTGTCGAGCATTGCCATCCTGCAAAATCAACTATTCACGTCTATCGCTGTACTGTAACCATTTGTCTTTCAGTGCTCAGTGTGAACGCATCACTTGCTTTTGACAATGATCTCCTGTGATTGTTTCTGTCAGTTTCAGTAGCTTTGAAAACCTTCTCTCTTCCACAGCAGTGCTGGTCTTCAACATCAAACTCACCATTTTTGAAATGTTCGAACCATTCTCCACATGTCCTTTCACTAACAGGTGCCTCAAGATAGGCCTTATCCAGCATTTTATGGGCTGCAACCACAGACTTCTTCATATTAAAGCAGAAATGTCCCACAAATGACAAGAATTGGGCTCATAGGTTGGCATAAGCAATCCAGAATAACTTTACGATGCAATTGTAAATAAACTAATATTTTGATGACGTTATGTTTATAACTGCATATGCTTATTGTATGACACTTGTGACCTACCACCTGCAGCAGCACTTGCTACTGTGGCCACCTATTGCAAAACAGTGAAAGCAAAGTTGTAGACCTAACAGAAACAGTAAGTGTCAGCAACAAAAATTTGTTTTTGTTATATTAAACATAATAAGTAAAATATAACTAAAGTTTCAATTTGACCAACAGAATAGTTTTATTTATATAGATTTTAAAGTAATAATGTTGTGTGTGCTTTGCACATATCGATAACAACATGAAGAAAAGGGCAACAGTCAGTCACGAAACCCATCATTTATTGGAGCAGACCTAGATTTCGACTGTTGCATAGTCATCATCAGTAGTTTCCAACAGCTAACATAGGCCCCTATGAGTCAGACTATAAACATTAACACAATGTGAGTGTGCATGTGACTGACATGCATGTGTCTGTCAGTCATCTGCATGCCCATCATGTACAAATGTTTATACTCTGACACAGTGAGACCTACATTAACTGTTAGCAACTGCACTGATGATTAATGGGCATCAGAGTTCAAATCTCAGTACACTTCTCTTGAAGACAAGCCACATGTGGCTTTTCTCGAAGATATTCTCGTGAAGCACATCCCAGAGCAGTAAACACATCCAAAAAATTCTTTAATTAAATTTCTCAGCCTGGGTCACACAAATAGTGCCAATATCAGTTTTGAGCTTCTTAGTAACGCATCACCATAAGTTTAAACTGATAATGATATTATCTGTGTGACCCGAGGCTGCGAAGTTAAACAGAATAATTTTGTTACACAGTGGTCACTTTGTTTACCTTAGGCAGTTTTTCTAATCTGTGTACACATGAAAAAAAATCAAAGAAGTGTCCAATATGTAGTTGGACAATCAATAATTAATGAATGAAATATTTGATGCCATAAGAAAATATGAAGAAAATGTACAGATTTTTATTTCTTTATTTTATTTTTTTGAGGAATTAACCCTGAGAGAGATGTGATACGACGGGTGCAGCGGTTGTTGAATGCTGACCAAAAGAAAACATTAGCAAAAACTTGTGCATAATGTTCAAACCATTTTTAAAATAATTCTGTGCACTGATTTGTCCCATGGATCAATAATGGATCCACTCTGTCTTTGCAGAGGCAAAACAGCAGATGAAGTAAGGTTAAGCCAATGAGCCTGCACCAAAAATGGACAATTCAGTTTCATCTTCTGGAAATGTTATGACCAACTTTTCCAATCCACCAGATTTGATACCTTGTGAGTAACACTTATTTTTACATCTACAGAAATTTATTTTGGAAAATGGGACTAAAAGGGTTTTGACAGCCACATAGATGAGTCTTTTCAGGTCTGCTAGAATTTCACTTCAGGAACAGCACCAATCCACTGGAAAGAGTTCTGAACACAATGCACTGACATTAAAAGGAGTTAAAACATATTCCTTTATTTCATAACACACTGACATAAGCAATAAAGGCTCTGTTTTGGTGCCAGTATGTTAGATCAGTGGATAGATTCTGATGTATAGACAGACTTTATGTTACATAAAAACTTCTCATAACAACAGTACGAAATAGGATAGACTGCTTTTCATGAAATAGGGGAGGCATTGTACAGCAGACGAACACGTTGACTGTTAGATAGTCTGGGCTATCAGACAAAGTACTTCTTCAGATCTCTCTCTCTCTCTCTCTCTCTCTCTCTTTCTCTCTCTTACACACACACACACACACACACACACACACACACACACACACACACACACACACGGCCACTGTCATCTGCAGGTGCTAAGGCAGCCAGACTGCAATGAGTACGGATCTCAGCTGTGATGGTAACGGTGTGTGTGTGTGTGTGTGTGTGTGTGTGTGTGTGTGTGTGTGTGTGTGCGTGTGTGTGTGTGTGTGAGTTACAGAAGAGGTTTGGAGAGAGGAGATGGATAATGAGTACAGTAGAGGTATGAGAAGACAATGGATATGTGAAATGCTACTAGAATCCTCGAGTTCAAACCAATGTGTTTCTTCGATACATGGATGTCACGTATCTGAAGTGACCTTGTGGAGAGGGAAAACATGGAGCATTCCTGGAAGATTTAAATTCTAACACAATATTCATGAATGAACTTGAAAAAAGAGGACCAGCTATTTTTCCTTGACATGTCAGTTAAGAAAAAGACCATATGGATCCCTGGGTCTCACTGCATATAGAAAATTCACTCACAGAGACTGCTGTCTTCACGCACTGTGCCATCATTACTCATTCCAAAGAATTCAGTTATAGACTCTGGATCATAAAGCTTGAACACTTTCAGACATTGAGAGCTTAACGGATTAACTGAAACACCTACGAATAGCGTTCTAAGGAAATGGGAACTCAGATCATCAAACTGAGTGGATATTGCAGTCAAAATCAAGAACAGCCTAACAAAAACATTGAGACCAGGACAGAAACGCCAAAAATCGCTTGTCTACTTTGTGCTGCCTGAATATCCTGGAGGATTGGTAGACTCCTGCGGAAACGTGTAGCACGTGCCTGATCTATTTAGGTGTGTTCTGTATTTCTCCAATCGATAGCATAGGTGACAAATTCTACAACTGAGATCATTGTAGAACCATCAGCGTTAGTGGTTTAAGTTTTCCATCTGATTCTAAATCAGGAGACTGCACATCACAACCCATGTGCACACCCCATGAACAAGGCTGGTGAGCTTCATGACTGCAGCTACACATCTATAAAAGTACAGCATATAGCCTAAGATTCCAGACATCATCTGACACTGGTGCTGACACGAGTGACAATATGCAACCACTAGTGCTGCAGGCAGGGCTGCCTCTGGGTCTAGTACAAGACTGCCACACATCCTCCCCGTTAAACATACAAAATGTACAATGGACGTTCTCACACAGGTTATACATAATTTTTTGGGGGGGGGGGGGGGGAGTCTACTACTTAGCAACATTAGGCAATGAAATAATTTGTCTTCTTACAAGAAAGTGGAATGTTTCTTTAATTAAAGTAAAATAGATCAATTCGAGCAAAGTGCTGTGTTGTGGCAGCTGCTTGCACAGTTGTTTATAGCACTAGACCATGATCTCTTTTTTTAAATAAAAAAAAAAAAAAAAAAAAAAAAAAAAAAAAAAAAAAAAAAAAAAAAAAAAAAAAAGGCTGCAATATGCAGTCCTCTGCTTTTAATATGAAAAGTGGCAAAGTTAAGTGTGGGATCTGTTCACTTATTAGTTAATGAATAATGAAAGGCCACTTTACTACATATTTGAGGACTTTAGCAAGTACAGAAAGCACTTTGTTTAGTGTTCGCATGGCTGGACTGCAAAAATATTTGTTGTGGGCTGCATGCTGTCACTACATCAACAAGTTTGGTCTAACATTGGGGCTCCCAATTATTAATATACTGGCTAACTAACCTGGCGCTGATTGGGTATTCATTTTACCAATTTTCTATTAGAAAAAACAAACAAACAAACAAAGTGACCCTATAAGGATTCCTTTTTTACCAACTGAAGTACACTAAAAATGAACTGCGTTTGTACTGTAATATTCTGGACAGTTTACACACGCTGGGCGCATCTGCTCCATGTGCCTAAAACACAATTTTGTAAACGACTCTATGGCAATGCCTTTCTTAGCTCTAATGACAGTACTGTTCTTGCCTACAGCCATTTACACTTCACAGTTGAAAGCTGTCAAAAGTGTTGCCAGGTGAAGGGATTCATCTATATCTACATCTACATCCATACTCCGCAAGCCACCTGACGGTGTGTGGCGGAGGGTACCTTGAGTACCTCTATCGGTTCTCCGTTCTAATCCAGTCTCGTATTGTTCTTGGAAAGAAGGATTGTCGGTATGCCTCTGTGTGGGCTCTAATCTCTCTGATTTCATCCTCATGGTCTCTTCGCGAGATATACGTAGGAGGGAGCAATATACTGCTTGACTCCTAAGTGAAGGTATGTTCTCGAAACTTCAACAAAAACCCGTATCGTGCTACTGAGTGTCTCTCCTGCAGAGTTTTCCACTGGAGTTTATCTATCATCTCCATAACACTTTCACTATTACTAAATGATCCTGTAACCAAGCACGGCACTCTCCGTTAGATCTTCTCTACCTCTCTATCAATCCTATCCAGTACGGATCCCACACTGCTGAGCAGTATTCAAGCAGTGGGCGAACAAGCGTAGTGTAACCTACTTCCTTTGTTTTCGGATTGCATTTCCTTAGGATTCTTCCAATGAATCTCAGTGTGGCATCTGCTTTACCGACGATCAAATTTATATGATCATTTCAGTTTAAATCACTCCTAATGCGTACTGCCAGATAATTTATGGAATTAACTGCTTCCAGTTGCTGGCCTGCTATATTGTAGCTAAATGATAAGGGATCTCTCTTTCTATGTACACTTGTCTACATTGAGATTCAATTGCCATTCCCTGCACCGTGCATCAATTTGCTACAGACCCTCCTGAATTTCAGTACAATTTTCCATTGTTACAACCTCTCAATATACCACAGCATCAATAAGTTGATTCGACTGTCAGAGTGTCTAAGAAATAAAGAATAGATGTATTAGAACTTCATGAGTAATGTGGCATTTTTTCACGCATCTCAATATTTATCATGTCATGCCTCCTGAACCATGGTAAGTAGGCCAGTCTTACCCCAACAGCAATTGTCGCCTGACAGCAAGGACTATGTGAACTGAGTTTGGTTGAAATTGGTCCAGTGGTTTAGGAGGAGATGTGGAAAAAAATCAACACACAGATATCTATTTTTATAATATGTACGGATATATCATCTGTGCTTGCCTGGGTCTGGACCTTTCAGGAAAGTTGAATCCAGTATTAACTTTCAATTCACAATCCACTTGCTTAGATATACATTTAGGAAAGGATAATACCTAATATCTGTCATTAAGTTGTATAAGGAAGACCATTTGAGCAGAAACTACATTCACCATGCACTGCACCTGCAACTATCTCTCAGTACCAAATGAGGAAGACTCAACCAGTTCAAGTGCATCACATGGCACAACAGTGTCAAGGAGTGCATATAATGCCTGCAGAACCGCAGATGTCACAACCATCACTGTGGCATCTCATGCTAACAACCCATGACAGTAGTAGGCTGAAGTCTGCTGACCTAATGCCCAAATACATCTTACCAGTTGTCTGCAGCAACAGTCTATTCCATAACACTTCCACTTTTTCTTCAGACGCGTTTCTGTGAACTGTTATATTAATTTGAGTATATGACACCCCCCCCCCCCCTCAGCGCCCACCACCCACATTAAGGATAAGAGTAATTTTCTCTTTACTCCAAACAATATGTTTATTATAAATACCCACTTCCTGACTACTCAAACCTTAAAGCTACGTAAACCTGACAAATTTCTCTGAATTTTGTCAATACAGTAGGACAGAGATTAGATCACTTATGCAACATATTGTAATATAATAATCTTATAAATTATACAGAAAAAAATAAAAAGAAGGAAAGAAAATTGCTTTCTTGTTGGTTAAATGCAAAATGAAGTACTGTCTCTCACTGAATAAAAAATGATTGTAACAAGTTACATTATACTCACAACAACATAGTACACTACTTCGATATCAAAGGCAAAAACAAAAGCAGCAAATCTGAAAATAAAAACAAAAAGAAAAAAATTTAAAGAGCCTCTTGAATGTAAGACAAAATATTGTAAAAATAAAAAAAGTAAATGCATATGTAAAATAATATTGGAATAAATAAACAAACTTACAGCAGAAACAATAATAAACAAAATCCACAAGAAAGCACAATAGAACCTTAGTGTAGTGGACAAAGACACTTAAAAGTACAATCAAAATCAAACAATACAGCGTGGGGATCCCTTTGCACACTGTGGCCTTCAGTATTCACACTGACATGATAAAGTTACAAGATTTCTTCCACATGTCTTCCCATCCACAGAAAATGATTGTTTGTGAACTTTTTACAGGTAGTTTCTATCTCCTTCAAATCCAAGAATTTGCATCTTACAACAAAGAAAGAAAGTGACACAAACTATGCCAAACATTTACAACTACAATAACAGTTAAAATCTTACAGTAATTAGGCCAATCAACTCATCCAGATTTTATAAAATGTGTGTACTCTTTCAAAAATAAGTCTTAGTGGCATCTAGTTCACATGAACCTGCCAAGAGGATGGTAATTTCTTTGTACCTGTGGAAATGATGCAGGAAATGGACAAGTGGAAGCGTTTCATGGTTGTAAGGAGAACTGGATAACAGAGCATGAATTCAGGGAGTGAAAAGGACAGAAAAAATTTTGCTGAGGACAATAGGGTAGTTTTATGACATGAGGATATTTGAACATGTGCCATATCTTCACACACACCCAATACTCTCACCCCCCCTCCCCCACAAATCAGCTACAAAGGAGCACCCCCCCCCCCCCTTCTTGTTACCCAAAATCACCCATCATCCTGGGCTGGAACACCTGATCCACATCCTTTGTCAGGGATTTGATTATCTCTCTTCATGCCCTGAAACAAATGATATTCTGGTCCTTACCACCACTCCTAAAGTAGTGTTCTGCCATACACGTGACCTACAGAATATCCTAGTCCATCCCTATGCTACTCCCACTCCCAATCCCTTGCCACAGAGGCCATACATGTGTGTAGACCAAGGTGCAAGACCTTCATAATCCACCCAATCAGCACTTCCTATTCCAGTGCTTTCACAGGCCTATCCTTCCACATCAGAGGCTGTGAAAGCAGCCATGTCACACACCAGTTCTGCAGCAAACACTGTGCAGTTTTTTTATGTCAGTACAACTACGAAAAAGCTGTTCAACAGGATGAATGGCCACTGCCAAACTGTGACCAGGAGCTAAGTAGACCACCCTGTGGCACAACATGCATCTGAACATAACATGCTTGAATTCAATGGCTGCTTCACTGCCAGAGCCATCTGAATCTCCCCTTCACCATCAGCTTGCCTGAAACATGCAGATGGGAGTTATCCTTACCATACATTCTCTGTTCACAAAATTATCCCAGCCTCAACCTACAGTAACCTACTGTCCCCATACATCCACTCAACAGTCTCCATCCCCTCTCTCTTATGACCTCCTCCTTATTCTTGACCCCTCACCCTGTTTGTGTGCCACCTTTTGCTGACACATTCACCCATCTTTCCCTTTCACCGCTCCTCTCCTTTTTGGCCATTTGTCCTCCTCCCTCCCCTAAGTGTTCCACAGCTGCCTCACTCTGCACCTGTTGGCAGTCCAATCCCTGCATGCGCTTCCAAAGCAATCTTCCCTCACCCGCCTTCCACATACACTGCTATACCTCCCCTTCCCTGCCCCCTCCAGACTGCTGCTACTGTTCTTCATGACAGTTGCATTTCAGTTCCAGTCTGAGCTGTTGGAGATAGTAGTCATGCAAGCATGAGGTGTGCTTGCTTGTCTTTGTCATTCTTTTTCCGCAGAAGGTTTTGGCCGAAAGCTAATGTGTACGTGTCTTTTCATTGTGCCTGTGTGCAACTGAATGTGTCATTTTTGTGATAAGTAGCAAGCTATCTTTTCTTTAAGCTGCTGGCATTCTAACCTGGAGTTTCCACTGTTTGATTATTACTACATAATATATTTAATTGTATATCAAACACAAACAGCTGTTTCTTCTTATGTCTTGTATAATTGTCACTGGATTTGACACACTATTTACTGTTAGTGTAGGCATGTCATATATCACACAATCAAACAACTCGTAATCCACATGAGACACAGTTGCTCAAGTTCTGACAAGTACCACAAAAATGTTGGGCCTCATTTAGAAAATCATGTTCCAGTACAAGTAGTATCACTGCTAAGAGTTATGTTTTACTGAAGACAGTGCAAAGCTGGTACTTAGAAGAGTTTTAGTTTCCAAATAATGTGAGAAATGGAGAAGGCTTATAAATACTTTATAACTGGGGTATAAATATAAAATTTTATATTACTGTATAGCATTTTTATTGGTAATAATTTTTAACATTTTTATGGTATTATTATTCTACTTAGCTGTAAAAACAAATTTTGAAATATAGGCCGTACTATTGTTGTAAAGAAATTAAGACAAGTTTATAAAACCTATTTTAAGCATGTTCTCCAACATGTCATGTACATTGGCAGCTTAAAAAAAGTTATAACATGTTTTCAGTCACACACATAATCTTAAATCTGTATACTGTACAGTATTGTATGTTCCCTGAAAGTGTATCCCCAAATGTATGAAATCAGGGTCAGCTACAACCTTATTTCAAGACTATGTGTCAGGCCTTGTCTGATACCTTGACTGTGTAGATAAAAGGAAGAAATGTAATAAACACTGTGTACACAACAGCCCTGAGCAAGCAATGTAAAATTATGAGAAGCTACTAGACAAGTTTTATACATGCCTGAAGTACATAATCAGTCATGATTCCAAGAGCAAACTTAGCAAAGTTGCTTAGAAAGCACACCATGAACTCCCAACTTACCTGTCCCATAACCAATGATCACATCATCTATTCCATCATCATTAACATCATTCAGTTGAACTGCAGACTCTGATGTAAACTTAGGAAAATTCTTCTTCCAGATGTCAGTTACTCTTATTTCTGTACAAGGAGCTAAGGAACCTCCAATATTGCTGTGCTGACCCAGTCTCCAGAATGCAACTTGATCCAGAGGAAATGGGAACCACATAATAAGAAACACCACAAGCATTATTAGACCTGGAATAAAAATGTTTCATTAATAACAATAAATAGTACTAATAGATGCAACTGATTTTTCTCCTCATATACTTCAAACAGTTACCAGTTTATTATAAACAAAGAGACATATGGCAAAAAACTTCTTAATGTGACAACCACTGTGTATCACTTTGGTTGTCAAAATAGCCAGGTAATTAACATATTTTCTTTTTTGCTTTGAGACTATTATCTTCACTTGGGCATCACATGTTATGTACAGTCCACTGTTATATGCATTCATAATTGTTGGCTTCAATAAAAACTATGCACTCTTTGTCAATTGATTATGCATGCTGAATTTGTACTCTATAAATGTATCATGTGATAAAGTTGTCATTAATAACACAGCATATTTTGTGATTCTTCATCACACAACTGAAATGAGCACTAGTGCAACCATGCAACAAAAAGTAGTCAAAGCCTGGCCTGAGGATGTAATTAAGCTATCCAGGTTATGGTAGTATTGGGTAAGAAGCAGCATATTGGTGGAAGTAATTGAATATGCAAATATGTTGGTGGAGGTTGTGATGGTAATTGCTGATCTGCCTATGGACTAGCTTTGGTGTGTAGATGCTATTCATGAAGGCCTTGCCAATACTTTCAGAATTACTAGAAAAGGGATTGTTGATCACTGCACGTGTGCTGTCCAGGATAGACGACTGGAAGACACGTTTAATTTTCTGAGCAAAAGTTGTTGCTTATACAATAAATACCTTCAATCAATTAAAAGTACAATCAAAACTGTTGTAAGACACCATTAAGAAAGTCTACTATTGTGTTAGCAAAGTTGAATACTTTTTCTAAAACAGAAACTTCAATCAGTCTTTAAGGTTGCCAGTACCATCAATCTAGCAAATAACGCTGAGAATGTTACTGGCTGGAGACACACAAAGTAGCTGAAAAACTATTTTTCTACTAGAAATAAGAATAAATTCATTGTACCTTGCCACAAATATCATCAGACTCACTGACACATGAGTATCTAAGAAAGTCACCTTCTCTGAGATCTATTACACTGAGGTGCCATGCATCACCACTTTTTGACAATTCTGATAGGCAGAACAGGAGAAGGGAAGTTATGTTGAAGTTAACATCTCATCAGTAACCCAGAGACAATGCTTTAGTGAACTAAACACATTTGTGAGAAGAATTTATGACATAGCTGAAGGTGCCATCTAGGTATGGTATTTACTTTACGTGATTTGCCCATTAAATTTAAGTCCAATGTATTAACAAAGATAGCATCCCATACATAAAAAGAAAGCCCAAGGTATCTACATTATAAGAATACAACTTTCATTTTGGTCACCACTGACCACTTACAGTGGAACAGGTTTGACCATTAAATATACAATTAAGAATAATTTTTACAGTGAAGCATTTACAAATTACTTCCATTCAGAAACTCTCCAGTGATGTCAGTTTCCACATGAAATAGCTTACTTTTACTATTCTCTTGCAGACATGGCTAATGTGTTGCTTCCAGTTTAATCTCCTATCAATGTGAAAGCCTAGTAGTTTTACTGATTTACTTTCCACAGCCGTAGTCAGACCCAGAAGTAGTACTTGTGTTTTATGAGGATTCTGAAGACAGACATAAACTATCATAAGAAAATCTGTTCACAAAGTTTCAAGCTCTAGGAATATACTACAGTTCCCTATGTACTACTCACACAGGGATAATGAGAATAAGATTAGAATAATTACTACACACACAGTGGCATTCAAACAATCAATCTTCCCACAATCCGTACATGAATGGAACAGGAAGAGCCCCTAATAACTAGTACAATGGGATGTACCCTCTGCTATGCACCTCAAGGCAGTTTGCAGAATACAGATGGTGATGTTGGTGCATAGGAATCTATTGGAAGAAAACCAATTCATTGCTAGTTCTAATTTTCCCTTTGTAGGCAGATGCAGTTTTTTCATGTCGTGGCATGGTGTACCAAGCAGTGTTGTGCCATCCACAAAACACACTTTGGAATCTGCTCCCACGTGGTTTGGCACATCCTTAACTGCAGTGATGAGCAGAATGGACCTAGGACCGAGCCCTGTGGCACTCCGGTCCAAACTTCCTTCAAAGAAGAGCATCTGTTTTTGATTGATGCAAACTGCTTTCTGTTGCTTTGGTATAAGTTTATTACATCTAAAGATGGGCTGAGTGTGGTAAAATATGCGTTTTGCAATAGGATGTTAAATGGCATACAGTTGAAGGCTTTGCAGAGATCACAAAATAAAAGTGATACTAGATCCTTATGTTCAAATGCACTTAACGGTTGGTTAACAACTTAAGTGACCACATAAGTGATATTTTTGCCATGTGTCTTTCTTTGAATAGTGTGCACTCATTCCAAAGATAAGATGTGCAACTGTATAATGTGTTTAGTTCTACACCATGATAATACAGCTACACAACAGCTTACAGCAGCTGCATCAATGTTACTGTATTTCCAACAGAACATGATATTTCTACAATTTTAGTACAGTGTTACCAGGTCAATTTCAGTAAAGTGTCATACAGTACTCGTGATACATCTATCTCTATATTCAGCAAGCCACATTATCACCTCATGGTGGCTGGTACTTTGTGTACCACTGTCACTTCCACCTTTCCTTGTTCACTTGTGAATGGTACACCTCCATGTAAGCTCAAATTTCTCTATCTTACTTTCATAGACTTTTCACAAAATATAAATAGAAAGATGCAATCTGCTGATTTCAGCTCTCACACAATGCAATCAGCTGTAGAAAGATTTGTATATTCTGGAAATCTTATGTGGCTATGCGAAAATGGGGGCACTGCAATAGATTTTTGAGTATCTATATGAGCTATCATAATATATGCAGTAGAATACTGGAATAACCACAACTTGTTTTTAAAACTCAGTAAATAATGAAGATTTGTGACATAAAATATGTAAAATAGGCTACCTCAGATAAAAAGTATAACAATTAATGTCACATAAGGGACATACTATTATAGCCTGCCAAATTTAAGATACAGTAATTAGCTCCATTAAGTTGTGAAAGAAAACCCATAATTCCATAATCATTACAAACACAATTAATAATAATAGTATTCTTTTTCAATAACATTGCAAAAAAGTGACAAAGAAAATATACTTTATTGACTCTTCGGTATTCTTAGTGGAATCATGTGATTTAAGGAGGAAGTTGTATCAGACTATGACTTGTATAAAGTGTTCTAATTCTTCTCTTTTCTTCCATATGGCGTTGCATGTTTATTTAGTGCTAAGTGTGTTTGAGCAATATTTCTTGGTAAAGTGTCCTTTGTGAGTAGCCTTTTCGGACATATAATTGCTGTCCACAAACATATGGTAGTAACTGCCAGAACTTGCCAACTGCGAAATTGAAGTGATCTTCACTCTGTAGGTGCTTTCTGCCTAAATTCTCTCTTGGTTTAGCAATGTACTTAAGAACTGTTACACCGTTATCTACTAATAAGTTATAACACAAAACAGGAAAAGAAAGACACGGTGTTGCAGAAGTAATGCAATAATCTAAGAGCACAGGATCAGCAAAAAAGTAGAGACTAAGATGTGTTACCTAAAAGCGCCGTCAGTGCTATTACACCGTAACAACAAGGTATGCAGAAAACTTTACAGGACGAAACTTTGCCAGTTTCGTTTTGAAGATGTGTGCTTTTCAGTTTCCTTCTTGGGGCCATAAGCGGTCGTTTCACTCCTCTTTCTTCGTCCACTTTGAAACCATTTCTACCGTCACGAATAAACACTTCGTCCTCAACATCATCGCTCCCATCATCTTCGTCGAAGCTGTCTTTCACAGCTAGTTTCGGAACAGTAAACGACATCACGCTACAATAAATTGTATTATGAATGGAGCGAGGCCGTGAAAAAGGGCAATTTTAGCAGCAGTTCCATACGTATTTCACTCTCACTGTACCTCCGACACAGACGCACAACAAAACACCGCCTAGTGTCAACATAATCCACAGATAATCAAAATAAACAATGCGTCTAATGTCAAAACGAACATAGAACCTCTTTAGCGGGTCAACTGTTACATGATCGATGTTACACTATCGACATGTCATATGCTGTATGTCTATCGAATTGTCACCAAGAAAAATACTGTAATAACAAATAAATTTAGCTGACAATGACCTACTGTAAAAAGACTTGACATACATTCGTCTTGAACCTTAACAAAATTTTATAGCTTTTATTTGTTTTAGTACCATTATTTATTAACCAGTATTCAGGTTTATTGTTGAGTTAATGATAAATCTGGTACAGGAACTATTTTTGTATTAGCTGCAAATAATGTAATAAATGGCAGAGCCCAGTATGATTCTGTCTCACAAAATATTTGTCTCTAAATTGACATCTTCTTTAAAATTCGATTGGTAGTTAAGCTATGGCGTTATATAAATAAATTAAAATATTAGTAACACTTAGAAAACGAAAAACAAAAGTATTCTGCCTCTAAATAAGAGGATTATATGGAAGAAGGTTGTCCATTATCAGAGAGAATTTATACATTTATTGTTTATTAGTGTACGGTACAATAAAAGCAATATTTCAGTACTTATTGTTAGAAATGATGTTCGTCATCATAATATGAGAGCTAAAGTTGATCTGTATCAAAACACCGTAAATAATTAGGAATATTTACAAAATGAATTTATAATCTTCTGCACTCCGTCTATAAAATGCTGTTTCCTGACTATTAGAATATCATGACAGTAATAAGTTTTAAGGTTTGTACTGTACTGTAATTAATTGCTGAATTATTATATGCTTGTGGGAAGTCTTCTCATCACATATCATAGTCCTTAAATTAATAATACATTTATTCTTTGGGGAAGTATATTAAATTTTACCTTTGTCTTTTTTTCTGTTGTCTAGTTGCTTCCATTTTGCTATACACATGTTAATTTTAGTGTAATTAAAGTGCCCTATATTGACAAATAAAAGAAGTACATCAATGATCGAAGTACCACAACATTATTCAGAGTACTTCCTGAGTAGATTCCGTACACTGGTGACCCCAGTACAACAAAAAAGATCCTACTTCTGAAGTGTGCTCTGGAGCTGCAGTGTCTACACCAGACGTGGAGAACCGTCAAGAACATCCGTTCTTCGCACAAATACTTCAAAGCAACGTCTTCCACAGACAAACATTTTCATGCTCCTTGCGCAACGCAAGGTGGAACCGAAACACGAAAGTGTTGTACGAAGCAGCATTTTGCCGACTTTGCAGATGGCAGACAAAGATATGACCAAAATTTGTACAATACAGACGTACTAGTTGTAGCCACACCATGGAAACATTGTGCTACTTACCAACAATATTCAGTTTAGATGACAAGTGCAGGAATTTGCAATGAAGGGACATGAATGTTTCCCAGTTGTTTCGTTTCAGTTCCGATCTTGGTGAATTTTTTCCTTAAACAATATGCAGACCAGCTGATTGGGTCTTGCGAGATGCATTAAAATTTTGTTCCCGCACTGCAAATGTGCTGTGAGCCCAGGCTGAACATGCCATCACAATGTAATCTGGATTTTAATGCTGTTCCGTGTAGATCTGACGCCATTTCTAAATTAGTGGCTTTCTAACCTTGGCATGTTGCATTGTGTTTTGAAACCAGAGCACTCATTTTTAAAAAGGCACAGCATCGTGGAAGACAAACTCAAAATTATGGCCTTATTGGGTAGTATTGCGAATTATGCCCATGTTATCAGCTAAATCATCCATGCCCTGCCGGCTCTTATATATTCGACACCGCAAAATGGGCGCTATTTCAGTGACTTGGAATAACTCTTACACAACAGCTATGTAAGATTATCTACAAGAAAAGAATTGGTATCAAAAATCCATCTTAATATGGACGGCAACTGTGAGAAGCTGTATTTCCAAGCAGCATGCAAGACAATGCTCTCTGGTTGATGTTCTTCAAATTTTGGACAGGTCAATGTTATCTCAGTTGCTTTTCTGAAAACTTTCATATAACTGTATACACAGTATGTTATTTTACAAGATAAAATTTATGAAAATCAATTACTTTATAAAATATTTTAGTTTCTATGTTATAATCGATAAGTGCTAGTTCTGAATGTATGGTTAACATTACTTTTTTAGAAACATTTTAAGTTACGAATTATTTCCACACTTAAAATTTCTACTATTAATTATGCAATCCTGAACTGTTCACCATGTTTATTTCTGGATTCATGTATGAAATAATAATCGAAATTAATAATGTAAGAAAAACTAGTAGACATTCATTTGTTAATAAAAATTGCAAATCCTTAGGACTATTGATATTTCTGCAGAGTGTGAGAGTTGTAAGCTTGTCTCTGATGTGATTGGACGTATTTTTGTATAATAGGGGCGACCAATGTAATTTTGGCTTTGTTAATGTGAAAAATCAAAATACAGTATGTGTCTATATCCGAATCCCACTCCAGCTACTGCTGGGTCTGGGTGCTGATGAGTCCTTTCCATTTGCCTTGGTCCTCCCACCACTTTTCTTCCTCCACTTGCTGCCAGGTCGCACCTCTCCTCTATACAGATATTCTCACTCCCATTTTCCACTGTGTTCTTGGGCGCCCTCTAGGTCTTTTCCCATCCATCTTTACTTCTTCCATAATTTTTTGGGAATCTCTGCCCATGCATCCTCTTGACATGCTCATACCATTTAAATATCTTTCTTTCAATTTCTTCTCTCCTACTTTCTTGTTTAAGGTCCTTCCTAATCTCTACATTCCTTACACTGTCAATTCTTGTTTTTCCCTTAACTGCTCTGTTATACTGTATGATATACTAAAATGTGAGTAAATCAGCGGAAAATATATTTAAGTAAAAAGTTCTGCAACAACAATCTTCCAATTTATTTAGTTCAATCATCTGTGAGAACCTGATGTTAGATTTTCAGTTTCAAGAATCAGACCTCTAGGCAAGAACAAATCAAGCCATCTCAACATGACAAGTTAGGTAAACTTGACAGTGTATTGTAGCCATCTCTGTGAACCTGATGTTAGATTTTCAGCTTCAAGAATCAGACCTTTAGACAAGAAGACACCTCAGCATGACAAGTTAAGTAAACTTGAAAGTTTATTGTAATCTTCACTCCTCTCAAATCTTCATAAAAGACTTTGTTTATTAATTACTTGGACTGGGTATTGTTTAAAGTGGACAATAGATAGAAGAAGGTACGAGGGAGGTGGGGTGATTACAGTGTGTCGATGACATGGAGCGAAAATAATGGTGCTGGAACCATGCTTATTTTTCGCAAGAGAGCAAGCAATGGCTCACAACCATGCGACTTCTCAAAACTTCAGAAGTTTCCCACAATAGGTGCTCTAAATCACGACAGACAGTAGAATCTCTTGAGGATCAAGAGCAAGAGGTAAACCAGTTTGACTGAGCCAGCAGGAGCGAATAAAAGGCTTTACATGCAGATCTACACCTCTACCCCCCATGAACCACAGACCTTGAAGTTTGTGGGGAGGCTTGCATGCCTCAATGATACAGATGGCTCTACTGTAGGTGCAACCACAATGGAGGGGTATCTGTTGAGAGGCCAGACAAATGTGTGGTTCCTGCAGAGGGGCAGCAGCATTTTCAGTAGTTGCAGGGGAAACAATCTGGATGATTGACTGATCTGGCCTTGTAACCCTAACCAAAACGGCCTTGCTGTGCTGGTACTACGAACAGCTGAAAGCAAAGGAAAACTGCAGCCGTAATTTTTCCCGAGTGCATGCAGCTTTACTCTATGGTTAAATGATGATGGCATCCTCTTGGGTAAAATTTTCCAGAGGTAAAATAGTCCTCCATTCGGATCTCTGGGCAGGGACTACTCAAGAGGACGTCGTTGTCAGGAGAAAGAAAACTGGCGTTCTATGGATCGGAGCGTGGAATGTCAGATCCCTTAATCGGCCAAGTAGGATAGAAAATTTAAAAAGGGAAGTGAATAGGTTAAAGTTAGATATAGTGGGAATTAGTGAAGTTCGGTTGCAGGAGAACAAGACTTTTGATCAGGTGAATACAGGGTCATAAATAAAAAATCAAGTAGGGATAATGCAGTAGTAGGTTTAATAATGAATAAAAAAATAGGAGTGCGTGTCTATCTTGGCCACAATAATGCGTTCACTATGCTGTTTACAACAGCATAGCGAACGCATTATTGTGGCCAAGATGATGAAGAAATTGATAAAATGTATGATGAAATAAAAGAAATTATTCAGGTAGTGAATAGAGACGAAAATTTAATAGTCGCGGGTGACTAGAATTCGACAGTAGGAAAAGGGAGAGAAGGAAACATAGTAGGTAAACATGGATTGGGGGTAAGAAATGAAAGAGGAAGCCGTCTTGCAGAATTTTGCATAGAGTATAACTTAATCATAGCTAACACTTGGTTCAAGGATCATAAAAGAAGTTTGTATACATGGAAGAATCCTGGAGATTCTAGAAGGTATCAGATAGATTATACAGGGTGTTACAAAAGGGTACTGCCAAACTTTCAGGAAACATTCCTCACACACAAAGAAAGAAAATATGTTATGTGGACATGTGTCTGGAAACGCTTTATTTCCATGTTAAGCTAATTTTATTACTTCTCTTCAAACTACATTAATCATGGAATGGAAACACACAGTAACAGAACGTACCAGCGTGACTTCAAACGCTTTGTTACACGAAATGTTCAAAATGTCATCCATTACCGAGGATACATGCATTCACCCTCCATCGCATGCAATCCCTGACGTGCTGATGCAGCCCTGGAGAATTGCATATTGTATCACAGCTGTCCACAGACGAGCACGAAGAGTCTCTACATTAGGTACCGGGGTTGCGTAGACGAGAACTTTCAAATGCCCCCATAAATGAAAGTCAAGAGGGTTGAGGTCAGAAGAGCGTGGAGGCCATGGAATTGGTCCGCCTCTACCAATCCATCGGTCACCGAATCTGTTGTTGAAAAGCGTACGAACACTTCGACTGAAATGTGCAGGAGCTCCATCTTGCATGAACCACATGTTGTGCCGTACTTGTAAAGGCACATATTCTAGCAGCACAGGTAGAGTATCCCATATGAAATCATGATAACATGCTCCATTGAGCATAGGTGGATGAGACTAAAATGAGCTCTAACATGGTAATTAAGTGTTTCCAGGCACATGTCCACATAACATCTTTTCTTTATTTGTGTGTGAGGAATGTTTTCTGAACGTTTGACTCTACCTTTTTATAACACCCTGTATAATGGTAAGACAGATTTAGGAACCAGGTTTTAAATTGTAAGACATTTCCAGGGGCAGATGTGGCCTCAGACCACAACCTATTGGTTATGAACTGAAGATTAAAACTGAAGATACTGGAAAAAGGTGGGAATTTAAGGAGATGGGTCTTGAAAGAACCAGAGGTTGTACAGAGTTTCAGGGAGAGCATACGGGAACAGTTGACAGGAATGGGGGAAAGAAGTACAGTAGAAGAAGAATAGGTAGCTCTGAGGGATGAAGTAGTGAAGGCAGCAGAGGATCTGGTAGGTAGAAAGACGAGGGCTAGTAGAAATCTTTGGGTAACAGAAGAAATATTGAATTTAATTGATGAAAGGAGAAAATATAAAAATGCAGTAAATGAAGCAGGCAAAAAGGAATACAAACGTCTCAAAAATGAGATCGGCAGGAAATGCAAAATGACTAAGCAGGGATGGCTAGAGGACAAATGTAAGGATGTAGAGGCTTATCTCACAAGGGGTAAGATAGATACTGCCTACAGGAAAATTAAAGAGACCTTTGGAGATAAGAGAACCACTTGTACGAACATCAAGAGCTCAGATGGAAACCCAGCAAAGAAGGGAAAGCAGAAAGGTGGAAGAAGTATATAGAGGGTCTATACAAGGGCGATGTACTTGAGGACAATATTATGGAAATGGAAGAGGATGTAGATGAAGATGAAATGGGAGATACGATACTGCGTGAAGAGTTTGACAGAGCACTGAAAGACCTGAGTCGAAACAAGGCCCCCGGAGTAGACAACATTCCATTGGAACTACTGATGGCCTTGGGAGAGCCAGTCCTGACAAAACTCTACCATCTCGTGAGCAAGATGTATGAGACAGGTGAAATACCATCAGACTTCAAGAAGAATATAATAATTCCAATCCCAAAGAAAGCAGGTGTTGGGAGATGTGAAAATTACCGAACAATCATTTTAATAAGTCACAGCTGCTAATACTAACGCGAATTCTTTTCAGACAAATGGAAAAACTGGTAGAAGGCGACCTGGAGGAAAGATCAGTTTGGATTCTATACAAATGTTGGAACATATGAGGCAATACTGACCTTATGATTCATCTCAGAAGCTAGATTAAGGAAAGACAAACCTACATTTCTAGCATTTGTAGACTTAGAGAAAGCTTTTGACAATGTTGAATGGAATACTCTCTTTCAAATTCTGAAGGTGGCAGGGGTAAAATACAGGGAGCGAAAGGCTATTTACAGTTTGTACAGAAACCAGACGATAGTTATAAGCGTTGAGGGGTGTGAAAGGGAAGCAGTGATTGGGAAGGGAGTGAGACAGGGTTGTAGCCTCTCCCCAATGTTCTTCAATCTGTATATTGAACAAGCGGTAAAGGAAAAAAAAAGAAAAATTCGGAGTAGATGTTAAAATCCATGGAGAAAAAACAAAAACTTTGAGGTTCGCCGATGACACTGTAATTCTGTGATGGACAGCAAAGGACTTGGAAGAGCAGTTGAACGGAATGGACAGTTTCTTGAAAGGAGGATATAAGATGAACATCATCATAAGCAAAACAAGGATAATGGAATGTAGTTGAATTAAGTCGGGTGATGCTGAGGTAATTAGATTAGGAAATGAGACACTTAAAGTAGTAAAGTAGTGTTGCTATTTGGGGAGCAAAATAACTGATGATGGTCGAAGTAGAGATGATATAAAATGTAGAATGGCAATGGCAAGTAAAGCGTTTCTAAAAAAGAGAAATTTGTTAACATCGAGTATAGATTTAAATGTCAGGAAGTCATTTCTGAAAGTATTTGTATGGAGTGTAGCCATGTATGGAAGCGAAATGTGGACGATAAATAGTTTGGACAAGAAGAGAATAGAAGTTTTCGAAATGTGGTGCTACAGAAGAATGCTGAATATTAGATGGGTAGATCATATAACTAATGATGAAATATTGAATAGATTTGGGGAGAAGAGGAGCTTGTGACACAACTTGACTAGAAGAAGGGATTGGTTGGTAGGACATGTTCTGAGACATCGAGGGATCACCAAGTTATTATTGGAGGGCAGCGTGGAGGGTAAAAATCGTAGAGGGAGACCAAGAGATGAATACACTTAGCAGATTTAGATGAATATAGGTTTCAGTAGGTACTGGGAGATGAAGAAGCTTACACAGGATAGAGTAGCATGGAGAACTGCATCAAACCAGTCTCAGGACTGAAGACCACAATAACAGCAACTACACTTCTAACAGACTCTCTGTAATTGACACATGTTTCACAGTGAGCATCATATCTGCTCGTTCATTTAAATCAACACATGAAGTGTCAGATGCACAACTATGCACCACAAACCACACCTCTATCAAGCATTTCAGAACTATGGAACAGACAATAGATAAGGGGCTACATGAGATATCTACTTGGCAATTCATTGTAATCAGCTTGTCCAACCCTATGAAAGTTCCACATTTCATCCAACTTGGCAGAGCTGTTCCCTGACAGACAATTAGTGGAGAACTTTCCAATGACGTTTGACGTGGTTACTACCCTTCGTGACACACAGTGTGTGCTGGAATACGACCTTCAGAATATGATTATGAAATACACACATCAAAAAAGTTTTGCTTCACCTCGGTTCCGAAAGTTCCAGAACCTGTACAGAAAATTGGAAGCGAGATCAACATAACTATCGTTCTCCCCCTTTTTATTGCTCATGAAAACCATGCATTGTACGTTGTACCACCATACAGCGTGCTCTTCAGAGGTGGTGGTTCAGATTTCTGTACACACTGCTACCTGTAATACCCAGTAGCACGTTCTCTGGCATTGATGCATGCCTGTATTCGTTGTGGCATACTATACACAAGTTCATCAAGGCACTGTTGGTCGAGATTGTCCAACTCCTCAATGGCAATTCGGCGTAGATCCCTCAGAGTGGTTGGTGGATCACGTCGTCCATAAACAGCCCTTATCAATTTATGGCAGGGCTTGTTCGATAGGGTTCCTCTCTGGAGTTCATGCTGGCTATTCTAGTCGAGCGATGTCATTATCCTGAAGGAAGTCATTCACTAGATGTGCACAATGGGGGCGCGAATTGTCGTCCATGAAGACCAATGCCTCACAAATATGCTGGTGATATGATTGCACTATCGGTTGGAGGGTGGCATTCACGTATCGTACAGGCAATATGGCGCCTTCTGTGGCCACCAGTGGCACATGTCAGCAACACATAATGTCACCCCAAAATAGCAGGGAACATTCACCTTGCTGCACTCGCTGGACAGTGCGTCTAAGGCGTTCAGCCTGACTGGGGTGCCTCCTAATACGGCTCTGATGATTGTCTCGCATATGCGACACTCATTGGTGAAGAGAACATGAAGTCAATCCTGAGTGGTCGATTTGGCATGTTGTTGAGCCCATCTGTACTGCACTGCATAGTGTCGTGGTTGCAAAGATGTACCTCACTGTGGACTTTGGGAGTGAAGTTGCGCATCATGCAGCCTATTGGGCACAGTTTGAGTCGTAACACGACGTCCTGTGCACGAAAAGCATTATTCAACATGGTGGCGTTGCTGTCAGAGTTCCTCCGAGACATAATCCGTAGGTAGCCGTCATCCACTGCAGTAATAGCCCTTGGCCGACGTGAGCTCTCTCCTGTATCTCCTCCATGTCCGAACAACATCGCTTTGGTTCACTCCGAGACTCCTGGACACTTCCCTTGTTGAGAGTCCTTCCTGGCACAAGGTAATAACGCGGACGCGATCGAACCGCGGTATTGACCGTCTAGGCATGGTTGAACTACAGACAACACTAGCTGTGTACCTCCTTCCTGGTGGAATGACTCTAACTGATTGGCTGTCAGACCCCCTCTGTCTAATAGGTGCTGCTCATGCATGGTTGTTTACATCTTTGGGCGGACTGAGTGACATCTCTGAACAGTCAAATTGACTGTGTCTGTGATACAACATCCACAGTGAACGTCTATCTTAAAGATTTCTGGAAACTGGGGCGATGCAAAACTTTTTTTGATGTGTTATAAGGAAACTGAAAGAGAGCGAGTTTCCATGTTGAATGAAAACTCTGTCTCAAGAGAAAAATTATGTCTGTTGGAGACATACCCCAACAACAGATAAACGTACCTCAAACAGTTACGAAACCCCATCAGTTAAATGGAATCACCTTCATCAGCGTCATCTACACCAGCAGAATCAGACAGTTTTTCAGTAATCGCAGCATTAGGAGCTACAACAGCAGCGTCCATCGCCGACTCCACGACAACAGAATTCGGAAAAGGTGACCCACATATTACCAGATGCTCAGGTCCATAAAGTTTACAACACTCTCAGTTTTCTTGCTACTCCTGCTAGTGAAACCTCTACCAATCACTCACTGTGTGAGCAAATTGAACAATGTGAAGTGATTCACGACACTGTTCATAGAATCAATTCCATGCCCAGGCTTCCAGTGCATCACAATATGTATGCCTGGCACTGAATAAACTACACACTGCCAAAAACATAACTGAATATATGCTATGGACGGATATTGTCAGCCCATCATAGAATTAATGGGCCTCACTCGCCCACTTAGTGACAAAGAAAGCCAGTTATTATAAACTTGCAGTAACTATCGTTTACTAAACACACATATGGTACCTGATCGATACCCATTCTGAACGTTCAGGACTTTTCATATACTTTGGCTTTGGTTGGCGCTACCATCTTTAGCGTTTTAGACTTCAAAAAGGTGTATTTAAAGATTCCCACGGCAAGTGAAGAAGATATACCCAAAACTGCCATCATCGCCTCAAGAACACGACATACATCTCGAACGTATTTTGGACACTCGAGAAAAGCACCGTGCTGCGATGAATAACGACAAATGTCAGCGTTGACAGAAATATATTATATTTTTTGGTTACTCCATCAGTCAGGCTGGAATTTGCCTTGCAGCAGAAAGAATTATTACGCTTACTCCTACAGCCATGCAACTATTAAGAATTAAGAAGATTCCTTGGAGCTATTACCTTTTACAGAAGACATTGTCCCAAGCTGGGCAATACAACTTGCACTTATGAATGATTTATGAGGAAAAAATAAGCACAACAAGAACATTCGACAACATCAAAGTAAGTCCGCAACAAGCTGTCACCTTGGCTCACCCTATCAGGAATGCTTATTTGGCAGTCACAGCTGATGCCAGTGAAACAGCAGTTGGAACGATCCTGCAACTGGTAAATGGACAGCAGTAGCCATTACGGTTTTATTCGCAGAAACTTACCCCTGCACAAATAAAATTATCTGTATTTGACCGAGAGCTCGTGATAATTTAAGACGCTGTGTGGCAATTCATAGCAGAAATGGAGGGCAGGCTATTTAGTATTTACACAGACCACTGGCCACTCGTGGATGCCATAAGCGATCTGAGTAATGACTACGCTCCTAGACACTATTGCCACCTAGACTGCAGGGTGTAACAAAAATGTGCGGCACAAACTGCAAAACACATTCTACACTCATGGATGAAGAAATTATGTTATTGATCATGGGTCTGGAAACGCTTTGTTTCTATATTACAACTCATATTCTCCAACTTATTAATAATGGGAAACACACACAAATAGAACGCAGCAGCATACTAAACGCAACTCTTTCTTACAGGAGATGTTCAATATGTCCTCTGTGGACATTAATACATGCATCAACCTGCCAGCATAGTGAATCTTGGATGCGCTGATGTATACCTGGAGTATTGCGTAAGGTTTCACACTCTTCCATCATCTAGGCACATGGACTCTGAACGCCTTTTACTGGGGTTCCATACACAAGAAATTTCAGATGTCCCCACAAAAAAGTCCATTGGGTTTAGGTCTGGAGAGCGTGGTCCATCTCTACCTATCCATCTGCCATCAAATCTATTATTTAGAAGCCGACGGATATTAACATTGAAATCTGCAGGTGATCCATCGTGCATGAAGTACATGTTTTGTTGCATAGCTAAAGGCACATCTGCTGAAAGATAAGGTAGAACAATCTCTATGAAATTATGATAACGTAGTCTGTTGATAATGAGTGGAAGAGAGAGAGACTCTATCGAACAGTCACCAAGAATGCTGACCCAAGCACTGACACAAAATCTTCGCTGATGGCTTGCTCCAACAGTTTCGTGAGGATTGACGTTTGCCCATGGATGCCGATTGTGAAAATTTATCTAAAACTAAGGTTGGCTCTTTGTTGAATAAATCTTTTGCAGAAGAGTAATTATGGAAGAAAATCAGTTGCTGATAGTGCCTGCACACGCTGTAAATGGTATGGACACAGCTGATCTTTTTGTAACACTTATCAGACAGTCATGTGTGACAGCTGCATGTCTTGTGCTGATATCAGAGTGGTCCTCGTCCTTCTAGACCTCACCTGTTCGAGAGTATCAGGTTGAATTGCCCCTTGTTCTCTAAGTCATTGGTCAATGGCTTAAAACGTTTTCCTGTCGGGGTAACTTTGTTCTGGAAATCTTTCCTGTCTGCTAATCCATGCTTCAAATGGGCGTCTGCCACCTCTGTATTTGTGTACACTGCGACTGCACAAGTCAAGTCTGTGATTAACTCTATGTAGTAACCCATGAGCTTGCAGTTGTCAGACTGATCACTGGAACAGTTCATATTACCTGTAAACGAGCAACGAAGTACCTCACATGGCAAGAGGGACATGTAAAACAAAACACTGGCAGTTCACAATGTAACCAGATGTCACCAATAATGCATGCTCCCCACAGTTCTAATGTCATGTTCGTTTGTGTTTCTTCCCATAATTAATGAGTTGCAGAGAATGAGTTGCAACATGGAAACAAAGTTTTTCCAGATCCATGCTCACGTAACATAATTTGTTCATCTGTGTGTGAGGAATGTGTCCTGCAATTTGTGCCATACATTTTTGTTACACCCTGGGTATGTCAGCCAATTCTACACCGACATTCAATACATCAAGGGTGCTGAGAACATAGTGACAGACTATTTGTTTTGAATAAATGCTTTGTGTATGAATATAAACTATGATGAACTCTCTTTGGCTCAAGAACACGATCTGCAGTTGTGGCTACTACTGCATGATCAATCGACTAGTTTGATTTTCGAACATCACTCTCTTACCAGATCTCAGAAACAAATCTGGTGTGACATATCACATGGGAGAGTTCGTCCACTGGTTCCATTTTGAATGCATCACACCTTTCAAAGTCTCCACCGATTGTCACATCACGGAATTCGACCTGCCCCCAAACTTATTATATACTGTCTCGAATGGCTGCAAGTGAAACTTGACTGCAAACTGCAGACACTAGGATTTCGAAGACCACCAGCGATGTGAAACAGGGCGCCACACAAATCTGGCACTTAGAGAATATGATGTTTCAATGGGAAGACTGCAGCACACTCAGTTGGACTTAGTTGGCCCACTCCTGGAGTCTGGAGGATATAAATACATACCGTCCACAATTGATCGCGTTATGCAGCAATTAGAGGCAGTGCCCATACCGGATATTATTCCAGAAACCACAGCTAAGGCATTTGTACAGCTCTGGATCACACGCTTTGGAAGTCTGGCTGCAATAATCACAGACCTCAGCCACCAGTTTGAGTCTCCCCAGCTATCAGAAATATGCAAACTGTGTGGAGTGAAACGCTGTCCCACCAAGACCTAACACTCACACAGCAATAGGTTGGTAGGAAGATGGTCACACCCTTTAAAGGCGCTGTTAATGTGCCACCAGGGCGAGTAGACAGAAACACTACTTTGGCTACTGCTAGGGGTTAATTCAGATTTTATGGAAGACTTGCAGGCAGTGTTGGCAGAGATTTTATATGGAGAGCCTTTGAACCTAGTAGCGGAGTTCCTTGAGCCCTCAGAACATCAAAACACCAGTCAGTTGCCAACTCAAGTCAACTGTGTGAAAAAGGACATTTCACACAGAACACTACCTCCTCAGCACCACAGAAATTACAAGATATTCGTTCATAAGGCCATCTCAGTCTTCAAGTTTGTAGTGCTGCATAATGACGCAGTACTGACAGATCTCCAATTACCATACACTAAACCCCACAAAGGTCTAAGGAGGGGTGTTATCACTTTTGATGTACTCCTTCACCAGAAACCTGCAACTGCCTCAGTACACTTACTTAAATTAGCCTGTAACCTACAGGCCACCACTACTGTCCAGGACGCAGACAGTACTGACACATCTGTGGGCACAAAGCAACACACAAACACACTATCTTGTTTGGCGACACCAGTAGGGCTCTCACCACCTGCTTCCCCACCTCCATCACCAGCTACACCATCCCCTCGAGAGAACAACCACCCAAAATTCCCTCACGGGCACACCCACTGACTACCACCTTGCCTCAGCGACTATCTCCTTGACTAGTGCAGATGCCAGTACAGATGCCAAGGAGCTGAGCACTATGTTGGGGAGGTTAAATTAACAACATACTTGTTCATTGCTGATGTGTATTATCTTTTATCTTTGTCTTTGTTCTATCGTCTAGATACTTCCATGTTTGCTATGTACATGTTAATTTGACTGTAATTAAAATGCGCTAAAGTGATAAATGAAATAAGTCCATCAATGAATGGTGTACTCCAACATCATTTGGATTACTTCCTGAGTGGAGTCCCTACATACGAATAATGAAGTGTATATCATCACGGTTTATTTGCAGTTGGTTACAGATATGAAAAGAATCTAATAATATATCCTGTAGAAATCACATGATTTTGAAGTGAAGAACTTGTCGAGCTATGTTTGGAGGGACATTTTCATCCAGAAAGAAAGTTCCTTGAAGGTTGTTCGACAGAGATCGGAGAAGGTGAAAATCTGAGGGTGCGAGTTCAGGTGAATAAGGGGTGTGTAGAATGAGTTCACAACAAGCTCCTGTATAATGTTTTTTGTCAATTTAGTAGAATTTGGGCAGGCATTGCCATCGATTAGCATCATTTCATGCAGTATTCGTGGTAACTGTTCTTGTATCGTATCTACAAGATGTCTTAGTTGCTGGTAATAAATTACAGCAGCGATGGTTACACCGTGGGGTAAGCAATACGCAGTGTACCACACCGTCGCTGTTCCATCACATGTATAAAATTATCTTCTATGTCTTTGTAGTGGGGGCTGGTGCTTTGTTTGGGCTCAATCATTCCTTTGTTTTCCTTATGTTAGCATAAAGGCATCATTTCCCATTAGCAGTATCCATACAGTACAGTAATGTTCAGTGTTGTCATGAGCCAGTTGATGATGAACAAGCAGAGGTACACATATAACCACCTGCTGATTTTTGAGGTTTTACCTTAGAGCATGCGTTACCCACACATTCGATTTTTGAACCTGCCCCATTGCATACAATTGTTGCAGGATGTTTGAATGATGACAGTTCATCAAATTTTGCCAGTTCTTGAGTACAGTGACGTCGATAAGTGTGGATTAATGCGTTTAAACGATCTTTATCAAACCTTGAAGGTCTTCCTGAATATGGAGAGTCACTAATGTCAAAGCGATCCTCCTTACAACAAGAAAACCATTTTCCTATCTGCTCTGTCCAGTGGTATTATTCCCATTCATGGCGCAAATGTTTCTGGCTGTCTCCGCAGGTATCGTCTCTCTATTGAATTTAAGCAGAAGAATATGTCGGAAATGTTCCGATTTCTGCACTTGGCACTCCAGTTTCTAGCATCCACAGCTCCACTCACTGTCTTCAAATGACAAAATGATAGTATGTAAACTGAAATAGCAACAATTAACTACAAATGAAAAAAGACAGTCGTTTATTTAACCTATAAAAAGCGGAATATTGACATGCCAAACAAAAAAGCTACACATTTACGCACCAGTCTAACATATTAGGACGATGGCAAGAAATCTTAACATCAGGTACAAAGAACATATAACAGCATTGAAGATAGAATGTACCCGATTTGTATATGTAGAATGCCTATTAAAAGAAAATCACCATCTCCCTGGGATACAAACAGGCATGACAACCTTATGCCATAACCACAAAAGAGTGAAGAATATTTCATACAGAAGGATATAAATAAAAATGAAAATATATACAGTAACCGAAAGAACAACAACAGGAGACTAATATTCAAGCGAGTTCACAATCTACCACACACTCAAAATCAATAAAAAAATGAAACTTAAAAATACACAGACACACACACACAGACACACACACACACACACACACACACACACACACACACATGCCCCACTACCCTCCCTTCCTACTACAACATCAGTGATGGATATGTCTGTATTGATTTCTCTCTGGGTCGATTTCACCAGTGTAAGTGGTCGCTGGTCCCCCTTGTAGTGAGAGGACGCCTGCCACTATTTGGGGAGAACTTTTAAGCTGTGTGCAAGCACGAAAATGGGTCTTCTCTGTGGAGAGTAAGCGGAACGAACACTGGTCAGGAGGAGGAAGCCTGCACTTGGGGCCACGTGCTGTTGTTCACACGCAAGACCAACAGGAGCCTGGGTGGCAGTTCCAGATTTTCTGCCATCCAGAAGACACACAAGGCAGAGAGACAGAGAGAGAGAGAGAGAGAGCGAGAGAGAGAGAGAGAGAGAGAGAGAGAGAGAGAGAGAGAGAGATGAGACTTTCATGCAAATTGTAGGTGGACCTATCAGCCGAGGTGCAGAATGTGCAATCTGCACTGCACTGAAAGCTGAAGTTTCACTCTCGTCCTTGACGTTTGATTAACAGAAGGAATTTGCTGAACACTAAAGCCAAGTCAAGTTTCTTCAACTCTACTGAACTTGGTGGTAATACCATTGGGTATCCATGACAAATGGCAGGCAATTATTTGGAACCTCTGATTAAATCTCAGTATTGCATATTGCACTCGTGAAGACTTAGATTCCAGCGTGTACACTGCCAGCATTAAACTATATCCCATTTTGTCTGATGAGCTGTTGACCAATATGTTCATTATTTGTCCGACACTTTCTATTTACACCATCAGTTGCAGCCATTTGCATAGCTTGATGGGGTGTAGTGTTAATTCTTGTGTTGTGTAATTAACTTGTATTATTATATGTGATTAATTGTGATGCTGTCTCTGATGTAAAAACCCTCTAATATTTGTGAAGCATTTAATTGATTTGGCATGCTGTGTGACATATTGGGTGATGATGTATGTGGTTGTTGGAAGTTGTACTTTGGCCAGATGTGACAGAGCCGATGTCAGTTTAATGAACATTTGCTGGGGTTATGGCTGCAATGAATGTCAAGTCAGCAAATGACTATTTATAAATGTTCTTATTATCCTGCATATTGTTTTAATTAATATTGTTTAATATCAGAGCTTTGTGTCAATACTTAATCCATCAACTGGCAAAACTTGCTCCAGTAGTAGAAAGTAAAGCTTTGCTGTGTGTTGCATATTATTGCTCTACGTTTCTACTGAGTGGCGTGTTTATTTCAAAAACTGGTGTTTGTTTACATTACAGAATGTTGCTTGAGGTGCTATTTAAATTAACAAATCTTATTTAATGTGGTTAAGAGTTTCTGGTTGTATGTCTGATGTGTTGAGTTTTTTAAAGTACCTTTCGATAGTTGTTTAAATCACCTGTTTAGGTCTAAAGTCTGGTAGGCCCTCTTAAGAACTGATTTAAAGGCTGTGCAATTAAGTTATTAATTGCTTGAGAGTTACTAACTGTCTTGAACATCCAGTAGGATGGTTGTTCAAGTACCAATGTATACAAAATAAAGTTGTAACATTGTACGTTTGCCAAAATAAATATTAAATAAAAGGGGCAGTGGCTCTCTGCTCACAGATGCCTGTATCTAAGCCAACTGGCTCCATGGTTAACCAATATGTACCCTTAACCTATAGTAAACCATTTACATTGGTAATAGTGCGCATGGGTAACTGCATACCTTAGTACTGAGCAATTAGTGTCTTTTAGGGTTTGTAATTATGGGAATTTATTTTGCTGTATGTGTTTGCATCTCTTATTATAAAGTGTTGTGTCTTTACAGGGTCCTCTAATTATGGCAGCAAGAAGCGTTTAGGGACAGAAGTATTAGTACCATCTTTAGTATCAGAGTAAAAAAAATCCCTTTGAATTCCACCAAGAAACTGAGTATGTAACAGATTTTAAGAACGTCACAATAAAGGATGTGGAAAATTTATATTAGTATAAAAAAACACAGGTAGGTAGGATGCGATACTCGCTAAAATGACTAAACAGTGTGTGACATCACAGCTACTCCCCTAACTAAAATATTCAACCAAATTATGAACAGGTATACTTCCCTTATGTTTTGAAGTATCCAGAAATCAGACCTCTGTTCAAGACAGGTTTGAGGGAAGATATGGGAAACTATTGTCCTATTTCTGTTCTTCCAGTTGTGTCAAATGTATTAGAGAAAGTAGCTGCAAACCAAATCAAAAATTTCATTGTAGAAAACGCAATTATTATAAGTCACAAATTTGGATTGCAACCAGGAATAAACACTCTGGATGCAGTGAATAACTTTATTGAAAAGATAAGCAAATCATTGGGTACAGGAGTAAAGTTGCAGGTATCTTCTGTGATGTCATAAAAGCAATTGGCTTCATGAACCGTGACTTGCTTATCTACAAATTAGACAAATACGAGATTATGGGCAATGCTTTAAATTGGCTCACTCATACTTACACAACAGAAATCAAAGGGTAATTATATCTCGAGATGCAGTGGATTATTATTCTAAATGGAGTACAGTATCACAATGTGTGCCTCATGGCTTCATTTGGGGCAATCTTGTTCCTATTCTACGTAAATGACTTACCCAAAAATATAAATTCCCCATCAGTTCTGTTTGTAGACGATAATTCTGTTTTAATTGAAGATGATGATGGAGAAAAAATTCTGAGCTCCATCATAAGCACAGTCGTTACCTTAGAAAACTAGTTCCAGGTTAAATGGGTTGAAACTGAATGTTGCAAAAGCCACTGTGGTACATTTAAAAAATAAACATTCAAAATGTGTGGAACTTAACATACAACACAACAACCAACTTATGAAAGAAGTTGCCACAGGAAAATTCCTGGGACTTAATGTGTACAAAACCTTAAGCTGGAACACACATATTGAAATCCTGTCAAATAAACTATGCAGTTTTGCGTTTGCAATGCAAATATTAGCAAATTCCACTGACTTGAATACACAAGAAATTGCATATCATAGTTATTTTGGATCTGTTATTAGATATGGGATAATTTTCTGAGGAAGTTCAAATAGTGTATTTCCAATATTGAAACTGCAGAAGAAAGTTGTCAGATACAAGTGTACTGCACAACAAACACAATCTTGTCGCCCGTTTTTGAGGAAAATACAAATACTGACTATTCTCTCCATATACATTTATGAAACTATAATCTTTGTACACAGCAGACAAAAATTATTTGTGGAGAATCATTTGAACCACACATATAAAAAGAGAAATAAAAAAATGCTACCTGTACAGCAGTTGATATTATATGCTAGGAGTTCACAGTATACAAATCAAGTTAATGAACAAAAACATGTTGAATAAAAAGCCATACATTTTAAATATGAGGCTACAGTAGATTCTGTGGGAGAAATGCTACTATTAAACAAAAGAATTCTTAGAGTTACTTAAAAACCATCTTGATTGCAAATATTTTTATTCATATGACCGGTTTTGGTTCATTCAGAACCATCTTCAGATCTGATATTTCAGTTACATGAGTAACCCGTCCAAATCCAGCAGTTTTTACATGCTACGTCAAAAAAAAAATTGCAGTCAAGACGGTTTTTAAGTAACATTATAATTTCACAGATTGCTGTTGTCCCATAAGACATTATGTCTGTTTTTGCAAAGAATTCTTAGAGGATAAAATGATAATTTGAGCATGGGGTAATTAAGTATTTGATTAAATTGTATATAAATATAACAAAATTGTATTATTATGATGACGCTGTTTGTTAACTTCAGATGATCTGTTTTTATAGTGAAACTTTTCTGTAATTTTGATGTGTCTCCTGTACCTGAATCAAATTATTTAGATTATGAACGATATGAGACAAATAAAACGCATTTCACAAATTACATATTCACAGTATTTTGGAGGATGACAGGGTGGCTGAGTTGTGCCAGCTGCTGTGGTGTGCCCTAGACAGGCCTATAATCCTCAATAGACAAACAGTTGTGGAGCTGAGTATTACTTGTACTGTATGTAATTCCTTGATCAGTGTAATTCGAGAGGGCATTGCTGTACTATAAGGTGCATCACCTTCATGTACAAATACTGCACTTGTATGCTAATGGGATTAGTGATGTTTGCTTAACTAGCAAATGGCCTAACTTCATGTTCGAGGTACAAGCCTTGCATGACGAAATTTTTTGTATGCAACACATTGCTTTTCTTTAAAGTCAGGAAGGGGGGGGGGGTCCAGGAATTACATAATACCTAGAAGTTAAGTAAGCTAGTAGACATGCAGGGTCAGTTTAATAAACTCTCTAGTCCCCTACTTCCAATCATTCAGAGTGTTCGAGTTTTGTCTGGTATATCAGTTGGTAGTAAAGCTACAAAACCAACCCAAATTCTTACAGATTCTGGTTGGGCTGATATGTCAAGTAATTTACGCTTTGGTGTGAAATATCTAAGTAGATTAATAGCTGATATTTTGAAATGATTGTTCTCTCAGGGTTATCTGTGAAAAGATTCTATCTGAGTGTTTGGGGATCCATGGGCAAAGGGACTTTGATGGGTACTCTTATCGTTTGAGAGCAGTGAATGAGACATTGGTAGATTACATGGATAAGGTACGAGAAGCGATGATTTCTGCATTTAGAAATTTAGGAAAATGAGGTGGTTGTGAGAATTTTAGAAGGGATGCAGCCATAAGACTGATTATGAGTATTGCTCACACATAAACTACGATCGTTTTCCGGCATAAATAGTACGATAGGTGCCATTGAGAATGTCAAATACATGGACGAGAAACGAGATACTGAAAGGCTTCCCAGGAAAGACGGTTTGAATTGAAAGACAGAATAGCCAGATCCAGTGAGTGCAGCCAGATTCAAAGCATGTGCTTTCAATGCAGGAATGAGCAGCATGAGCCTCAATACACACTGTTTGAAAAATAAAGTGTTAAAACTTGAGAATGCAGCCAGTGAAGCTATTTGTGTTCAAGAACATTGGGGCAAGAATTATGAACTAATAAACATAAGTATTTCCCCATATAATTTAGTCAGTCATTATTGCAGGAAAGAAACAGGACATGATGGTGTTAGCATTTATGTAAAACATGGACTAAAAGTTAAAAATTTGTCTATAGCTAAATCTATGAACGAAGGAAAACATTTTGAGGTTGCAACAATACAGATGAATAAACGAAAGAGTAAATTAATAATACTGTCTGTGTACAGATCACCATGTGGCGATCCTGGTATTTTTAGAAGTAAATTAGACGCATGGCTCAAATATTACATGATACAGAAACTGTAATAAATATAAGTGGAAACCTTAAAGTCAACTGAATAGGTATGTGACATAATGGAAATTGATTAATAATTACTTGAATAATTGGAAAAATTGATTGGAAAAAATCGTTGAAAGAAATTTGAAGGCAGTTTATGAATCTCTGCATGATCCTGGGTGAAGTTTAACTGATACCAATATCAACAGATCTTTTATCAATACAATCGAGGTTACTAAACATAAATTGCATTATGTACTGCTTCACTTTAATTCTGTTGTGTTTAGTCTTGATTGTGACAACGTCAATGCTGGAATGCTCCTCTGGACACCACGTAAATTCTACTTGTCTGCACTGAACCTCTTGATGCAGTATCTCGGCAAACAGACTATTAACAATGCTGGTATGACGGATCCAGGCATATGCCCATACGCTACCACTTCTCGAAATAAAATGGGTGAAGATAAGGAATTAATAAACTTAAGAGCGTATTTCTTACTTTGTTTCATACAGATACTTAACCACGTATCAAAACATTATCCTTGGCACAAAACTGTTTAATTTACTTTTGGCGGTGTCTATAGCTCATTGAGTTTACATATATCATATATATAAGAAAAGAAAAGAATGAAAAAAATATTGTTTTTGAATACAATTCCCTCCTTCCCCCATTCCCCACACTGTGTACTGATGTCATATGGAGGTGCTTATTTCCCTTGTTGAGGGTTGATAATCCTGATCAGTATCTTCAGTCATTGGAGTTATCACGACGGTTATCAATTTATATGGACATGTCAGATTCTTTTAACACATACATACATAACTTATCTCTCCTAAGAAAGTACTTCCTGTAACTGCATGGTCCCTTTGTTGTCAGTCAGCATCTACATAGTGTTTAACTTGCGAAGCAGGCATGTGTGCCCAATGTCCATTATCATCACATTTCACAGCTACATGTTCAGTACGAGGCCAGAGTGCCCGTGTTGTGCGTTTACAGTAGCTTTCACTGAACAAATTCGTGAAGCTCGTGTTCATCAGCGTGATCCTTTGTGAAATCTTTGATGCAGTGACAACTAGTTTCCGTATCAGTGGCCCGAGGAATTTATTTCACCTCGTTGCTCTCATGTATTTAGTGGGGAGACCAGCGGTACATTCGACATCCTTTGACAAGGTAAGTTCCTTGCTGCTTTTATGACGTTATCGAGCACAGAAAATTTCATGCTACACAAATTCCTGCCAATTTTGGTTTACCATGTGCACACCCACATACACTTAACACGTACATTTAACACTTTGCAGCCAGGTTTCGTATGTTTTTGAGCTTCGTTATAGAGTGTCTTCCATACAGTTGCATTGCATGAAGTTTCTGTAGTGTCCTTTCCACATACTGTACACATAACACAATAAAATGAAAGTAAAATTACAAAATACACTTATCCTATTCATTTGCTGACATGTCATTATCATCACTCATATACATTATAGTCTGTAACATATTCTCTCACCTTTTTATATATAGTGTCATTGCTTGTCATTTTGTTTTCATTTTCGTTACATTATTCGATTCCAACTATATGAGTACACATTTTACTCTCGTTCTCTTATACACGATTCATATAACATTCAAACAACAATAGATTCTGTTTTCATTTATAGCGTAAATTGACATACATTTCATTTCAATTTACAATGACTTCTTATTGGGCCATATTTATCAATTCAAAAGAATCAAAGAAGTAAACAATAGTCGCTACAGTAGATACTAGCACTGCTCAGATAACTATGCATGGCCTCGCCTCTCTCTAGCATTTCTCCAGGAAGGATCTACACACGACAGGGTTAAGGAAATTCCCACAGAAAGGCATTTATGTGCTCAGTTACGCCTCGTTAATAGACTAAACTGTGATCCAAAGAACAAAATAGTTTTTTGTTCATAAACACAACTCAAGACTGACGATACCAATCGTATCAAATACTTATACGGTGTTTAAAAGTGCAGCACAGTATTTACTTATTATGTTCGTTGTATAAAGGATAACCATTTCATGTGTTGAGGTTTACAGAGTTATATCATCAATGCGATATGTTATGTATAATGAGTGTAAAACAATGTTTACATAAGTAGCGAACGTGCACAAAAATTTCAATTTATGCAGGTATTTGATGCTTACATGGGTAGTCGACGCTCACAGTAGCTACGTTTCGACCCCTTGATTATTTGGTAGTGCTCAACCTTAGTTCAGGAACATGTTATGTGACGTACTGCAACCGTTTTCTTCTTCACATACTTTCACCCTATCATATTCATACATATCATAAACTTACAACTATATTTACTTGCAGTGCGGTCATTTACATTGTTTATATGGTACCTAAGAGTCTACAAGCATTTATCTTTCTTCACTTTAGGATGTATCGACGCATTGTTCCTCGGAAGAAAAAATTTAATACTAAATTAAAACTAAATCTTCATAGATAAGAGTAGTGGCTCGATGGCTACTAATACCTCTTTCATGTATTCAGCCATGTATAAATTCACTTCAGCGTGCAACCATGCTATCACAAAACGTATTTAATGTTATGTGTGCAACTCTACTTACCTTATAAATCTCAAAGATATAGTGTATTAGAGGAGCAGTGCAACCCCTTATTCAGTTTGCTAATTATGCTGCACTCGCTTGTTTACCTGTAGCAAGACTTTTCTCGTCTGTAGAGTATAATAGGTTCATGCACTTTCAATACTTAAATTTGTAGCATAAGTAAATAACTCATAGTTTATCTTTCCTTTCCTAGGTATGTAATCCTGAAACTTATCCTTGTGTGTGCATGTGTGTGTGTGCATGCATACTTGTGTGTGCGTATTGTGTAGATAGTCGTAACTGTAGTATAGACTCTCTCTTAATTTTCTATGTCCTTGTGTTTTTAGTGCTCCAACGCTTCCAGCTGTGCCTATCTGGCGGTTTCTTGACTGGATTGCTCCCAAATGCCCATGTGCTGCGTTGCTCTGATACTCTTGCATCACGGTGAGTTGTGTATCACACTGCGCGCTACTCTGTGTTTCACAAGTTCATTTATTTGTTTACAACTGGGTTAAGTGCAAGGCGAAGTGTTGTATTTAGAGTGTCGGTCTCTCTAGACACTTAAAGTAAAATTCTTCCTTGTTACAACCACTCATCATTTATACATCTGACATATAAGAAGAAACACAAACAAAACTTTTCCTTAACAAATAACAACATAAATTCCGGAATGTGATTTTCCAGCATTCAGCAAGCAAAATCTAATATTATTATACATATACACAACTTAGAAGGTATACAGCCCTTCTTCAATATATAAACTTCTCAATTCTTTGTGCGGGTAAAGGCCCTTGTCTTTATCCTTGTTCATGTGTACCAGTCTGTGTGCTCCTGGGTAGGGATTTTAGAAATTATGTATGGTCTGTTGTATAGTAGTTGCCACGTATCATTCAGTTTTCCAATTTTTGTGGAACTGGCATGTGTTCTAAGTAACACCTTTTGTCCTATATAAAATTGTATTGTACATTTCAGCTTCCTATCATAAATTCCTTTCCTATATTTAGTACAGGTTTCAAGGTTGATTCGTGATTGTCATATTTTATCCTATATTGGTATACTGGACAAAGGTCTCTCCGACTCGTCTACTTGTTTGCAGTTGAACATCAGCTCATTTGGCGTAAATTCAGTTGATCTATGGGGAAGGTTGTTAACAACTCGTAAGAAGGGAGTGATATATTCAGTCCACTTGGTATGTTTATGAGGTACATAAAGTCCTCACAAACCTGTTGAATTCCTTAAACACCCTTTCTACAGAGGATGCTTTGGGATGAAATTTGGATACTAAAATGCGTTTGATTTGGTTGGAGTCTACAAACTACTTCCATTTACATTCAACAAAATATAAGGCAATATCTGTTAACATGACTTCTGGTTTTCCTACTCTTGCAAAATAATCCTCTTTGATTAGTCTTATAATTGAACTGGCTCTAATGTTCAGTACAGCATACAACTTCATGTGTTTGGTGAAAATATCATACAGACCTGTCATATACTTTGCTCCAACCTTACCTCTGTGGAAGGGTCCAGCCACATCCAAAGATTCCTTTTCTGGAGGTTTTTTTTTTTTTAGCCACAGTGGGATGTAGGTCAATCTGTTTGGAGATGTTAAAATGTTTTGTTTTCTGGCATATAATACACTTTCTTACCACCTGTATCACTCTTCGTCTAATGTTGAGGAAATAAAAATATTTACCTATTTTGTCAGTGCACTTTGCAATGATATAATAGCCCCAAGTATTGTGTGTGTGTAAAAGATATAATCATCCACATATTCCTCTGGCAAATACATGTTCCATGGAAGAGAACGCCTTTGTGACTAGTGAAAAATGGTTTTAACTTTTATCACCGTTTTTTACCTTACTCCAGTGTATGTCTCCCTGCTGTAATTGTTCCATGAGTTTACACATGTGCACATAGTATGGTCGTAGTGTTTTGTCTTCCATCAACATAGCTCTTATTTCACCTTCCTGTTCTAAAAGATCGTTAAATTCCTCTAAGTCTTGTGGTAATCGAGAAAGAACATCAGTTCTTATGTTCTGGTTTCCTTCCATGTATACTATTTCAAAATCGGATTCCTGAAGATACATACACCACCTGGTTATCCGTTGGTGTAGCAATTTACAAGTTAACAAAAACGACAGGGATTGATTGTCACAGTATACTTTTGTGTGTTTACCACAAATGAAATACTCAAACTTTTTAAAGGACCAAATTACAGCCAAACCCTCCAACTCCATTACTGAATATGAACCTTCAGCTTTGGGTAAGGTGTGGCTGGTGAAGCTAATTGCTTTAGGGGTCAGTTTTCCCTCTTCTTCTGCCATTTGAAAAAGGCGTGCACCCAGACCTTGAGAAGACGCGTTGGCGCATAAATAAAAATCCTTCCTCATGTTCTCGAAATCGGTTTGACATTGCTTGTCCCATAATCAAGGTCTGTTTTTCCAGAGAAGATTGAGTAAAGCATCAGTGTTTATAAGTTGGCTAACGACGAATTTCCTGAAAAATGACACTATACCAAAGTATGCCTTTAATTGCCTCTTGTTTGGGGGAACAGGACAGTTCATAATAGCATCAAGTTTTTTAGGATCGGGCAGTATGCCTTCTGAAGAGATTATATGTCCTAAAAATGGTGTTTTGCTTGTCCAAAATTAGATTTCTTGAGATTTTCTGTTGCTCCACATTCGGAAAAGTGGCTCAATACTTGTTCAATTAGCCTTAAGTCTTCTAGCCAAATGGATGGGGTGATTAAAGGTAAGGTTGTCCATGTACACTCACACAAAAGTTTGGGCCCTACCACTTTGTCCAGAGCAGAGAGGAATACTCCTGGACTCACATTCAATCCAAATGGTAATACTTGAAATTAGAAGCTCCTGCCCCCACATAGGAAGGCAGTATACTTCCAACTTCCTTCTTGTAGTTTTATTTGCCAGTATGAGAACTGCAGATCGATTATTGTAAGAAATTTAGCATCATGGAATTTAATAAGCTGTTCCTCTAAATTGTCTAGACGTGTTCAAACTGGTACATTAATCTTATTAACGTTATGCGTCGAGGACCAAGCGCACCTTGCCATCTGGCTTACTCATGGCCAAAATAGATCTACAATAAGGGAAAAATGATGGTTGTATTATGCCCCATGCAAGCATCTTGTTAATCTCTTTTCTTACTGCTTCCCTCTTCGTCCATGGTATAGGCTATGAAGTAGAACAAAAAGTTTCATGACGATTTAGTTCCATTTTGTACACAAAATCCTTAATGATACCTGGTCTTTTTTTAAATACATTTATATAAGCAAGTATCAGTTCCCTAAGTTCCGCTTGCTGTTCTTGAGACAAGCGCTTTGATTCACTTACGTTTGTGTTTACCCTGTCGACGTTTGTCTCTTCTGCTGACGACTGTTTGTTTCCGTATGTGTTGATAAACTTGACTTTGGGATTTACCAGTTGAATTTCAGAGTCGTGAGTAAGTTCAGTTTTATGTCTATCAGTACTTCCCCTGATTAGGTACATTGCAAATAATTGGTTATTGATAGTGAAATGAGATTGGCCTTTGCCTTTATAAATGTGTACTTGGTTTGTCCTAAATGTATCCATACCGATTAAGCAATCAGCTATTAACTGCATCGTACAGAAAACTGTCCTAATTGGACGGGAATTCAAGCTTATATTTTGATTCCTTTCGATTTCTGGCGAGTCGCAGTTTGTGCCTTGTAATTTTGCACTGACAGTGTGAGTTCTTCAGTTCTTGAAAAATAGTCGTAGCACCTGTGTCAAGCGTAGTGGGTAAATTAGGGTGAAATATTTTGGCTTTAATAGTAGTTTGTACCTTGCTCTCTGCCAAGATTTCCTGTGCACGCTCATAGCTTTGATACAGATCATCTTTCATACCACTGCCTTGATCGTATCTGATAAGGCATGTGTCGATCAAGCTTTTGCCCCCACTTTCCTCCCAGGTCACCGAACGGGGGCCTACCGTGACCGGCTCATGTTTTCTGGCGTCGCAGTGGCATCAGTCGGGTTAGGCGTAACTTCTACTAAATGGACTTTTCTCGTTTGATTACTCCTGTTAGGATCCTGTGAGCATCTCGACTGAAATTCTCTTTGCCTTTGTATGTTATTCGGCAGATGTGGTTAGCTTGCTGGCCGAATTCGACTGTCTGTGGATTATTCAACTGTCTGGTATTGTTTTGTGTTTGCCAAGTGATCGGCTGATTATTGCCGAAAGCTTGTGTCTGTACATACTGTAGAGGCTGGTCATGCTCTACTTGCCTGGTGTAGTTGTTTTCGTTAAATTTTTGCCCATTTCTTTTATTTCCGCCCTTGAATTTAGGGTTCTTGCCTTTGCTACTGTGATTACCATTGCCATAGGTCAGTGTGGGGTAAGGTTTCCATCCGTGTTGTACCACGACTCCGTTGTTCACTCGTTGGTCCGTATATCTCTGTGGCACTATCTGCGTATTAATAGGCTTAGGTTGTACTGATCACTCTTCATATATCAAATCTATGGATTCCAGTACAGATAGAAAGTATTTGGTGTCGTATTCTGGAATGGTAATGAGTTTTTCTCTAATGTGGACAGGAAGGCGGATTTTTACTTTGAGCACGTCTACTTGAGATACTGGGTTCGTCCAGTATCTGGTTTTATTTAAATATATTTCAAAACAACCCCTTAAGCTTCCATCTGTGCTACTGAATGGAGCTGGGTTGAATACTTCAGGCGTATTTATGTTCGCATGGCAACTGCGCTTGCTCGACAGTTTCAGCTGCGGCTAAGGGTTGCTGCATTGTGCAACCTTCTCTATTTCCCTTCTGCGGGCTAACCACGTATTGTGGGTAATCAGTGAAAGTATCTAGTTTCTCTAAAAGCATGGGTTTGTTTCCTGTCAAATTTTGTTTTGGTATATCAGTAGTTTTAGCAATACTGCCTCGTAACCTTTCCTCTGCTTCCTTTAAACAGGAATCTGTTTCAGCTAGAAACTGACTTTGTTTCTCTTTTAGGACTTTTTCTACAGTATCTACATAAATTTTGCACTCTAACACTACCTTTCCAGCAAGAGGGCTGTCCTTATCCAGCATCCCGGCTTCAGCTATTTCAGTTATTTCCTTTACAAATGGTTCAAATGGCTCTAAGCACTATGGAACTTAACATCTGAGATCATCAGTCCCCTAGACTTAGAACTACTTAAACCTAACTAACCTAAGGACATCACATACATCCATGCCCGAGACAGGATTCAAACCTGCGACAGGGAGCAGGAGGGAACTTCCGGAACCGCTCGGTTACAGCGGCCGGCTCCTTTACATCTGCACATATCTTATCTTCCTGTTTTTTTTGGCAAATTTTGACTCTAAATTTAACTGGCCTACTTTTAGGCTTAACTTTTGTACTTCTGTAGGCACTTTCCTAAAGTTCAAGTTGTTTTGTAAACTGTTGTGTTATTTGTTGCATGAGTTGTATCAAATTGAGTGTCTCACCAGTATTTACATTGCTTTTACGAACTGTTTCATGTTCTTGCGTTCGCAGTGTCGTGAGCAAGTAATCAACGGAATTTTCGCTGTCGCACAATTCAGTTTCACTATTCGAAACAACGCCTCCCAGCGTATGAACTGGGAAACTGTCTCATCGAGCGTCATGAAAGTGACATCATGATTAGTTATATTACCAGTGTAATTTTTTGATTGTGGGACATCAACCTCGTTGTTTTGGTAGCCATCGGCCAGTTCACGAGTTTTCGCGTTAGCTTCAATGGTTGCCAAGCTCGGATTACCGATAACTTGTCATGTTGCATTTTGTAATGAATTTTCAACAATGGCCATTTCCTTTGACGCGATTGCGAATAGTTTTTAACAAAATTATGAATAAAATTTTTTCAAAAATGGAATTTTGTCTGTGTCGGTACTTTGCAATTAAAGTAGATTTAGCTGCGTATTCACTAATCAACATAATTATTATCTGACACAGTCTTATAAAATCTGAGTGACTTATCTTGCACTTTAATCATGACTTTATACTAATTTTAGTCTTTTCTGTCGAGACGCACTTTCCGCAAAGGATATTAATTGGAGGGAAAAAGAGATTACCAACTGCTAGAGAGACGGTGCCAAGCGCGGCCATATGAGCATGCAGTGTAGCAACTTCATACCTTTACCGCTGAAATCAGCGTTCCCAGCTAATTTCGTTTGAAGGCAGAATTTAATTGTAATTTGCTCCTTCAATGGTCTTGTCATTAACAATCTCGTGGAAATGTGAGAAATGCAATGGAAGTTACACTAGTTTCTTGTCACAATAATATGAATCATTTATCTCAAAAATTTTTTGTCTCAACAATTGAAAGGTCTGTTCATATTTCGCTCGGCACCGTCCTTTAAACGGTCGCCATTGAATAGGTATATCGCATGATGGAAATTGATTAATAATTGCTTGAATAATTGGAAAAATTGATTGGAAAAAATAGTTGAAAGAAATTTGAAGGTAATTTATGAATCTGTGCATGATCCTGGGTGAACTTTAACTGACTCCTACATCAACAGACCTTTAATATCAATACATTCAACGTCAATAAACATAAATTGCATTACGTGCTGCTTCATATTAATTCCATTGTGTTTAGTCTTGATTGTAACAATGCCGATGCAGGAACGCTCCTACGGGCACTGCATAAATTCTTCTTGTCTGTACTGGACCTCTTGATGTAGGATCTCGGCGGCGAGCGAAATGATGAACAGACAGGAGCTGACCTCTTAACAATGCGAATAAATATTACTTTTCCAATAACTTTTTATAACACTTTTAATGAATGGTTGAAATAAGGATTTTTAACAATGCTGGTACGACGGATCCAGGCATGCGTCCATACGTTACCACTTCTCGAAACAAAAGGGGTGAAGATACAGGAATTAATAAATAGACCGAGCGAGGTGGCTCAGTGGTTAGCACACTGGACTCGCATTCGGGAGGACGACGGTTCAATCCCGTGTCCGCCCGTCTTGATTTAGGTTTTTCGTGATTTCCCTAAATGCCGGGATGGTTCCTTTGAAAGAGCACGGCCGACTTCCTTCCCCGTCCTTCCCTAATCTGATGAGAGCAATGACCTTGCAGTTTAGTCTCTTCCCCGAAACAACCCAACCCAACCCAATAAATTGAAGAGCTTATTTCTTACTTTGTTTAATACAGATATTTAACTATGCATCAAAACATTATCCTTACGACAAAAAACTCTTAATTTACCTACTGCGGTGTCTATAACTCATTTAGTTTACATGTAGCTTATACATGGTGCATCATAATTAATGGGGTAAACGCATACAGTTGAAAGTACACGATACTGGAAGCAAAAAAGTCTCAATAACCATAGAGTCGAAAATGCATACCTTAAAGAGCTACGAGCAATTTTTCATGTTCGATACTGTGAAACAAAATTCTTCAACTGCAAGTTCTTTGCTTTCCATATTATGGGAACTGGTAGTATGGACCAAAACAAGAAAAAAAGGTCCAGTAAACACGAGCTCTAAAATGCGTTCCTTAAGAGCTGTGGGCAATTGGTCATATTTGTTACTTCGAAACACAATTTTTCTTATGATCAGTCGCTTGTTATTTTTGAGGTTTTAGAGCACATGTTTGCTGAACATTTTATTTCTTGTTTTGGGGCATATTACAACTTCTCAAAATATGTAAAGCAAAGAACTTCCAGTAGAATTGATTTGTTTCACACTATCGAAGATGAAAAATAGCTCGTAGCTCTTAAGGTATGCATTTTCTACCCTATGTTTCAAAATGGTTCAAATGGCTCTGAGCACTATGGGACTTAACATATGAGGTCATCAGTCTCCTAGAACTTAGAACTACTTAAACCTAATTAAACTAAGGACACCACACACATCCATGCCCGAGGCAGGATTTGAACCTGCGACCATAGCAGTCATGCGGTTCCGGACTGAAGAACCTAGAACCGCTCAGCTACCGAGGCCGGCTACCCTATGTTTACTGAGACTTTTTTGCTTCTAGTATGGTGTACTTCAGCTGTTTGCGTTTACGCCATTAATTATGATACACCCTGGATACGTATAAGAAAAGAATGAAAAAAATAATATGATTCAATATACAACTTGTCAACCGAAAGTGCATTTAAAGATCAGTTTCTCAATGTTCTACAGTGCTTGAACTTGTATCCGCATATAACTGGCCCCACAGGAGTAATAATCTCTTCAGAAAGTCTCATAGATAATTTCTTCACAAATATAGGACCCATAGATATAGGTGTTATTGATGTCGATCTAGGAATATCCTATCGTAATGCACTACTCCTTAAAATTCTCATAGGCCCCGAGACTAAAAATACTTCTCATCAAATGTGCAATAGAACTTTTTACTCTAACAGTTGCAATCATTTCGTGAATACACTGGTTAACCAATCATGAGCAGAAATATTGTTACAAACAAGCACAATTGGTGCTTATAATGTTTTCTCTTCCCTCTTTGGGTTAAAATTTGAAATGCGTTTTCCTAAAACATTTGTCAGAACAAACTCATATGGGCATTTACATACTAATTCCTGGATTACGACAACTATTAGAAATTCCTCTAGGACAATGAAAATGCTTAACTCTATATTGAAAATAGCTGACCCCAAGTTTAAAGACATGTAATAAAATACAAACAGGGAAGCACCTCAGGATAAGGAAATAGTACTCAAAACAGTGAAAATATTGAATTAAAAGATTAAAATCTGGCAAATTACATTAATAAATATTTTTTGTGTGACTGTGTTCTGGAAACATCTCCAGAATATAGAATTTGTTGATTACATGGTGCAATCTCTTGTGGAGTCTCTGTCCTCCAGCATGAAGGCTTCCGTTCGAACTCCATCTTCTCGTGGACTTTTATTCTTCTTCAGCCTCATTATCTGATTCTCTATTTGCTCAGTGTCGGTGAACGGTAGTTTAAATCTACAGTCATTGATGGTTACAATGTCACTGTTTATATAGTGTCTGTATCTTCTCAATACAATATCTTTCAGGCACTCATGCTAGTCTGAAGGAACATACAGGGTGGTCCATTGATCATGACCGGGTCAAATATCTCACGAAATAAGCGGCAAGCGAAAAAACTACAAAGAACGAAACTTGCCTAGCTTGAAGGGCGAAACCAGATGGCGCTATGGTTGGCCCGCTAGATAGTGCTGCCATAGGTCAAACGAATATCAACTCCGTTTTTTAAATAGGAACCCCCATTTTTATTACATTTTCGTGTAGTACGTAAAGAAATGTAAATGTTTTAGTTGGACCATTTTTTTCGCTTTGTGATAGATGGCGCTGTAATAGTCACAAACATATGGCTCACAATTTTAGACGAACAGTTGGTAACAGGTAGGATTTTTAAATTAAAATTAAACAACGTAGGTACTATTGAACATTTTTTTCGGTTGTTCCAATGTGATACATGTACCTGTGTGAACTTATCATTTCTGAGAACGCATGCTGTTACATCATGATTACCCGTAAATACCGCATTAACGCAATAAATGCTCAAAATGATGTCCATCAACCTCAATGCATTTAGAAATACGTGTAACGACATTCCTCTCAATAGCGAGTAGTTCGCCTTCCGTAATGTTCGCACATGCATTGACAATGCGCTGACGCATGTTGTCAGGCGTTGTCGGTGGATCACGATAGCAAATATCCTTCAACTTTCCTCCAGAAAGAAATCCGGGGACGTCAGATCCGGTGAACGTGCGGGCCATGGTATGGTGCTTCGACGATCAATCCACCTGTCATGAAATATGCTATTCAGTACCGCTCCAACCGCACGCGAGCTATATGCCGGACATCCATCTTGTTAGAGGTACATCGCCATTCTGTCATGCAGTGAAACATCTTGTAATAACATCGGTAGAACATTACGTAGGAAATCAGCATACGTTGCACCATTTAGATTGTCATCGATAAAATGAGGGGCCAATTATTCTTCCTCCCTAATGCCGCACCATACATTAACCCGCCAGGGTCGCTGATGTTCCACTTGTCGCAGCCATCGTGGATTTTCCGTTGCCCAATAGTGTATATTATGCCGGTTTACGTTACCGCTCTTGGTGAATGACGGTTCGTCGCTAAATAGAAAGCGTGCAAAAAATCTGCCATTGTCCCTAATTTCTCTTGTGCCCAATTGCAAAACTGTACACGACGTTCAAAGTCGTCGCCATGCAATTCCTGGTACATAGAAATATGGTACGCGTGCAATCGATGTTGATGTAGCATTCTCAACACCGAAGATTTTGAGATTTCCGATTTTCGCGCAATTTGTCTGCTACAGATGTGTGAATTAGCCGCGACAGCAGCTAAATCACCTACTTGGGCATCATTTGTTGCAGGTCGTGGTTGACGTTTCACATGTGGCTGAACAGTTCCTGTTTCCTTACGGCGAACGGTCCGGACACCTGGATGATGTCGTCCAGGATACCGAGCAGCGTAGATAGCACACACCCGCTGGACATTTTGATCACAATAGCCATACATCAACACGATATCGACCTGGACTGGGGCTCGAATCTGGATTTGCACCTATAGCAAGCGGTCGCCATAATAACCCAGAAGACGTAGCAATTTGGACTGCAAAAGGTGGAAAAATTTTGATTTCCAGGTATGTTGTATGTATTGCCCTTGTCACGAAACCATCTTTTTTTAGACCTTCTCCTCCTTGCGCGTTACCCACCATCTTGAAAAACCGTTAAGAAATGGATTTTTTTTCAGTCCTCCCTCCAGTAACTTACTTCCAGTACATTTTAGGCAAAAATATACCATTATCTATTGTAACGAGCGTTAAAATTCCTACAAAGTTTGTATATAATAATTTGGAAAATTCGGAACAGCTGCTGAGGTACGAGGTTGTGAAAATCTGCAAAAATGTCAATAAATTGCAAAAAGTTAGATACGCTAGTGTTTTCGCCGTAATAACTTTATGTAATGCAGTTTGGTGCAGAATGCTTGATAGCCAGCGTTGTAGAAGATTTCATTTCCTTTGAGATTTATGCAAAATATATTTTTAATTACTTCCTATACACTTCGAGAAAACATTAAAAACTTTAGTGAAAGTGGACTCGAACCTGAAATTACTCCTCGGTCAAAAATAGGATTCTTGAATTTAATACCATCTTTAAGCCATTATGTATGCAATATACACATACAGTCTGTGAGATTCATGTAATTTCTTGGGAAAAATACTTTTAAGAAAGAAAAACACAAATTTTAAACTTTTTCATATATACTTACTTTTCAATAAAACACAGTTTAAAAATAAACTTCAAATTTCATTTTAATGATATATATAAAATTTTAAGTTTGTTTTTGTTCAGATGTGGTTGATCGCAACCACTTTTCACGTGGAGAAATATAATGTTTTCCACAACATGCTTATAACTGAGGGATGTTTTTCAATACAGCGCATCACCTTATCTATCCCTTCTAGATCTTAAAAAGGAACACACTGTCTGGCACTAAAGCTGTCACCAGAACCAAACGACCAATGTTCTTTCCAATAGCACCAACAAAGTCGTGTGCGGAAGATAGCGAAACAGCAGTTTCCACACTTAACACGTCTGCGTCTTCTATTGCCAGCTTGGTGACCATTTCTGCTCTCTGCTTTCAGAAGCAATAAGATGAGTAGACTTTCGTTTTTTTTTTCATTCGATAACAATGTATACTTCGGCAGCTGCGGAAAACATGGTACTATAAAAACACTTGGTCATGTCTAGTCAAAGGGACATTTTTCTGTTTCCCCTCAAAATCGTTAGGTACTTCCTTGCCAAAGAGAAAGCAGTGATATTTGAAACTGGAAACATTTTTCTTCAATGATCTAAGGGACGGCCCGGGTGCAGACTAGAAAACCTCTCTTTTGAGGTAAGCTGCTATCAGCTTGTCATTTTATGTCTCATTTGCCATGGAGAATGAACCTGGATTTTTTCAAGCTATTTCGAAAATGTGCTGCAAGTTTACGCTTGCACTCGATTCACGTAGCTTATTTACATCTCTCTCTTTACTAACGGTGTGTCGCCTTTACTCAGACTTTCAGCGTAGATAAAGCACATAGCCTGATGCGAGTCTGACGTTTCGAGTGAATGAGCGCGTCTTACAATACAAGTTCCAACACTAATACACCCTCACAGCAGTTAAAAAGTGACATCAATTCAAGGGCTGTCCTATGGAAGAAGAAATGCTGAAGGGAGTATGGGGAGGAGTGGAAGTCATGTCGACAAAGAGCCAACAGTGAAAATGAAACAAGATCTATTTTTAAACTGTATTTTGTTGAAATGTAAGTATATGTAAAAAAGTTGGAAATTTGTATTTTTCTTTTTCAAAAACTCGTGTTCCTCAGAAATTCCACGAATCTCATGAACTGTATGTATATATTGCACACATAATGGCTTAAGGATGGTATTACATTCAGGAATACAATTTTTTACTGAAGATAGTATTTTCAGTTTCGAATCCACTTTCACTAAAATTGTTAATGCAATATGTATCGGCGTGTAGTCACAAATATTTTGTATGAATCTTGAAGAAAATTTAATACTTTACAACAATGATTATTATGCATTCTGCACAAAACTGCCTTAAAATAGCTGTTGAGACGAAACCACTGACATATCTAACTTTCTTGACATTTTTACAGATTTTCACAGCATTCTATCTCAGTAGCTGTTCCGAGTTTTCGAAAATGTTATTTGTCCCAAATGTTATGCGTGAAACCAGCAGGAAATTTTACGCTCTTTAAAACTGATGATGGCATGTTTTTGCATGAAATGCAATGAAAGCGAGTTACCGAGGAAAAATTGAAAAGAGTATCATTTACTTCTGTGTTTTTTTTTTTTCCAAGATGACAGAATACGGACAAGGAGGAGAAGATCTAAAACTTGGAATTTTCACTAGAGGATTAATACATACAACGTACCTGAACATAGAAATTGTTTTTCAAAGCTAACCCAACTGGGCTATAACGGGTTTCGTTGTTGGAACACGTTCCATGGCCGATCCGAACTTCCACACGTCACGCAGTCACAACCGTTAGGCTTGCACAGTTCATGATTTGCGAACAAAGAGAAAAATGTTATATCACTTTACCCCATCGAGACTAAACATATGGAAGTTTGGATCGGATCTGAGGACGTGTTCGGATAGCGGAAGTGGTTAAGGCGACCGCTCGCGATGAGAGGGAAATCCGGGTTCGAGGCCTTATCCGCCACAAATTATCATGTGTCGCAAACAGATGACGTCATTGCACAGTCGCAGAATGCGAACCTATTTCGTAAATGTATAAGGTTCGGAAGTTCGAACAGATATTGAGGTTTATAGCAGTTGTAAAGCTCCCTGTAGTACTGTTTCTATCTGTCAGTAGTGGTGAATATGGTTCCCTTACTGTCATTGTCAAAATTTTAGCGGTTCTGTATCCCTTCTTGCACAAGTTAACTTTACGTCACAGTTGTGGAACCTCTTTTCCAACGAAATCTTGTCAGCTTCCTAAGTAATTTCCTTGACGTACTTTTTCTTTGGTCTTCTCAGAACTGCTTGGGTAATTCTCTGTACTTCTTCGAACCGTGACTTGCTTTGTACAAAAGCTGTGCCTTGTAGCCAGCTCTCCTTGGTTTGTATTGGCCAATGCCTTGATGCATTCGTTCTGTAACCAAATCTTTCTCCTGATGTGTTTGTTGATGACAGCATTTGTCACTTTATTTTCAGCTTCCTTGTTTTTTTTCCATACTCCTTCCGGATTCTTCTGTGCAGCCTTTCCCTGAAGAATTTCAAAGCGGTTGCTGAGATGGAGCTGAAATTCTTCTTCCTTCATGGCGTCTTTGAGGATATCGAAGCACACAGCTTTCTTGAGATTGTTTCTTACTTTACCTTCCGGCTGCATTCGCAGCCAGCTTTTTACTAGATAGTGGTCACCACCACACGTCGCACTCTGTGCCGTCTTTACATCCAGCAGCCAGTTCTTTGCTTGACGTCAGTTGCAAGGTGATCTACGTGATTAACCGTTTTATCATCTGGTGACACCCATATTCCTTTCTGTATCTTCTTCCTTTCGAAATTTGTGCTGACGATGAACAGCCCTTTCGGCGTTGAAAAGCTGAGGATTCTGAAGTCATTGTGGTTGCTGAGTTCACTTTATACACTACTGGCTATTAAAATTGCTACACCACGAAGATGACGTGCGACAAACGCGAAATTTAACCGACAGGAAGAAGATGCTGTGATATGCAAATGATTAGCTTTTCAGAGCATTCACACAAGGTTGGCACCGGTGGCGACACCTACAACGTGCTGATATGAGGAAAGTTCCAATTTCTCATACCCAAACAACAGATGACCGGCGTTTCCTGGTGAAACGTTGTTGTGATGACTGGTATAAGGAGGACAAATACGTACCATCACGTTTCCGACTTTGATGAAGGTTGGATTGTAGCATATCGTGATTGAGGTTTATCGTATCGCGACATTGCTGCTCGCGTTGGTCGAGATCCAATGATTGTTAGCAGAATATGGAATCGGTGGGTTCAGGAGGGTAATATGGAACACCGTGCTGGATCCCAACGGCCTCGTATCACTAGCAGTCGAGATGACAGGCACCTTATCCGCATGGCTGTAACGGATCGTGCAGCCACGTCTCGATCCCTGAGTCAACAGATGGGGACGTTGCAAGACAACAACCACCTGCAATAACAGTTCGACGACGTTTGCAGCAGCAAGGACTATCAGCTCGGAGACCATGGCTGCGGTTACCCTTGACGCTGCATCACAGACCGGAGCGCCTGTGATGGTGTACTCAACGACGAACCTGGGTGCACGAATGGCAAAACGTTATTTTTTCGGATGAATTCAGGTTCTGTTCACAGCATCATGATGGTCGCATCCGTGTTTGGCGACATCGCGATGAACGCACATTGGAAGCGTGTATTCATCTTCATACTGGCGTATCACCCTGCGTGATGGTATGGGGTGCCATTGGTTACACGTCTCGGTCACCTCTTGTTCGCATTGACGACACTTTGAACAGTGGACGTTACATTTCAGATTTGTTACGAACCGTGGCTCCACCCTTCATTCGATCCCTGCGAAACCTTACATTTCAGCAGGATAATGCACGACCGCATGTTGCAGGTCCTGTACTGGTCTTTTTGGATACAGAAAATGTTCGACTGCGACCCTGTCCAGAACATTCCCCAGATCTCTCACCAATTGAAAACGACTGGTCAATGGTGGCTGAGCAACTGGCTCGTCACAATACGCCAGTTACTACTCTTGATGAACTGTGGTATCGTGTTGAAGCTGCATGGGCAGCTGTACCTGTACACACCATCCAAGCTCTGTTTGACTTAATGCCCAGGCGTATCAAGGTCGTTATTACGGCCAGAGGTCGCTGTTCTGGGTACTGATGTCTCAGGATCTAAGCACCCTAATTGCGTGAAAATGTAATCACATGTCATTTATAGTATAATATAGCTGTCCAATGAATACCCGTTTACCGTCTGATTTTCTTCTTGTTGTAGCATTTTTAATGGACAGTAGTGTATATATGATAAATATATAAAATTTGTACTAGTAATTCTCGCTGTTGTTTCATGATGCGTCTAGGTCTGACATTTGCTGTTGAGAAACAATTTATCCTTTAAAAGTTAGTGTGGCTGGTTACAGTTTCCTTCCTAACTTGTGCATAGTGGACAAGTCGAGATGAGGCAGATCGTTTACAGAAAGAGGAAGGCTGGCTTCTCTTCTATGACAATTGTATGGTTTATAAAATGGTTCATGAAACACAAAAAATACTGCCCTTATATCCAACAAGATTTATTAACCTAATCCGTATTCCTTGAATTGCAGTTGAAGGTAAGTGTTCTGTAAACGTTTTTCTGGGAAAAACATAAGACAGGAGCGCAGACTTGCACTATCAGTTAAAATAGCGTGTCTAACTGATGTTATGTTAGCTCCAATTCGTTTTATGCATTTTCTTGAAATAATCTTCATTGGCCTCTGAATCGTTTTCACAGCAGTCTCATTCATTCTGTATAACTCTTGATGTCTTGCAATTCAATCTATCAATAGCACTATTAAGATTATTTAAAATTATTTTCTCAATGTGTTTGTAGCAACTTGTGACTTCACTGAGTGTTGTAGGTTTTGGGGCTACTATAGGCAGTAAACTTCTGTATTTAATGAGAGCAGTCAGTGATTTGATGCAACTTAATTTTCATTCCAAATGGTGTATGCCTACTGATGGGTAACTTCCACATATGATTGATAAATAACTATTAATATCATTGCCAGTGGAAGTAGTATTGATTTTCCTAAAACGCTACACGGGTGTCATCAAAATAATTCCTTATTTACTGCTCGATGAAGAACCAATTATTACTGATTTTTCCATATCCCAGAATTTGTGCTACACCTGTATTTATCTTTCTGTATTAACTTATTATCGTCTTAACAAAGAAATGCGTGATACCGGACAGCACACGACACAGGGCTCTATGACAGATGGCCCAATTAAATTTTAACATGTTCTCCGAGCTGTCGTCATTTTCCATCTATGTGCAATTGAGCGACAGGTTTCATTTATAGATACTGTTTTAATACTCTATCACCTACGTGAAATTCATACTGTTTTAATACTGTATCACCTGCGTGAAGTTCAAGCATTCACGTGATGTAGGACTTTCACTGACATAAAAAACAGTATCTTTGTTATGAAAAACTCTGGGATTAAAAGAAATGTAAGCAAATTTTATTACAACATTTCCGCACAGTCTCTCTGATAATGAATGTACGTTGTTCAGCGAATGGCGAGTGAACGCTATTATGTTTTTTAGGTGCTACCACCTATTGAAAGGAGCGTGGGTTTCTAGTAACAGTTAATTTAAAAATCGAATATAGTATTAGTTATAAGAGTCGAGGGACATGAAAGGGAAGCAGTGGTTGGGAAGGGAGTGAGACAGGGTTGTATTCTCTCCCCGATGTTATTCAATCTGTATATTGAGCAAGCAGTAAAGGAAACAAAAGAAAAATTTGGAGTAGGTATTAAAATCCATGGAGAAGAAATAAAAACTTTGAGGTTCGCCGATGACATCGTAATTCTGTCAGAGAGAGCAAAGGACTTGGAAGAGCAGTTGAACGGAATGGATAGTGGTTTGAAAGGAGGATATTAAGATGAACATCAACAAAAGCAAAATGAGGATAATGGAAAGTAGTCGAATTAAGTCGGGTGATGCTGAGGGACTTAGATTAGGAAATGAGACACTTAAAGTAGTAAAGGAGTTTTGCTATTTGGGGAGCAAAATAACTGATGATGGTCGAAGTAGAGAGGATATAAAATGTAGACTGGCAATGGCAAGGAAAGCGTTTCTGAAGAATAGAAATTTGTTAACATCGAGTATAGATTTAAGTGTCAGGAAGTCATTTCTGAAAGTATTTGTATGGAGTGTAGCCATGTATGGAAGTGAAACATGGACGATAAATAGTTTGGACAAGAAGAGAATAGAAGCTTTCGAAATGTGGTGCTACAGAAGAATGCTGAAGATTAGATGGGTATATCACATAACTAATGAGGAAGTATTGAATAGGATTGGGGAGAAGAGAAGTTTGTGGCACAACGTGACCAGAAGAAGGGATCGGTTGGTAGGACATGTTCTGAGGCATCAAGGGGTCACCAATTTAGTATTGGAGGGCAGCGTAGAGGGTAAAAATCGTAGAGGGAGACCGAGAGATGACTACACTACACAGATTCAGAAGGATGTAGGTTGCAGTGGGTTCTGGGAGATGAAGAAGCTTGCACAGGATAGAGTAGCATGGAGAGCTGCATCAAACCAGTGTCAGGACTGAAGACCACAACAACAACAACAACAACATAGTATTAGTTGTCCTGTGTCAACCACATTATCCGATACTGTTTTTCGGTTGGTCTTTCTGCTCAAAAATAAAATACATAAGGCGAGAGCAGACAACTTTGTCATAGTCCTGCTTTTATAATAACTTCTGTGTTAGTCGTAGTAATTATTATTTCTGTATTCTAAAGTTTACTTTTTCTTACACGCCATCATAAGTAGTCTCCCTGCCGTGTGCATGAATTTTATGTGTTATCTCTATTGCATTTGTTCTGGATTCCATTCATAGTATGATATTCTTGTATGTGGCTAGTCGTTAGAACAGTTCCTTTGAATCGAGAGCGCTGCACGCGGTACCGAAAGTTCATGCCTAAAGGACGTATCGTTCTGCTCGCGCTCAGGGTGTGATATACTTTGTGCTGGTAGTTAATCAAAGAAAACTAATTACCTCGCTTTCGTCACTTGTTATTCAATTTCGTCAGGCTACGAAGTGTGAGGACTCGTTTGCAATTAAGATGAGAAGACCTTCATCAAACATTGCGCCGCGTTCAATTTGCTGGGAATCTCGGCTGCCGACTCAAAGATAATTGTCTACATCTAAAAGTTGCCACATCTACAGGGAAATGAAAATCATGTTTTCCTCTGAGCTTTTGTGTGAGTTCGTCAGCAAGGAAAAAGTTCTGAAGAATATGGGGAAAGAAGTACTGCTGCTAAGTAGTTCAAATCGTCTTTTTCGGAATGATTGCGTGAAACTGTTTTTTAAAATATTGCTGGGATTTAATTTTGTCATTGTACAAGATATCATACCTTTCTTTGTCAACAAATGCATGAAACATACTGAAAGTGTTAGAATGGCTTGTGGGAATTATTGTGAATCATATTGTGAAACATGGAATAAGCGTGATACAAACTGATACACATGGAATATGCTTCACCAATACTTCCAGATTATAGTGTTCTTAGCAGAGGTTGTGAAATAGAAATTAAAATGAGCACTGCTAAGAAAACTATAATCTGGAAATACTGGTGAAGCATATTCGTTTCACCAATATTTCCAGATTATAGTGTTCTTAGCAGAGGATGTGAAACAGAAATTAAAATGAGCACTGTTAAACGTCTTAATCTGTCGGGGAAATTATGATAATTTCAAAGCCGAAAAACTGAAGAGTTATATAGTAATTGACACTAAAAGACTGTCAGCATCTATAGGAGTATAGAACAACAGGGCAGCAAGTTTTACAATAGAATATTATGATTAATTTACGTACATTAACTCTCTTGTACAATAACCCCTAGTACACATAATTGCTTTCATATAATTTTATTTTGAGTGATTGTGTGGTACTATTGAAGCCACATCTCTGAATTTACGTCTCAGTTTTGAAGGATGCTTAATCTTTATCAAATCTAACTAATTTTAACCGCTTATTATGTCGACAGCCACATACGATTTGTGTTTTGTGATTTATCCCGTAATTTTTTCATACAAATTAGTGTTTCGATCAACTGAGTTCGAACATGTAAGACAGTAATTCAAATTCGTCGCATCTACATTGTCACTGAAATCGCTAGAAAATTTTACATTAGATGTATAACACATTTTTCTACAATGAGATTTCTGGTTGACAATCCATGCCTGTTCAGATGCAGCTTAACTGCTGCGTTCATTCTCCAAATTCTGTGCATTTGAGACATGGAGACAGCGTCCTACAGTATTGTTAAACTAATTACATGCATTTTTCAGAATACAGTTTCTGCAGCGTTACACTGGAAGTGATAATCATATCTTAAATATGTCGTATTTCATATTCAAAAAAGAACATTATTTACTTTGGTCATTTTCCTTCTCTTTCCTTGAGATAGTTTTTTGGCTTGTTGATTATTTACTAACCTACCATAAAGAATGTCACAGGAAGAACACTGAAATTGTAATGACAAGCACCCATATTTATACTTGGTGCTAGCATTCTGATCTAGTTTAAAGTAATTTTCTTGACTCATTCTTACAACATACCAAATTGTTATTCAACTCAATGATCAACATGTTTTCTATTAGAAGTATATTTTGTATTCTTCCAGCCATAAAACAGACTAAATTTGTAATTAAATAGATAATTCAAATTTTGGGTTGCGTCCACAATGTGTTCAACCTACTTCATTAAGTCAGTTGTTTGCCTATAGATAATTTCAAAATGATATTAGACGTGTCAGTAAGTGACAAGAATAAAACACAGCGGAAAGTTATCAAACTTGAAGGTGCGTTACTTCTTATAGGTCTAGTTAATTCCAAAACTAACGTTATTCCATTTATTTAAATCTCATCATAGGTCACTTCAGGCATTTCAGGATTTGCACACACTACACACCCCTGCTTTCGGCTGACTAGAGGACAATGATGTCCTGCCTCTACATTATATTTATTTTGTACTCCCATTTACCTGTCTGAAAAACTGAGACAAAATCTCTCCATTGAAGAGAGAACTGTAATCTGGAAGATTTTCCATCACAGATCTTTAGCGTAAAGTTTTACAGTGTATGAGCGTACATATTTTGCCGTTGGGTTTATTACATGCGCTACCCGCAGCGTCGAAATATCTGAGCAACAGCAGTATAGAAATTAATCTTTCTTCATTGTTATTTTATTGATAATTCATTAAATAAGTTACTAGGGAAATTATGTGATGGACACTGAAGCAACATATTGGAGATGGCAGTTCCTCGGGACGATTCAGACAGTTCATAAAGGCATGTGCCACAAACAGACGAACACATGTTGAGGGTTTGCAAATTGTTATTGTCTATTAGGTATAACGTGCAAGACTGCAGCATGTCTGCATACTGTCTCAGCCTCACGAAAGGAACGAAGTCTTGTTTTCAGTGCATTTTCAGCAATGAAGAGTAGTTCTGATATTTAAGGACTGCAAAGCCCTAGTGAAGAAACCATACCATCATTTACCTGAAAAGATTTAACTAATGGAAATAAACATTAGCTCAGCTTCTTAAACATTATACCAGTTTGGGCAGCGAGTTATCTAACAGAGGTGGCCTGAAATTGTTCCCGAAGCAAAGAGGTGAGGTGTTACTTCTACTCTGATAGCCTCACACACGGTGCCTATATCCAGAAAAGTTAAAGCGAGATCCATGGCCGGAAATGATGCAACGCTAATCGTGAGGCATCTCCCTCAGCTATGATATAATAAAAAACGCTCTTGTGTCCTCTAGTGAGCAGCATTCCACATCTACCACGCAGTTCAGGAGCAATCATCAGTTGAGCAATTATGTAGCTGTTGCTGGACGATTCAGAGTAAGGGTGCGCACAGAAGGCAAGCGGGTTACCTGCGTAGCAGTGGCCAGTGGGAAACGTTTTGAACCTAAGTGAACAATAGCGCCGCGTTTCTTAAAGCTGCGTTTGGTGTCACCACAACGGTCATCATTCTCTGTCGCCAGTGTCGTCCGATAACATTGGCCGACTGATTAGTCATAGCGCTTCCGACCTCTTTCGTCAGTTTTTGGAAGGGTCAAGGAGGTTAGGTCAAGTTACACTAGAATCTATTTTATGCATGAAGTAGATTGGATTTTAACCTCTTAGGGTAGGATGGATACCATGACGCCTCTGAACTTGGGTACGAGTGCTGCATAGCGGCTTCTGCTATTGAAGAACGCATGTGAATGAGCTTTCCTATCTCCTAAAGAACGTTGGTAGTACTATACGCTCTGTCCTCAGTTATCGGAAAAACCAGATACATTTTACGAATATATGAAATGACGGTAGAAGCATTCTATTACATACTCGAGATAATTCGTGGTGACCATGAAAAGCAAGTTATAAACAATTTGTTTCCCTGTATTTATTTAAAGTTGTGCAGACGTACGTCAATTAACCTTCAATGACTCTCATTTAGCACACGAGTGAAAGAGAAGCTAAAGTGTAGCATAAAATACAGTGAAAACCTAAATCACTTTAAAGGGAAAATACATACCGTACACTACATTTGCAGACCTCTTCATATTAATAGAATCACTACCCTACTGGCATAAAACGCCAGTAAACAGTAATAATAATAATTTGTAGGTAACTAGTGACAACCTACCACAAAAAAGATCCAATAGTATAAGCATATGGGGTACGCCATCCTCTTCACTTGACCAGATTATTTTTTGAGGCCATAATGTATGCCTCCCCACCCCCACATGAACCACGGACCTTGCCGTTGGTGGGGAGGCTTACGCGCCTCGGCGATACAGATAGCCGTACCGTAGGTGCAACCACAACGGAGGGGTATATGTTGAGAGGCCAGACAAACGTGTGGTTCCTGAAGAGGGGCAGCAGCTTTTCCAGTAGATGCAGGGGCAACAGTCTGGATGATTTATCTGGCCTGGTAACACTAACCAAAGCGGCCTTGCTGTGCTGGTACTGAGAAGGGTTGAAAGCAAGGGTAAACTACAGCCGTAATTTTTCCCGAGGGCATGCAGCTTTACTGTATGGTTAAATGATGATGATGTCCTCTTGGGTAAAATATACCGGAGGTGAAATAGTTCCTCATTCAGATCTCCGGGCGGGGGCTACTCAGGAGGTCGTCGTTATCAAAAGAAAGAAAACTGGTGATCAACGATTAGAGCATAGAATGTCAGATCCCTTAATCACGCAGGTAGGTTAGAAAATTTAAAAAGAGAAATGGATAGGTTAAAGCTAGATATAGAGGGAAGTAGTGAAGTTCCAGGACTAGGTTTAACATTGAATTAAAAAAAAATAGGAGCACGGTAAGCTACTACAAACAGCATAGCGAACATATTATTGTAGCAAAGACAGACACTAAGCCCACGCCTACCAAGGTAGCACAAGTTTATATGCCAACTAGCTCCGCAGATGATGAAGAGATTGTAGAAATGTATGATGAGATAAAAGAAATTATTCAGATAGTGATGGGAGACGGAAATTTAATAGCCATGGGGGACTGGAATTCGATAGTAGGAAAAGGGAGAGTAGGAAAAGTAGCTGGTGAACATGAAATGAGGGTAAGGGATGAAAGGGGAAGGTATCTGGTAGAATTTTGCGGAGAGCATAACTTAAACATAGCTAACACTTGGTTCAAGAATCATGAAAGAAGGTTGTATACAAGGAAGAGGCCTGGAGATACTGGAAGGTTTCAGGTAGGTTATATAATGGTAAGACGGAGATTTAGGATCTAGGTTTTAAATTGTAAGACACTTCCAGGGGCAGATGTGGACTCTGACCACAATCTATTGGTTATGAACTGCAGATTAAAACTGAAGAAACTGCAAAATATGGGAATTTAAGGAGATGGGACCTGAATAAACTGACAGAACCAGAGGCTGTAGAGAGTTTCAGGGAGAGCATTAGGGAACGATTAACAGGAATGGGGGAAAGAGATACAGTAGAAGAAGAATGGGTAGCTTTTAGGGATGAAAAGACGAGGGCTAGTAGAAATGCTTGGGTAACAGAAGATATACTGAATTTAATTGATGAAAGGAGACAATATAAAAAGCAGTAAATGAAGCAGGCAAAAACGAATACAAACCTCTCAAAAATGAAATCGACAGGAAGTGCAAACTGGCTAAGCACGGATAGCTAGAGGACAAATGTAGACGCATATCTCACTAGGGGTAAGACAGATACTGCCTACAGGAAAATTAAAGAGAGCTTTGGAGAAAAGAGAACCACTTGTATGAATATCAAGAGCTCAGATGGAAACCCAGTTCTAAGCATAGAGGGGAAAGCAGAAAGATGGAAGGAGTATATAGAGGGTCTATACAAGGGCGATGTACTTGAGGACAATATTATGGAAATGGAAGAGGATGTAGATGAAGATGAAATGGGAGATATGATACTGCGTGAAGAGTTTGACAGAGCACTGAACCTACTGACAGCCTTGGGAGAGCCAGCCCTGACAAACCTCTGCCATCTGGTGAGCAAGATGTATGAGACAGGCGAAATACCCTTAGACTTAAGGAAGAATACAATAATTCCAATGCCAAAGAAAGTAGACGTTGACAGATGTGAAAATTACTGAACTACCAGTTTAATAAGTCACGACTGCAACATACTAACGGAAATTCTTTACAGACGAATGGAAAAACAGGAAGATCAGTTTGGATTCCGTAGAAATGTTGGAACACGTGAGGTAATACTGATCCTACGACTTATCATAGACGATAGTTTAAGGGAAGGCAAACATACGTTTCTACAAGGTGTATAACTTTGCTTCCGCCGTTTGCCGACAAGTGGCAACAACGGTAAGTAGCGGTCGAAAGAAATAGGTCGCAGACGTCATGCAGTTAACTTGGACCTCGGTCAACATTCAAACATCAGTCGATTTGTGTCTGCATTATAAAGTTGTTCCTGATTGAAAATGTCAGTTTACGTGCCTTATTCTTGTCATTTGCGGGAGGTGTTACTGTTTTGTTTCAATATGAAGAAAACAGCGGCTGAGTCTCATCGAATGCTCTCAAGTAGGCCTACGTATGGTAAGAACGCTATTAGTGAAAGAACGTGTCGTGAGTGGTTTCAACGCTCCAAGAACGGTGTTCTTAACTTCGTAGACCGTCAGAGTGGTGGAAGAGAGAATCTACATCTACATCCATACTCCGCAAGCCACCTGACGGTGTGTGGCGGAGGGAGAATGATTTCGAAGATGCAGGATTGGAGACATTGCTGAGTGAATACTTGCGTCAAACTCCCATTTCCAAGCGTCTATGGGCATGATTAATAAAGAAGGACGTTGGGTCACGTGTGAGCTGAAACCAAGTGAAGTTTAACGGCATTTGTGTGTTTGTGAACAGTGGCTTCAGAGGCAAAAACGGAAGGGACTTCTGCATCGCGTTGTGACCAGGGACGAAAAATGGGTTCATTATGATAACCCTAAACGCAAAAATCATGGGGATATCCCGGCGTTTATCCACGTCGACGGTCAAACTGAGTATTCACGTTTCCAAGTACTGTGAGGTACTAAAACCAAATCACAGGTGCTCGTTATGGAACGCAATTAATGCGTTTGAGCAGAACATTAAAAGAAAAACTGCCGCAAAACAGCGAGAAGTACGATGAAATGATTTTGCAGCACGACAATGCTCGACTCCACGTTGCAAAAGAGGTCTAAACGTACTCAGAAACGTTAAAATGAGAAGTCCTACCCCTACTGCCGAATTCTCCAGACATTGCTCCCTCTGATTATCACCTGTTAAGATCAATGGCGCTTGGCCTGGCAGACCAACACTTCCGATCTCATGAAGAAGTCAAAAAATTGGATCGATTCGTGGATCGCTTCACAAGATGAACATTTTTTTCGACGCGGGATTCGTACACTGCCCAAAAGATGGGAGAAAGAAGTGACCAGCGATGGAAAAACTTTGAATGATACATGTGTAACAGGTTGTTTCATTAAAGCCTCAAATGTTGAAAAAGCGGCGGAAGAAATGTTGCAGCATTTGTAGACTTAGAGAGAGCTCTTGACAATGTTGACTGGAATACTCTTTTTCAATTTCTGAAGGTGGCAAGGATAAAATACAGGGAACGAAAGGCTATTTACAATTTGTACAGAAACCAGATGGCAGTTATACGAGTCGAGGGGCATGAAAGGAAAGGAGTGGTTGGGAAGCGAGTGAGACAGGGCTATAGCCTATCCCTGATGCATTGAGAAAGCAGTAAAGGAAACAAAAGTTAAATTCGGAGTAGGTATTAAAATCCATGGAGAAGAAATAAAAACTTTGAGGTTCGCCGATGACATTGTAATTCTGTCAGAGACAGCAAATGACTTGGAAGAGCAGTTGAACGGAATAGACAGTGTCTTGAAAGGAGGGTATAAGATGAACATCAACAAAAGTAAAACGAGGATAATGGAACGTGATCGAATTAAGTCGGGTGATGCTGAGGGGATTAGATTAGGAAATGAGACACTTAAAGTAGTAAAGGAGTTTGGTATTTGGGGAGCAAAATAACTGATGATGGTCGAAGTAGAGAGGATGTAAAATGTAGACTGTCAATGACAAGGAAAGCGCTAGTGAAGAAGAAAAGTATGTTAACATCGAGTATATATTTAAGCGTCAGGATGTCGTTTCTGAAAGTATTTGTATGGAGTGTCGCCATGTATGGAAGTCAAACATGGACGATAAATAGTTTGGACAAGAAGAAAATATGAGCTTTCGAAATGTGGTGCTACAGAAGAATTCTGAAGATTAGATGAAAAGATCACATAACAAATGAGGAGGTATTGAATAGAATTGGGGAGAAGAGGAGCTTGTGGCACAACTTGACTAGAAGAAGGGATAGGCTGGTAGGACGTATTCGGAGGCATCAAGGGATCAGCAATTTAGCATTGGAGGGTAGCGTGGAAGGTAAAAATCGTAGAGGGAGGCCAAGAGAGGAATACACTAAGCAGATTCAGATGAATATAGGTTGCAGTAGGAACTGGGAGATGAAGAAGCTTGCACAGGATAGAGTAGCATGGAGAGCTGCATCAAACCCGTCTCTGGACTAAAGACCACAACACCAACAACAATGTATGCCTAAAATTTCCAATAACAACTTTCCTTATTTGAGGTTTCGAATAAACCTGCGATTTCAGTCCATAGATTCCGGAATATAACCCGATTATCATACGTGCATCCTCAGGATGCCACAAACTCACTCTTCCTTTAACTAAACAGTTTCTCATGCTCCACATTTCGTGTGCGAGAACGCCGGTCGATTTGACCAAAGGAAACAAACTGACTTGAATTTCACCGATTGTCCTCCGAAGCCTGTACGTTCGGGGGATAAGATCGGCTATAGTGTCACCGCGCACCTATTGTATAAACAGGGGACGTAGAAACGACGGAGAGGCTTCGTCCCGCAATAGCCTCCAGTGGTTCACAACCCCACAAAGGGCCACAGCAGTCCACCGACCTCACAACCGTCCAACACCAAACCCAGGGTTATTGTGCTACAATATAACTAAATGGTAGGCACTTCACCATGAAGCTGATACACAAAGCCACAAGTAACATAAAAAGTCAATTTTTTTACCTAATTGTTCCTTTAAAGTCGTGAGAGAAATATTGCAGAGCAGTAGGAGCACATGCGACGTACTATTCGTAGTGGCAATGCTGCACCGTGGTTATTGGGCTAACCAGCATTCTCCGCGTGCACCCGCAGGTGCATATATAGTTGCACGGGACAGAGCGGCGGGTCGCCACACGGGTACAGACTTCATTTGTTAGAGCCCTTGACCACGACAAGAATTTTCACCGTCTGCTGGTCCATCAAATTAGCCGTGTTTCGTAGCGACAGATTGTATGAGAGCTTGTCCACAGGACGTCACGGTAAAACGACCAGTCTAGCTACCGGATTCAGCTTCGGCTTCCCACTGCAGGGCTGGCAGCCAAATGGAGCGCCGGCCTCCCAGTTAGACGTGTAACATTTCTGCGTGTACACGGGCCGGCAACTCTCCAGGCATCGGGAGTGCTTAGTTGCATTTTAGACATTGCACATGCTAGACGTGGGCTAAGACAAGCGAAGAAAATAAGAATAGATGCCTGTCTTTGGAAGCATGGAAGGAAGCATCGAAGGATATATGTTCACACCATACAGAAGATTTTCAGATGCAGTGATAAGGAAGGAAACGATACAGATATGTAATTTCATCTCATATTTATTTTGTTTAATTTTTACTAATACACATTCTTTCTCTCTATATTTACTGTATGTTTCATATAATGTGTGAATATGTTACGACCGATTTTTTTTTAATTTCAAAAAGATAGTAATTAGTGAATTTGTAAGGTGAGCATGTCATTCTGGTTTTTGTAAGTCATCGATGTGCACGTCAGAGAGAGGAGTCAAGTTATGTTGCTATTAAACAATCTTCGGTCTTGTTGTGGCACAGTCCTTGCCTCTGCACAGTCTGATACATTCTTAGTGGAAGTGTAGTAAGTTATGGATAAATTGTGATTCTATCTGTTAGACGAAGAAAGATGTAAAGAACATCAAGGATAAATATGATGTATGTATTGTAGGTGAAAAGAATATAAATTTTGAACACAGTAATTTTTTTTTAAGAGTGGAAATTTGAAGTAAGACTTCAGCACTCCGCAACTAGTTTGTCGGAATGATGGTCAGCTAGTTACCGTTGTCCACTTGCTCAGAGCTGAGAGAAAGACCACCCGCTTCCCTGAGCCATACCCCTATAATGGTGCTAGCCGTCAGTGTAGGGCCCGTGAGACCGCGACTGCAACGCCATCTGCATCCTGTAACGGTTGAAGACGAATGTCAACACACAGTAACCCAAGTTCCATAGAACGGTATCTGTTTCAAACCCGTGAACATGTCTAGATTTGTGCCTATGAAATACCATTTGCGGACAGTATTGGTTTTCTGCTATCATTTGAAGAAAACTGCTGCCAAATCGCATCGAATGCTTGTCGAAGCTTTCGGATCTTGGGAAAGCACAGTGTTTCAAGTGGTTCAAAAAATTCAAAAATGTTGATGTTGACGTGACAAAGACGAGCTCGGGAAACCACCGGAAAAGTTCGAAGACAACGAATTGCAGGCGTTATTGGACGAAGATGATACTCAAACTCAGCAGGAACTCTCGGAACAATTGAATATGGCGTAGAAAACGTTTTTATTCGGTTTAAAGCTATGGGAAAGGTGCAGAAAGTGGGAAAATGGGTTCCGCATGAACTGAATGAAAGACAGCAAGCAAATTGAAAGACCACTTGTGAAACGCTTCTCGCCAGATACAAAAGAAAGTCGATTCTCCATCGAATAGTGACAGGCGATGAAAATGGATGTATTTTGAGAATCCTTAGCGTCGTTAATCACGGGTGAATCCAGACAAACCATCGACATCCACTGTAAGACCAAATCGCTTTGGAAAGAAGACAATGCTCTGGGTTTGGTGGGATTAGAAGGGCGTCACCCATTATGAGCTGCTAAATCTGGTGAAACTGTTAACACTGATCGCTACTAACAGCAAGTGATGGATTAAAATCGAGCATTACGTGAAAAGCGACCGGAATATTGCTTCATGATAACGCCCCATCGCGATTAGCCGAGCGGTCTCGGGCGCTGCAGTCATGGACAGTGCGGCTGGTCCTGGCGGAGGTTCGAGTCCTCCCTCGGGCATGGGTGTGTGTGTTTGTCCTTAGGATAATTTAGGTTAACTAGTGTGTAAGCCTAGGGACTGATGACCTTAGAAGTTAAGTCCCATAAGATTTCACACACATATAATAACAACGCCCCATCACACGCAGAAAAACGGGTCAGAGAAACGATCGAGGCGTTCAGCCTCCAGACTTGGCTCCATCCAGTTATCATCTGTTTGCATCACTGGGACACCTTCTCGCTGAAGAACGCTTCAATTGTATGAAAATGTTCGAAAATGGCTCTCTGAGTGGTTCGCTTCAAAAGAAGTACTGTCTTTTTTTTTTTTTGACATGGCATTCATAGCCTACCGAAGAGGTGAGAGAAATGTACAAATAGCAATGGAAATTATTTTACATAAAATATTGTTTATCAATTTCAAACAACAGGTGTGTAATTATTGCAACGAAATTCCAGTGTCATACTTCTACACTTTGTTAAGCATAGTATTGGGCACACTGATTTAATGTGTGACGGTCACAGGAAGTGTTACACTTTCTTTCATTCTAAAACCGTTGTCCTGGAATATCATTTCATAGAAAGAGTTACTCTTTCAATACTACTGATTAAAGAAGGTTTATCGTTACGCATTACCACATTGCACCATGTGGGTATGCAATAGTTTGAATACTGTTTGTAAATTTTATTTAAAAATAGAAATCTAGCTTAGCCACTGCTCGCTTGCTGTTTGCCGTGGTGCTTTCTAGATATATGCAACAACGTTATCAAGACGTGAGGTTAGTGGAAATTTTGATTGGGGCCAGATAACTTACTTTAGTTGCGCATTTAATATAAAGACAAGTTGTTTTCAGACCATTTACAGTTCAATACAAATTAGATTCTGTTGTGTTCAATCAAAAGTTAACATGCGAGTTTAATTTGGATCACAGTTTGTGGTACATAGTTTGGTAATACGCAGACTTTTTACAGAGTAGTAGCTAAATTGTGGCTCAATTTCATACGGAAACACATTGTGGTGAACTTACAAACTGATTGGTGATGGTTCTACTTACTGCTTCTGAATGCGGGGGTTCTCATAGTTCGACTCTATCTAATCATATTAGCAAACATAGTATTAAATCCTTCTTCTTTACGGATGAAATTTTGTAGAACAATATAAACGTTCACTGCCAGTTGCAAAATCTGTAGTCATTTAAAGGTCCTCGAAAAATCCTTCATTTATTGGCCATAGTGTCATTTGTAACACTACAATTAGCCTTGCTTTATTTGAGCACAAGCAAAAATTGAGATCAAGTTTTTGGACACCAGAGGAAATAAATAAATTATTGTATAGTGCAAATACTTCAGCTCCTACGAATATACAGGGTATCCCAGCTATCTTGTTCACCCAAAATATCTCTGGAACAATAACAGCTATTGGAAAACGACTTTCACCGGTATCAATATAGGGCTGGGGCCCATGAATGTACATATTTGGAAACATTATAAAACGAAAGCATATGTGTTTTTTAACACAAACTTATGGTTTTTTAATGGACCTCCTACATTTTTTCTTCAGCAATCCATAGCATGACGAAACACATACACAATGGCGTTGATTGCATCGCAATATTCCCATTACATCCCGAGATATTGAGACGCGAAGTTGACGCTTGAAACACCCGACATGCGCTGCTAGCGCACGTCCTGAGGCTCAGGCGTGAACCCCATGCTGCCCGTAATCGCGATGTGATTGACATGCGTAATCACACTTCCATACTTATCAAGAGGTCCGAAACGAATAATACGGTCTGCTGCCATCCTGCATTAACGTCGTACATTCCCTCAGGTATTTATCCCATAGGCTAGGGGTGATGCGGTTCTGTAACATATGTGTGTACCGCAACGTTAGTCACAAAGTTAACTTCGCTTATCGTTAATCCGTTACTGAACAGGTAATGCAGTTCAACGTTAAAACTTTACGTTATTGTAGATTTGCGCAAGTGACAGTTAATCATTCACTCGTAATAGTAAAATTCATGTTAATGGTTTTAGTGAAACGAGCACGTGGACTAAAAGTTTTACCGTTGTTTAGGTAAAAATGTTTTGATTTGGCAAGTTCAGGTAGGAGATAGAAGATTGTGAACATGTTTAACCAATTAGTTTTATTATCACATAATTATCAGTGTTATATGTATCTAATGCGCTAAATGACAAATTGTTGCAAACAAATGTTTCTTAACATCACTGGGTAAAATGGCCCTTTGTAGAAACTTCCACTGTGATACCAGCACTACATACTAAACATAGCGTTCACATCTCATGCTCAAAGTGATGCCCATTGGCTTGCATACATAGGGTCAGTCTGCGGATGAAGGATGCCCTACTTCGTGCTACTGTTTCCTCTTTGATGGCTGTACAAGCATCAATAATGCGTTGCTTCATGTACTCTGATGTTGTTGGTTCATGTTGGTAAACAGCATCCTTCACTGCTCCCCAAAGAAAATAATCCAGCGGTGTAACGTCCGGAGATCGGGCAGGCCACCTAACTGGGCCACTTCGTCCAATCCACCTACCAGGGAACTTACGGTTCAGAAGTCGTTGTGCTCGTAAGGCGTTACGTGAAGGGCATCCGTAATGCTGATACCACATGACCATTCTCCGGTTCAGAGATACGGTGTCCAAAAGAACAGGAAGATTGTGTCGTATAAATCTGGAGTATTGTCTGCCATTTTGGATGCCATTTATAAAGAAAGTTCAGATAATGGTATCTCCAATAATCTCACACCAAACATTAACTTTCCACGGACGTTGATGCTCTACCTGACGGAGCCATTTTGGATTGTCTGCGGACCAATAATGCATATTCCTCATATTGACAATTCCTTTGTTGGAGAATGATGCCTCGTCGGTAAAGAGAACATCTGCAAAAAAATTTGCATTAGTCAGAAGTTATTGCTGAGCCCACCGACAAAATGTTGCCCTATTCGGAAGTCATTTCCATGAAGATCCTGGTGTAAATGAACATGGTAAGGTTGAAATTTATGACGTTTAAGAATACGCTGTGCACTTGATTTCGACACACCAACTTCACGTTCAATTTGACGTGTGCTGATTTGAGGATTCACAGCTATGGTAGCGAGCACAGCAACTTCAGCACGTTGATCTGTGCGTGTTCTAGGACGATGTCGAGGTCTCGGATTTAAGCTTCCCGTTTCACGTAGACGAGATGTGAGACGACCAAACATCCGGCGCGAAGGCGATGGCTTGTCAGGGAATCGTCTTCTGTACAGTCGTTCTGCCTGAACAGCATTTCGTCCACCTACAACAGGGTACAGTACAGGTATGTAGAGTAGGGTAGAAAACAGACATATTAACTTAATAATCATAATGTTCGCTAACAGTACTATCAACAAACAAGCAATCTCATAACGTATTTCCCGTCAACGTACATTCTCCATAGACCAGCAGCATTTCTACCATATCTTCATGTGTGTACATTATAGTGTATAGTATAAGTTCCACAACACAACGTTTATTCGCAATGTGTACTACCTCCGTGCAGTCACTAGATTACTCTGATGCACGACTACACTGGCAAGCGGTGTACTGAACGCCAAACCAACAACAAATGGGATGCTCGGTGGGTGGTGGAGTACAGGAGTTTGCATGGGTCGCAAATCATAAACAAGGCGAAGTGGTAACTGTGGCAGTAGTGGGAACTACGTTGGACACTTGACTAGATAGAGCCAGGCCCTGCGCAACAGGCACAATGGGTCATATAACGCATGAGATAAACCTTATTTTGGGTGTGCATGATAAATAAGACAAGTAAGACAACCTGACGGGTGTACACCGATCGGTACTGGTTCATATTGTGTACGTAGATACGTAAAACGTGCAAGAGGGAAACCATTATGTGGTTATTAGAGTTGATGGCAGCAGACCGTATTCTTCGTTTCGGACCTCTTGATAAGTATGGACGTGTGATTACACATGTCAATCACATCGCGACTACGGGCAGCATGGGGGTCACACCTAAGCTTCAGGACGTGCGCTAGCAGCGCATGTCGGGTGTTTCAAGCGTCAACTTCGCGTCTCAATACCTCGGGATGTAATGGGGATAATGAGATGCCATCAACGCCATTGTGTATATGCTTTGTCATGCTATGGATTGCTGAAGAAAAAATGTAGGAGGTCCATTTTAAAAAAAACCATAAGTTTGTGTTAAGAAACACATATGCTTTCGTTTTAGAATGTTTCCAAATATGTACATTAATGGGCCCCAGCCCTATATTGGTACCGGTGAAAGTCGTTTTACAATAGCTGTTATTGTTCCAGAGATATTTTGGGTGGACAAGATAGCTGGGACACCCTGTATAAGGCTATTCCTCTGGAATATTCGAGAATGCCCCTGGAGGAGGGGATTCAGTGTGTTTCTTTGCAACTTTTCCCTTAGAGACCTTTCTTTCATTATACTTGAGTCACAAACTTTATCATAAGAACGAACATCCACTAAAATAAAATCATAATTTGCATCCACTGCTGGCATCAGGGCTAACTACTAGTAGGCTCTATGAATGTAAAAACACTGAACCATTTTTTCTGGTTTGATAACCTGATGTGTTTACCATCAATTGCTTCTATGAAGTTTGGAAAATTTGCAGTAATTTCAAACCGACAAGCTATATTGATCCAGTCACGTTCCTCCAGAATGGAAAAGTATGCATTCAACTACATCTTAGTTCTACTAATTATTTTCATTTCAAATCTAAAATTGTAATGGATATCGATGACAGTACTTTCTGTTGCAGGGCACACGAAGTAAGAAAAAACTATCACTATTTAAATTGTATTTCGCTTTTCTTTTCTTATGAGGAAAGAAGGTAATAAAAATGGGTCAACATCGGAGATGACCGGATGAAAGGTCACAGAAAAGGGACCGAGGAGAATAAGAGCATTTTTGGAGCAAACTAAAAGTGTGAATATGTGCTTTATGAGCAGCCACAATATCTATTAAAAGTCCCAGATAGACGAGGAAAGTCTTCAAATATGCCTGATAATAGTGACAAGGTAAGGGCTGCTGGTATGCAGACTGAAAAACATTGTCACCAATGTGAGGAACACCTGCAGAAAAACAGGAGAGCTACAAATGAACTGGACAGGAAAATGAAGACGATCATTGATGCATCTACTGAGAATTGTCGACATGGAAGCACCAACTGTAGATAAATATAACACTGAAGATATCGCAGATTTCTGTTACGAAGTAATGAAACTTATTAAAAGAATTATGTCGAAAAACGAAACAGAAGCGTGCAGCAGCATCTCCCGACTATGCCTGGGAATCATGAGCCCCATGAATACCAAAATTTTCGTGGTTCATCATTGTACCATACATTATGGCCTAATCAACATTGCAACTATTCAGTGTGCACCCCTGCCTAACACTCTCATCTCTCAACTGGTACAAGTGCTGCACGTAATGAAGACACATATTTGGAATTGTGTACAAGTCATGCTTCCACATTATCTAATGCTTGAGAGGCTTTCGGTTTTTGAATGGAATTCTAAAGTGAACAGTCATTTTTATCTTAATATAAACAAAATAACTTTATTTATTGGATTTCTTCTTGTTTTACTTTTAAATTTTTTAAACTGTGGTGTTCATTTCTACAGAGAAAATAAATATTTTCTAACAAGTAAATTTCAGTTGTCCACTCACCTGTGTCACTGCAAGCAGTTCAGGAGGATACAGTTGCGCATATTTCTGGTTTTATGTTTACAATGAATTCGTAAAATTGAAAATCATTTGTCAAACGTTGCTTTTGATGACCTAAAAAATTAACATGCTTTGTGTCGCCCTATCGTAGTATTTCATATAGCGTACTGAAGGTAGTAAACTGAAATCGGTCTTGCAACACAGGCTGGACCCTACAGTTCCTACGTCGACGTTGATTCTTTTTGTAAAAAGAACAGAGTGCAACGAGGGTGCTACCATCCGTGTTACCCATCCTAACGCTCTCTTGCACAGAGCTCGACTGCAGTTATTTCCGGCGCATCCGTCGTCTCCGCGGACAAGGCAGCCCGTTTTCCTTCCAGCCACTGGTGACGCCGGTCCGGCAAAAATTTCCTGTCGTGGACAAAGGCCCTTACTATAAGAACAGAAAGAAAGCCGGTAGTCTGCGTGCCGACTCTGAGCGCTGTCCAGCGCAATTACGAGCGACGGAGGGTGCTGCTTAGTCCGCTAGCCATGTTGCAGCAATGTCACTCTGAGTAGATCCTCGGACCCTCTGCGATTTCAAAGAAATATTCGGTGAAAATTTTGATTTTTCCGTTACTTATAGCTTCATACACTGAAGCGCCGAAGAAACTGGTATAGGCATGCGTATTCAAGTACAGAGATATGCAAACAGGCAGAACACGGCGCTGCGGTCGGCATTGCCTACGTGGCGCAGTTGTTATATCGGTTACTGCCGCTTCAATGGCACTTACAAAGATCTGAGTTTGGATGTGGCGTTATAATCGCTGCACGAGCGATGTGACACAGCGTATCCGAGATAACGATGAAGTGGGGATTTTCCCGCACGACCATTTCACGAATGTACTGTGAATATCAGGAATCCGACATCGCTGCGGCCGGAAAAAGATCCTGCAAGAACGGGACCAACGATGACTGTTGAGAATAGTTCAACGTGAAAGAAATGCAACCCTTCCGCAAATTGCTGCAGTTTTCAATGCTGGCCTATGAACAAGTGTCAGCATGCGTACCATTCAATGAAATATCATCCATATGGGCTTTCGGAGCCGAAGGCCCACTCGCGTACTCTTGATGACTACTCGACACAAAGCCTTACACCTCGCCTGGGCCCATCAACACCGACATTTGACTAATCATCTTGAGGTTGAAGCTCTTTTGTCTGTGTTTGCTTTAACAATAGAATATGTTGTTGGGTGGGGTCCGCCTTTAGCAAAACACTGTAAAACTTTAGCATACACTTTAAAAACGTAATAAAGCAGGAAAACCACACCATGTGGTAAGAAGCCATAATAATAAAAAACTCACTGATGCTGCTGCAGCTGCAGTGAAACATGTCTGGGACAAAAAAACAAAATTGTGTTTTGCTAAAGGCAGATCCCACCCAAAAACATATGCGAATGACATTGGACTGTTGATGACTGGAAACATATTACCTGGTCGGACTTGTCTCGTTTCACATAGTATCGAGCGGATGGACGAGTACGGGTATGAAGATAACCTCATGAACCCATGGACACTTTACGTGTGCAAATTTTTACGTACATATACATATAAGTAGCAATAATAATGTAGGGTACATGAATAAAGAAAATAATAGAATTCAGTTATTTTGAATTAATGCCCAAATTTTGGATTTTCGTAGTGTCTCTCCTTTGAGTCCGTTTTAACCTTAAATTACTTCTGATATCCTTGGTTATATTCATTTTCTTCTGCCATAAATATTTATCTGTTGACAGTGTCTATAACAGTTCTTTAATCGGGCTTCTTCTTCCGAATGCAGGCCGCTTGTTGACCTGACATTGAGATGATGCGCGGAAGAAAAGAAAACTTTCGTGGTTTTGCACAAATAATATTTACTATTCAAACAACAAAAATGGCTACTTCACACATCTTACAAAACTACGTCTTCTCCAGTCGAGAACTAATGACAGAGTCTCTCTATTAACAAAAAAAGTTGAATGGAATTTTTTATCATTTGTTATCCGCCTTCCGGCGTAGCAAAATGTATCTTTATCGGCGCTTTCAGCGGCCGCGGTAAGTATTATTATCACTGGTTATAAATTTTTGTCGAAGCTTTTCGGGGCTTTTCACTATGTACCTATACACATGTCAGCAGCAGACTCTTCAAGACGGTGGAGGCTATGTAATGGTGCAGGGCGCGTGCAGTTGGAGTGATATGGGATCCTTGGTACGCCCAGATACGGCTCTGACAGGTGACACGTACGTAAGCATCCTGTCTGGTCAGCTGCATCCATTCATGTCCATTATGCATTCTGACGGATCTGGGCAATTCCAGCAGGACAGTGCGACACCCCACACGTCCAGAATTCTTACAGGAACACTCTTCTGAGTTTAAACACTTCCGCTGGCCACCAAACTCCCCAGACATGAACATTATTGTGAATATCTCGGCTGCCTTGCAACGTGCTGTTCAGAAGAGATCTCCACCCCTTCATACTCTCACTGATTTATGGACAGTGCTGAACCATTCCCGGTGTCAGTTCCCTCCAGCACTACTTAAGGCATTAATCGAGCCCATGCCACGTGGCGTTGTAGCACTTCTGTGTTCTCTCGGGGGCCCTATCGATATTAGGCAAGTGTACCAGTTTCTTTGGCTCTTCAGTGTGTATCAGCTGCATGGTCAAGTACCTCTCATTCCAATATCAGTCATCGTTATCGTGATCTTTCACATGCGAGTAACACACTCTATGAAATTGGAAAACGTTGCAGTGAAAGATAGGATTTGCCCTGTATTTGCGTTTGGTGCATTTTACGCAATATATTGCTATATATGAAATTTAGCTAACAGATTGAATTTTTCTTTAAACTTCGGAGAAGATCAGTATCTACGTTCAGTGTCGACAAAATGGATTGTATATAACACGTTCACAAGCGATTGTGAATACACTAATTAAATATTCATAACATACCTCATATCAGCTAAATGGTTCAAGATATCGAAACGAGATTTTGACATATGACAACATGCAATAGCAGAGTATTTGCGACATGGATAACATGTGCAACTATCTTACCTAACACGGTACAGTGGCAGCTGTTGTGCAAGACCCCAAGAGCACTTGAACACCCAAACTTTTGAATGCTGTTAAATGTGATGTAGATGCCGTAATTTGAAATACGTGGCGCTAAGTGTAGTACGCTGTGCTTATTTCTTCCTCTGCACTCGGCGAAACCTGGCATCAGGGACACGAGCACACCGTTTCTTGTGCGCGTTTTAAGGAGATTCTGCGAATGTGCAACTTGCGTGAGAACTGAATTCATTAAAACAAAGGCGTTTATCGTTGCGACGGAATCTTCTCATGCAATTTCAATCACCAGTTTCCTACTCCGATTGCAAAAAAATTCTGTTGACACTCACCTACATAGAGAGAAGTGATAAACAGGATAAAATAAGAGAAATCAGAGCTCGCACAGAAAAATTTAAGTGCTCGTTTCTCCCGCGCGCCGTTCGAGAGCGGAACGCTAGAAAGACAGCTTGAAGGTGGTTCATTGAACCCTCTGCCAGGCACTTTATTGTGAATAGCAGAATAATCACGTAGATGTAGATTGTCTTACGGGACAAATACACTCCTGGAAATTGAAATAAGAACACCGTGAATTCATTGTCCCAGGAAGGGGAAACTTTATTGACACATTCCTGGGGTCAGATACATCACATGATCACACTGACAGAACCACAGGCACATAGACACAGGCAACAGAGCATGCACAATGTCGGCACTAGTACAGTGTATATCCACCTTTCGCAGCAATGCAGGCTGCTATTCTCCCATGGAGACGATCGTAGAGATGCTGGATGTAGTCCTGTGGAACGGCTTGCCATGCCATTTCTACCTGGCGCCTCAGTTGGACCAGCGTTCGTGCTGGACGTGCAGACTGCGTGAGACGACGCTTCATCCAATCCCAAACATGCTCAATGGGGGACAGATCCGGAGATCTTGCTGGCCAGGGTAGTTGACTTACACCTTCTAGAGCACATTGGGTGGCACGGGATATATGCGGATGTGCATTGTCCTGTTGGAACAGCAAGTTCCCTTGCCGGTCTAGGAATGGTAGAACGATGGGTTCGATGACGGTTTGGATGTAGCGTGCACTATTCAGTGTCCCCTCGACGATCACCAGATGTGTACGGCCAGTGTAGGAGATCGCTCCCCACACCATGATGCCGGGTGTTGGCCCTGTGTGCCTCGGTCGTATGCAGTCCTGATTGTGGCGCTCACCTGCACGGCGCCAAACACGCATACGACCATCATTGGCACCAAGGCAGAAGCGACTCTCATCGCTGAAGACGACACGTCTCCATTCGTCCCTCCATTCACGCCTGTCGCGACACCACTGGAGGCGGGCTGCACGATGTTGGGGCGTGAGCGGAAGACGGCCTAACGGTGTGCGGGACCGTAGCCCAACTTCATAGAGACGGTTGCGAATGGTCCTCGCCGATACCCCAGGAGCAACAGTGTCCCTAATTTGCTGGGAAGTGGCGGTGCGGTCCCCTACGGCACTGCGTAGGATCCTACGGACCTGGCGTGCATCCGTGCGTCGCTTCCGTCCGGTCCCAGGTCGACGGGCACGTGCACCTTCCGCCGACCACTGGCGACAACATCGATGTACTGTGGAGACCTCACGCCCCACGTGTTGAGCAATTCGGCGGTACGTCCATCCGGCCTCCTGCATGCTCACTATACGCCCTCGCTCAAAGTCCGTCAACTGCACATACGGTTCACGTCCACGCTGTCGCGGCATGCTACCAGTGTTAAAGACTGCGATGGAGCTCCGTATGCCACGGCAAACTGGCTGACACTGACGGCGGCGGTGCACAAATGCTGCGCAGCTAGCGCCATTCGACGGCCAACACCGCGGTTCCTGGTGTGTCCGCTGTGCGGTGCGTGTGATCATTGCTTGTACAGCCCTCTCGCAGTGTCCGGAGCAAGTATGGTGGGTCTGACACACCGGTGTCAATGTGTTCTTTTTTTCCATTTCCAGGAGTGTACATATGGACTTGATAAACAATGTGCACGGTTCATAGGTTGCACTACTAGCCCTTACCACTCATGTACAAGTTTACGTCAGTGCCACAAGGTGCCAGCACACAGCAATAGGGTTTTATCGACGTTCGCTTGGCATAAATCCCACTAGGCTGTGGCAGATTCCACAGATATGCCAATGCACTCACTATATAGAAAAATTAGGTTAGACATCAGTATATGTTATAATTACATTGATAAAAAAACCTAGTTTGGGGGATTCTGAATGATATACAGTACATTAAGTTTTGGATTTTATCATACAGCAATTCATTTGTGGCGCTGATAACCATAAAGCATATCATCGTCGATTGTGTGACTCCAGCATTTATTCATGCTTATGACAATTGTTGAACTTCTGGTGGGTCAGGTTTACCTGTACTGTAGGTACATGTGCATTGTACATGTATCTGAACATTCGCTAAAAGCTGTCTCATTGGTTTCTCTGATATTCACTTAAATATGGAGGAAAGGGGGGGGGGGGTCGAGGACGGTGTGCTTTTGGGCTTTATGGCTCCCTGAGCCTCATTTGTATTCTAGTCAAGTAACCTTCATGGTAGATAGTACTACTTGAATTTAATTATTTCCGCGAACGGCAGTTTGTGTTTGGAGTTGGTTGTTTACAATTGAGAAATCGCCTTTACTGTGTAGTGTCAACACGAGCTCTCTTGAAACTGTTTTAAGTGGTAAGTGTATACACAAGCAGCAGTTAAAATCCCCAGTGTTCTGAACAGATCTTTACAATGAGCTCGACTAGTATTTTTGTCTATGATTCTCATGGCTCGCTTCTGGAGTTTGAAAATTGAGTTCATATTTTGTGGATTTGTTCTCCAAAAATGAATGCCATAGCTAAGAACTGAGTGTACATATGAATAATATTAACGAAAAGACACTGTATGTTACACACCGATGATAGGATTCTAAGGGCATAACATACTGACGACATTCTGTTTGCAAGTACCTTTGTGTGTTCATACCACTTCAACTGAGAATCAATATTCATTCCTAGAAATTCTACATTTGTTACACAGTATATAGAGGTGCCATCTACATTTAATTCATACATAAAACTCTTTTTGATGTATAGCTCCCTTCGGGAGATACTCTATAAAGCTTTCCTCCCTTCTGGCATTGAAAAGTACAGCCGGAAGCACTGAGGCCTTATTTCAGTGGAAACTGTCGAAAATACTGACTTGTTAACGCTACACACGTAAGCGGGGGGTGGAGGAGGGGGGAGGACAATGTGACTGGAAGTATCGCGTGACGCGATTTCAGCTAATCTCGAACTGCAGATGGCGGCAACAGAAAGGGAAATGATGGCCATACCTTGCCTATACAAAGCTTTAGTGGTGAAAATACTATGCAGACCTTTTGTCAACTTTGTATCGCGAATATTTTGTTTGGTGTATGACAAACACGGAGGTACAATAAGGGGAGATGGCGCTAAGGACTTAAATGCTGTACGTTGCTTTGCAGCCGGCGCCGCCAGGTCAGATACCCCAAAAAACAGCAGACAATTGCCTCTTGTTGTGGGCACCCAACAGCTGTTTTAAATAGAAAATTTTATATTGCTTTTGCCGAATAAAATTCGTCAGGAATGAATTTTCTGACTTTTCTATTTTTACGTGGATATTTGACCCAGTAATACGACACATTTCGTCTCATTAATGTAACTTTATTTTTTTACGCGTTTCGAATAACGAAGAAGGGAAGTATATGATTTGAGAACGCTACTTTAGAAATCCAGCATTTTCCCTACTATGGACTGACATAACTAATTTTGGCCTATATCCTCTCAAAATGCTGAGAACGTTGTTTCTTCTCACAGCGTTCACTCAGAGAGCTTATCGAGTCGTATTGATAGGAAATCGAAAGGAAAATGACAGCGATAAAACCATTATAAGAAAGGTAAATAGCCCACTCAAAATTCATATGTATAAAAGAAAATGTGGCTTAAATGAGTCGACTCAAGAATGACAAGTGAGTCCTTTACACCTTAGATTAGAATCAGAATAATCAGTAAGGTAGCGTTTTTAATCACAACGCTTCCTCCAGAAGCTAATGTTTAGGTTAACTAACATGATGGGTGTCTGCTTCAAGTTTGAGACTTAGTGAAAACTCCCCTAATTATACTTCCATAGTACTAAATCATTATTATTTACTTCGTGCTATCTTCTGCAGTACGAAATTTAGAGTTTAACTGACAAATATGAAGGCCGAGGCACAAATCTGGACTGATGACCTCAGAAGTTAAGTCCCATAGTGCTCAGAGCCATTTCAACCATTTGAACACAAATCTGCAGGTCAGACTGTAGCAAGTAAAGATCTTTAATTTAACAACTGGGTTGTATATTATCACAGTGCATACTGGGCCAGGTAACGATCTTATGTCAGGGTTACTCATAAGGAGTCAAAGTGTCAGGTTGCACACTTGAGTGACTTATAATCAACGTCAGCTCTCACTCCCTTCCTACAGGAAATCAACCAGCACGCGTATGTGGTACATTCAAGATCATCCATACAGTATTTATTTCAATACATACAGTACTTAACATTTCTGATTATTTCTTTCTATTTACAATTCAATCATTTCTTTTCTATGCACAATGTATATGAGTGCATGGGTGATGGGGACCATCATCTTTAGGTGAAGAACCTGACCGGCACAAACACACACACACACACACACACACACACACACACACACACACACACACAGCTGTGATGAGTGGTTTAGCCAGCTATTTACTTTGGTTCCTAAAGGTTACTACTGAATGTAGTTACTCTTCATACAGCAGTCTGTATGAGCAAACCAGTTGCTTCTTTACCTACAGTTACCCCTCTGGGGCTTTTCATGACACTGTTAAAATAAAATATCTCGATGTAATAGTCGAGCTGTGTACATCTGCTTTCATGTCCCACAGCTAATTCACTGCAAATAATAATATGTAGCTGTGATCCTTCAGTCAAATAGACTATACAGTGCCTAAAATTTCCAGTTGATAAAATACACAGAAACATAAAATAATAGATAAACGAATGGATAATTAAATAACAAGGCTTCTGTTCTAATGTATCTATTGATGAAAATGGCAGAGAATTATATTGAATAATGTTTATTACAGAAAGGAATCTCAAATAAAGCGGAAGTGGTCCTATGATAATCATTTAAATTCGACAGAAAATACCCTTATCAAAAGCAGTAAAGTTACGGTGAGAGCGTTATGAGAGTGATAGCAAAATTCCCAAAGTAAACAGTCATCAAAGCCTCATGAAAACTAAGTCCATTTCGTTATCACAATACTCGAAAGACTTTCCAGCTCAAATTAGTTCAGAGTTAAACATGCTGATTCACAATTTAACATACGCAATACGAAGAATAGTAACTCATATTCTGTCTATTCGCAGTTCTGTAAATCAAGTGGCAAATGTTAGATTCCTACTCTGGAACAAACTCAGATCTCTCGAAATGTTAAGTCACTTCAAAAGTTAGAGTACTGTAGCAGCCATTCACCACCCAGAAACAATCACCTATGTGAGTGAATCATGCACGTTACTCTGGGTGGTCTGCCTTTTTCCAGAACTCATCACAAAGTGTCGAATCGCTCCCTTGAGCTTTTCATTCGAAAAGTCTCAGTCTCCCCTTCACTCCCATAGTGTTCCTCTACTGTCTGCTTTTCCATTGCTGAAGCCTATTCCCACCACAAATACATCGTCCTAGACATGATTTGACTCATCTTGACCACTTTACTGCACTAAACTAATATATTAAAACAATATTCAAATAAAAGAAATGTTATAAATATTCGGTTACACTCAGAAATTTACAACGAATGTAAGTAATAGTTTGTAGATAAATAAATAAGCCGCATTCTTGCACAAGTGTGTTCACGTTAACTGAGAAAGAACTGTAGTTAAATAATGTTTAAACAATTATTTCTAACCCCTTGACAGAAGCATCTGTGGTTCTCTTTTCTTTTCAACTGTGGTTTCTGCTAACTCACGTGTTTGACCATTCTTAAAATAGCAAGGTTTTTAATAGCACTAGAAGCCAACATTTAAATAAAGCTACTGGCAAAATAGTACACTATTCATTAAATAAAGACACAAATGTGGCAAAATATAAGATACTGATGCTGTGTTAACTTGTTGCGTAAATGTGGAGAATCCAATGTTCTGACAAGAATTTGTGTAACAAAACAGATACAAAAGACGTCAAAAGGCAACAAATAAAATAGATTCAGACGAATGAATTTCTGTGATGATATAGGTAGTGCAGTGCTATCATCCGAGATATTGCATGCTGAAATCTCTTCACGCGATTAGAAGTTGTTAATTCAGAGGTTCATTGTGTCAATGTTTATTCGCTGTGAAATATTAAGTTCTGAAGTTTCAAAGATGCTGAAATTCTGTTGTGTCACTGGATCCGCTTCATTTTTCTGGGATTGTATGTGTATTCAGATTTGCATTAATATGTGATGTGAGTTATTGTGGAATCTCGAAGAGTTGTAACTTAGCCACCTTTAAGATTGCCTGACTCCGTGCCATTTCTTAAAGAATCTTCTGTACAAAACCCATGCGAATATTAGCCGTCCAGATTCCCAGCTTAGGAATTTTCCCTAGCCGGCTTTGCACTCCTTGTCTCAGCACCTGGACTCGCTAGTACTGGTTACCCAGCCAGAAGCTGGAACTGTCGTGGCCTGCCCTGAGACCTGGCCCCACTAACTTTCGGCCGTACAACAAATTCATCTTACCTCATACCAGTACTAGACTGCCGATTAGCTCACCTAAATACACGGAACGTTAGATATTCTGCACACACTTGCACATGAACATCGACTATTTACACATAAATGCACAGCCACACACTCAATCACTCCAATGAATTGTATAAATGCGGTAGGGCACCGATTCTGTGTCCATCGATGAAATTTTTGTTATCATGGTGGGACAGCCATAGTTTCGGCTGCAGTGCACTATGTATTTCATGGCCTCTCTATCGGAAGAGTATCTGTGCGCAATATGTGGAACAGCACAGGTATCCTCGAGGAGGCACCTCTCGTAATAATTAATAGTGAGAGCCTTCGAGGCCACACAATGCACACACACCAGCCCGCCTCCAGGTGGCACCAGCATCTATATGGAATGTGCACATCTCTGATATGAGCCACAATCTGAGGCCCATTCATCTCGTCTTTCATCAGACCGATAACCTTCTCGCATTGAGATGTTATTTCAGAAGGATTACTGGCTGCGTATCCAAATTTGTCGAATGTTTCGTGATCGCACTTCATTACTTTGGCTTCATAGAGTCATAGTGAAAGCGGAACGTGTGGAATTTAGAAAGGTCCAAAACACACATACCAATACAGACAGGCTTTGTGAAGCGCAGTGTAACGTTAGCCATCTCCACAACGACTAGTTCTTCATTGAAGATGGTAGTTCGTTTGAAATCTGTTGCACCACAACATTCTCCATAGTTTTTCCGAATGTTAAATTGTTAATTAACTTGTAAAAATCTTTTTCAACATTACATGGTGTGAGAGGCTTCAATTCGGTGTTTACATCAATGTACTCGTCAGCCAGCAATGCTGCTTGACGGAGATTCCATGGGTGATACTAACAAGTTCCATCCTCAACCTCACAATTTCTGGAGGTTTCTGTAGTAACGCTGTTTGTTCCCCAGTGTTGTTAACAGTTTCGGTATGGAATATTTAGCGGGGCTAAGGCCCTCTGGCAATAGCACCAAGTAGCTATGCTCGTCATGCAAATGGGTGGGGTAGTCCATTTCTACCTCCAGGACATATCCCTCACAAACACCCTCAGGCATTTCACGGATCTTTTCCTTCAAACTGATGACTTCCTCCTCCAGATGCTACACTTTCTTGGATGGCGTACCTGCAGACGTTATTTACATTCAGGTAAATGATGTAACTTGAAATCGTTAGATGGCCTGTATTACCTCTTACTCATTCATGAGTCATTTATCTTGGTGTACTTGTGAACGGACTGGTGAAGTCCCCTGCAAATACTGTGTTCGAAGAAGAGCAGCATGTCATTGTCAGTCAGCAGCTCGATGCTGACACTAGTCTTCCCTAACTTTGCACCCATGAAAGCCCTGGCACTGTGAAACAGTAGGAGGCAGTTTCAAGAATGTATGTGCCCAGGCACACACTCCAGAACTTCTCGAATATGTCCTCAGAAGGATTTAGTTGACTTCTTCCCGAGATTGTCCCCTGTGATATGTACAAGACGGCATTTTCTTTATCCATCTTATGTTTTTTGAACCTTTACATTCGCCTAAGAGCCTTGTTGTTCTTTGCGTTTCTCATCTTGATATAAGGCTGTGTTCTGTCATTCAAATGCAGCACCTAAGATTCACCTCTCATAGCTACTGCCTTGACAGTGCAATCTGATCCCGTGAACCTTGTGTTGATTGCTTGCCTACTTCGCTGGATTCTATCATTCAACTGAGATTGACCTTTCGCAGCTATCCAATTCCGTTAAACTTGCGTCGACTGATTCAATTTTTCTTTCAGTGTACAAACGTGCGTTTGGCTTGTGCTTCGCCCTTTCAGGATGGGCACATGACATTCCTGCGAATTTGTCCATAGCCTACAATATACTGACAGAATTACGTTTTGGTTCACTGCCTTTTAAGCAGAATCTCATCGAAGTATCGTCTATATCCTTTCTCATTCGGTTTCCTAAGTTTATCAATAACCAGGAAGCCACCGTGCGCATTTTCCAGCAGTCCTCACCATAACTGACATGTTGGTTACTACATGAGCTTGGAAATATGCTTTAAATTCAGTTTGCCCTGTCAGAAAGTGATAATAAGTGTCGCATTATTCCGGATCAAATGTTTCAAAATCATTGACCATGTAGGGCTGAAATAATACACCTCAACTAGCACATGGCCGGCCGCGGTGGTCTCGCGGTTCTAGGCGCTCAGTCCGGAACCGTGCGACTGCTACGGTCGCAGGTTCGCATCCTGCCTCGGGCATGGATGTGTGCGATGTCCTTAGGTTAGTTAGGTTTAAGTAGTTCTAAGTTCTAGGGGACTGATGGCCACAGATGTTAAGTCCCATAGTGCTCAGAGCCAACCAGCCAACCAACTAGCACATGGGAACCAAATCAAAAACAATTCCCGATCTCATCCTGGTTTTCCACTGTGATGTTTTCAAATATGAAAAAGCTGTTTGGTTGTACTTTATTGAGTGGTGGGATATCGTTGCCTTCTGGTACACTATTCCACCAATATCATGCAAGGTCTCCTGCAGTACCTAAGATTTCGGCTGAAACAGGGTTTATGAAAAGATATATTATACATGCTCAAAGGAGACTGTCTCAGGATGTGATAACAGTGTTAGAACAAGATAAGTCTTCACGCAGTCTGAAGGTCCAATAATAAAAGGACTTAAGTAATGAGAGATTCTTCTTCTTCCTCTGGCTCCCAGCATCATCAAGAACCAGTCGGTTACTGCAACACTCCTGCGGTGGGGGTGTTTCGTGCAATTGGTCGTGATGATGACTGTGTGCTCACACTCGTATAAAGTCTACCTCTACAGATTTTATAGGTTATGCAGCTATACACTTGGTACAGAGGGTATACAGGAACTGATATACTTCTGCGTTTGGTTCATAGGAACACTATTTTTGCTCAAATAGTCCGCAAACGTGCTGTAAGCTGCTCTTAGATATGGCTGCCTGCAACACAGTCTTTCAGTAACGATCAATATTGTACGGGACATACAGTCTAAATTTACAATACCTGAATGTGTTGAGTATATATTCAGGCCCTATGAATTTAACTGTAACATGGTCTCATCATACTTACAAAATGTGATGACTTTATGTCCTAACATTTGAGTGTATATTGGAGTATAGGGTGGATCACACTCATCTGCCATCTTATTCTTAATGTAACTTTCAACACTGCACATATATTCCCACTCATACAATGAACATCCAACTTTGGAATCAACACATTGCACTTTTTCAACTTTAAACATCATGGCTAAATAATTATCTGGCTCTGTATTTACTCATTTAGTTTCACATGCTGATGAACAGTAGTATACTTGATGTTACTGTTGTGGTTTTCAGTCCTGAGACTGGTTTGATGTAGCTCTCCATGCTAATCTATCCTGTGCAAGCTCCTTCATCTCCCAGTACCTACTGCAACCTACATCCTTCTGAATCTGCTTGGTGTATTCATCTCTTGGTCTTCTTCTAGGATTTTTACCCTCCACACTGCCCTCCAACGCTAAATTTGTGATCCCTTGATGCCTCAGGACATGTCCTACCAATCGATCCATTCTTCTGGTCAAGTTGTGCCACAAACTTCTCTTCTCCCCAGTCCTATTCAATACCTCCTCATTAGTTACGTGATCGACCCACCTAATCTTCAACATTCTTCTGTAGCACCACATTTCGAAAGCTTCTATTCTCTTCTTGTCCAAACTATTTATCGTCCATGTTTCACTTCCATACATGGCTACACTCCATACAAATACCTTCAGAAACGACTTCCTGACACTTAAATCTATACTCGATGTTAACAAATTTCTCTTCCTCAGAAACGCTTTCCTTGCCATTGCCAGTCTACATTTTATATCCTCTCTACTTCGACCATCATCAGTTATTTTGCTCCCCAAATAGCAAAACTCCTTTATTAATTTAAGTGTCTCATTTCCTAATCTAATTCCCTCAGCATCATCCGATTTAATTCGACTACATTCCATTATCCTCGTTTTACTTTTGTTGATGTTCATCTTATATCCTCCTTTCAAGACACTGTCCATTAAGTTCAACTGCTCTTCCAAGTCCTTTGCTGTCTCTGACAGAATTACAATGTCATCTGCAAAATTCAAAGTTTTTATTTCTTCTCCATGGATTTTAATACCTACACCGAACTTGTCTTTTGTTTCCTTTACTGCTTGCTCAATATACAGATTGAATAACATCGGGGAGAGGCTACAACCCTGTCTCACTCCCTTCCCAACCACTGCTTCCCTTTCATGCCCCTCGACTGTTATAACTGCTATCTGGTTTCTGTACAAATTGTAAATAGCCTTTCGCTCCCTGTATTTTATCCGTGGCACCTTTAGACCTTTAGAATTTGAAAGAGAGTATTCCAATCAACATTGTCAAAAGCTTTCTCTAAGTCTACAAACGCTAGAAACGTAGGTTTACCTTTCCTTAATCTATGTTCTAAGATAAGCCGAGAGGGTTAGTATTGCCTCACGTGTTCCAATATTTCTACGGAATCCAAACTGATCTTCCCCGAGGTCGGCTTTACCAGTTTTTCCATTCGTCTGTAAAGAATTCGTGTTAGTATCTTGCAGCCGTGACTTATTAAACTGATAGTTCGGTAATTTTCACATCTGTCAACACCTGCTTTCCTTGGGATTGGAATTATTATATTTTTCTTGAAGTCTGAGGGTACTTCGCCTGATCATACATCTTGCTCACCAGATAGTAGAGTTTTGACAGGATTGGCTCTCCCAAGGCTGTCAGTAGTTCTAATGGAATGTTGTCTACTCCCGGGGACTTGTTTCGACTCACGTCTTTCAGTGCTCTGTCAAACTCTTCACGCAGTATCGTATCTCCCATTTCATCTTCATCTACATCCTCTTCCGTTTCCATAATATTGTCCTCAAGTACATCGCCCTTGTATAGACCCTCTATATACTCCTTCCACTTTTCAGCTTTCCCCTCTTTGCTTAGAACTGGGTTTCCATCTGAGCTCTTGATATTCATACAAGTGGCTCTCTTTTCTCCAAAGTTCTCTTTAATTTTTCTATAGGCTGTATCTATCTTACCCCTAGTGATATGCGCCTCTACATCCTTACATTTGTCCTCTAGCCATCCCTGCTTATCCCTTTTTGCACTTCCTGTCGATCTCATTTTTGAGACGTTTGTATTCCTTTTTGCCTGCTTCATATACTGCATTTACTGTATACTTGAAAGTGGACTTATCTGCAGTTCTGTGAAGTGTGGTAGTTCCAACAGTGGCAGCAAGCAGGTGCTGCCTATCTGTGGTCTACTGCTGCCACTGTGGCAGTGTAGACAATAGTATGTGGGAGACCTCACCCAGCAGTTTTGCTACCACCACATCAAGTGTGCATTGCACTGCTAGAACATCAGCATACCAACCTAATAGTCGTATTCCACTTGTGCTCTTTTCCACTTGTGCCTGGGCACACTGGCCGGTACCTGCTGCTGCTGGTGCTTCATCATCTCACTATGGACGTCAGACCTCGAACGAGGGGTGTTTGGGCAGCTTGGTTCATAATATAATATAGGGATACATTGGGAATTCTCATTACTTATTGGTCCTGACTTTGTATTAGTCCAGGGGGGGGGGGGAGGATATTCCCCTTGGTGACCTTGAATAATTCCCTGTGATTCCTTAGGGAAGGAGAGTGGGGGATGACCTTGATTAATAGTCGCCCAAGTAGCCTGACACTGGAAGACCTTATCAGTGGCCTTGGGGGAAGATCGCTATCAGGTCCATTATGCCCATTGGATTACATTCTTCAAATGACGTGCAAGTGTCTACTACTGTGTTTGTCAGCTTTCATGCAGAAAATCAGCGTATATGCTCCCACAGTTTTCAAATAAACGCAGCATTTAGGATAATTCAGCTTCAGTTTAACACAGCGATATTGATTGCAGCGATATTTGCAATATAGATTTTAGCATCAATGACAGTCATGAACAAGACACAGACGCTTTTGGATCACATTCATTGGTATGAACACTTTCATACCACAATCGAACTCAACGACAAAATATTGATTGCCCGGCCGGCCATGGTGGCCGAGCGGTTCTAGGCGCTTCAGTCCGGAACCGCGCGACTGCTACGGTCGCAGGTTCGAATCCTGCCTTGGGCATGGATGTGTGTGATGTCCTTAAGTTAGTTAGGTTTAAGTAGTTCTAAGTTCTAGGGGACTGATGGCCTCAGATGTCAAGTCCCATAGTGCTCAGAGCCATTTGAAGCATTTTGGATTGCAGGAATACTGATCAATTAGAAGCAGACATGCGATGAAACATGACTGTTGCCAAATGCAGCATTAGGGATTGACCGTACGAAAGATTTTATTATGCTGCTATTCGACAGTGCTGTGGCTTAATGTTAATGTGAAATGTTAAGCTGCTACAGGCAGAAAAAAGAAAATCAGTTTTGATGACGTGTACGTTCTTATTTCTAAGTAAAAATTAACTTTAGGGTTACAACAGCTCAACACAGAAATTGTATTCTGAAATGGTTATGAAAGTGAAAAAGGTCTCCAGTCTCTTAGGTAAGTCATTACAATAGTTGATGAATCAGCTGTAGAGTGAAGTGCAAACTGTGTTCGAAACCGAGCTCCGCATTCATTCTCCAAGCGCCCATATCAATTAACGTAACCCAGTTGCGTCGGATTGACAGCGAATGGTGTTAGAACCATTAACAATGTATCTGCATACGGCTTAGACTTGATAATGGCAGGCACGTACTGCTCGTGTGACAGCTCAAGCACTGCGTCTTTCTGATTCCTTTACTGAAGTGGTACAGCTTTCCACGTCGAAAACGATGGCTTATGCACGTTATTTATGCCTGTGTCCGACACCTTTAAAACGTATTTTGTAGCTCATTTACTTTCACAGGCCAAAGAGTTTTATGTAACCCAGTGCAGTACAACAGGTTTCAAAAACATAAATCCGGTCTTATTATATCATATCTTGTACATGAATTCCTCGGGGTAAATTTTAATTTTCTTATCCAAAGTTAAAGTTTGTCTTGGTATGACCTGTGAGTTGCTGGTTCAGGTGGTTGCCGGTAGATGTCTCATTGATAAAGGCAGATTGCTCGATCGCTCTATCAGTACCCAACGTGCTTCGAGTCGAAACGGCCATAACACAGGAACAAAAGCGTTTTGGGTTCTTCGTTTCAGCCGTTGGAATTCAGTTACAAGCTGTGCGGCGTGATTTTCGTCCAGATCAAAGAGCCTTGTACACGTTAATGTGCGTCTGAGTAGACCACCATCTGTCCGCAGTATTCAGTCTGGGTTTACACCAACACCACCCAAGCACAATGCAGCTGAATCAGTAGTCCGAGAGTGCAGAGTATCTTCTGACCAAATGCGAATTAATTCAGTTTGCTTGTAACATTCTGGTTAGTGCTACTTTTTCGGCAGTTATAAAAAGGAAAAGGTCAGTATGGAGAAAGATAGATAAAAGAGTGGCATTTAAAACGTGTAACATTTTCGTATGGTAACCTTTCGAAGAAGCTAAACTTTGAAAAAGAGGACTGGTTTAAATACCTAGGACGAAGAGACACTCTTTGGAAAATTGGAAATTTGTGGTAAGGATTACGGGACCAAACTGCTTAGGTCATCGGTCCCTAGGCTCACGCACTACTTAATCTTACTTAAACTAACTTACGCTAAGGACAAGACACACACCCATGCCCAAGGGAGGACTCGAACCTCCGACAGGGGGAGCCGCGCGAGCCGTGATAAGGCGCCTGAGACCGCACGGCTACCCCGCGCGGCACTCTTTGTGTTTTTGTGGTATATTACACTGCATACAGGGTAATGCCGTGATGATGGTGAAATGTAAACGTATCAGAGGTAGCAGACACTGGTACTGTAACGATCTAGCGAAAATTATAGGCGAAAATCGCTCTGGTACGTTTGTCACTAAGATTGTTGGGCAGTAAACTGTCCGAGGCGGTAGTATGGACCTAAGCAGCACTGGTTCATCTTCGCTATTGTGAAACATATATATTCTACTAATTAGTGTCATAGTTCTTAAGGTATGCGTTTTAGAGCTTATATTTACTGGATTTTTTCCTGTTTTGATCCATACTACCTCCTCCAAAAATATGTAAAAGGAAGAGCTTGCAGTAGAAGAGCTATGTTTCACAGAATTGGAGATGAACAAGGGCTTGTAGCTCTTAACGTATGCAATTTACAGCCCATGTTTACTAGACACTGTTTTCATGTTTTGGTCCACTCTACGACCTCTGAAAGTTACCTACCCTTCAATCTTAACAATCACAGTACTTACATGTATTACACTGTCTGAGGTATCACAACAATATTCGCTTATAACTTTCGATTCCGTCGTTTATGAACCAGCATCCTTTGCCTCAAAGTGATCCATTTACCATTCTCCATCAGCCCTGAAGGTTTGTAATATCAGCAATGTATCACCCTGCACAAGGAGCAATAACACTAATAACCAAATTGATCAGTGCAGGAAATTGGCAACTGGCAGAAGTAATCCTGATCTGAACTTTTCTTTGTTCTATCACCTTCATCGCTGAGTCACATCATTCCGGAAAGAAGTCGTGCCATATATTATGAATATTAAAGCACTTCATCTAGTCTGCACATCTGGTCTGCCTCTCCAAGTGCATTACCTTCGCACGGTCCGAACACAGATAAGTTTTCAATCGGCGACTCATTCACTCACAACGGCTTGTCTGTGCAAACACTATCTGTATTGATCTCACGAGCGGCGTTCCCTGTCACTTGAGGCCCATAATTAAATTCAGAGCTCCCATAAATCAAATTAAATTACGCCACAAATCCATATTATGGATGTCAACGCCAGTTGGTGATGCGTTATTTAAACTAGCTGCAGTCCATTCGAGGAGTTTGGTCCCAGGATACATCAGTGTTGGCACTGAATTCCATGTACAACTGATATGTCAGACTAAATTTCCATAAATAACATTTATTGAGTAAATTCAGTTCACAAATACAGTCGCACACATCGACATACCTCCGGCGTGTTTGTCCGATGGTGACCACATAACGTTGGTAGGTAATGACAAAAACGCAGGTGCTGTAGATCACACGTCCTACCCCAACGATAACTCAAAATAAATCCTGTCGGGGGCTCTCGAAAATGTTCTTGTACGCAGGCCTCTCCCCACCAGGTAACGGTATACAAATTCACGAAAACAAAGTATGAATATTTACTTCATAGAAGAAGCATGCTGCCTGAGGGACATCACTGTTATAATTTACATTATTTTTTACGTGAAAAAATTAGGCCTGTGTGTATTACAGTATCCGTAATGTGTAGTAAGGTGTCAGCAACAATATTTGAGTCGTCTTTTCCTTCCACAAATCGTTATGCCATCTCAGCGAAATAAAATAAATGTAATTACTACGAAATTTAAAGTGGCAGTAAAATCATGAGCAAACCATGCCCTCTTAAAGGAAATTTTGTACTGGAATGAGATTTCCACTCTGCAGCGGAGTGTGTGCTGATATGAAACTTCCTGACAGATTAAAACTGTGTGCCAGACCGAGACTCGAACTCGGGACTTTTGCCTTTCGCGGGCAAGTGCTCCACCACCTTTTTTATTATTACAGAGGGCCACCGGCTCTTTGGCCGAACACGCTTTTTTAAAATAATCTTCATTGAAGAAACTAAAAGTACATATATATTCACTATGCAAGAGTTCTTACGGGTAGCATTTAAACATATACAAATGACTTAGTTAAACAAAAAAATAGTAAAAAACATTAAATACAACAAATACAACATATTCCGCCTTCTTCCTTTTTTTATATACACTCCTGGAAATTGAAATAAGAACACCGTGAATTCATTGTCCCAGGAAGGGGAAACTTTATTGACACATTCCTGGGGTCAGATACATCACATGATCACACTGACAGAACCACAGGCACATAGACACAGGCAACAGAGCATGCACAATGTCGGCACTAGTACAGTGTATATCCACCTTTCGCAGCAATGCAGGCTGCTATTCTCCCATGGAGACGATCGTAGAGATGCTGGATGTAGTCCTGTGGAATGGCTTGCCATGCCATTTCCACCTGGCGCCTCAGTTGGACCAGCGTTCGTGCTGGACGTGCAGACCGCGTGAGACGACGCTTCATCCAGTCCCAAACATGCTCAATGGGGGACAGATCCGGAGATCTTGCTGGCCAGGGTAGTTGACTTACACCTTCTAGAGCACGTTGGGTGGCACGGGATACATGCGGACGTGCATTATCCTGTTGGAACAGCAAGTTCCCTTGCCGGTATAGGAATGGTAGAACGATGGGTTCGATGACGGTTTGGATGTACCGTGCACTATTCAGTGTCCCCTCGACGATCACCAGAGGTGTACGGCCAGTGTAGGAGATCGCTCCCCACACCATGATGCCGGGTGTTGGCCCTGTGTGCCTTGGTCGTATGCAGTCCTGATTGTGGCGCTCACCTGTACGGCGCCAAACACGCATACGACCATCATTGGCACCAAGGCAGAAGCGACTCTCATCGCTGAAGACGACACGTCTCCATTCGTCCCTCCATTCACGCCTGTCGCGACACCACTGGAGGCGGGCTGCACGATGTTGGGGCGTGAGCGGAAGACGGCCTAACGGTGTGCGGGACCGTAGCCCAGCTTCATGGAGACGGTTGCAAATGGTCCTCGCCGATACCCCAGGAGCAACAGTGTCCCTAATTTGCTGGGAAGTGACGGTGCGGTCCCCTACGGCACTGCGTAGGATCCTACGGTCTTGGCGTGCATCCGTGCGTCGCTGCGGTCCGGTCCCAGGTCGACGGGCACGTGCACCTTCCGCCGACCACTGGCGACAACATCGATGTACTGTGGAGACCTCACGCCCCACGTGTTGAGCAATTCGGCGGTACGTCCACCCGGCCTCCCGCATGCCCACTATACGCCCTCGCTCAAAGTCCGTCAACTGCACATACGGTTCACGTCCATGCTGTCGCGGCATGCTACCAGTGTTAAAGACTGCGATGGAGCTCCGTATGCCACGGCAAACTGGCTGACACTGACGGCGGCGGTGCACAAATGCTGCGCAGCTAGCGCCATTCGACGGCCAACACCGCGGTTCCTGGTGTGTCCGCTGTGCCGTGCGTGTGATCATTGCTTGTACAGCCCTCTCGCAGTGTCCGGAGCAAGTATGGTGGGTCTGACACACCGGTGTCAATGTGTTCTTTTTTCCATTTCCAGGAGTGTAAATGTGTTTTTTCGGTCGATGCATGAGAACGTGGATAATGGTGTTGCATCATGTGACAGGTAGGCATGGCACACCCCAACTTTGAGGGGGGTCAAGGAAGACGCTGCGGAGATAACCGGCAAAAGTGTGTCGGTAAGATGGTTTTCGGGTGAGGGTGCTATGCGTGGTCACAACAATGTACCAGAAGTCAAGGACTGTATGCGGACCACTCTGAAAGAGGTATTCTAAAGCCTGTCCTCGAAACCAGGTTCGGGTATGGTGCTTAGCAAGGGGGTAGTGAAATGTCTGGGGCAACAACAGGAAATACGGGGTTACCGTCGTTGGCGGGGCACGGAGGTAAAAACCCACGATTCGTTGGATGAGGAGCCATACGTTTTGTTTCAGGGGGCACGTAAGACAATGCTCGTCTGTGTCTTCGAGCTGACAGTCAGGGCAGAGTGGGGAGGTAGCCAATCCTATGCGATAAAGTCGACTATTAGTCGGGAATTTTCCATAGACTAAAACGTACCAGAGTGCAGACACAGACGACGGTAAAAAGGGTGCATGCACACATCCCCAAACCAGTTAATGTCAGGACGCTGTAGCACCATGGAGTCGCTATGGTTGGACAGCATAAACAAACGATAATAATCTTTAGCATGGGGAGGACGGGTGACTGGAAGATCGGCCCAAACGTAGCTGAGTTCTATGAAACAATTGGCGACGTGGTACAATAATGGAGAAATAGGTGCCACATTGATAGGTGGATCGAGAGAAGCCGGTCGGAGTATATCTAAGAGACTGCCTCTTAAGGATGGGACCTGCTCCTGCCAGTGCCGCAACAAGGTGTGGACAAAGAGTGCCGAAGATCGTGCCCGCACGTTGACGAGTCCGAGGCCACCTTTTGCAGGAGGCAGTGTTAGAGTGTTTCAGCGGACTTTCAAAAGTGCCCCTGCTGACACGAAATATCCAAAGGCTGATTGGATGCGGTGGCCAAGGGGTAACGGCATTGGGAGGATCTGGGCGACGTGTACCAGTTTAGGGGCGACATACATGTTTGTAAGTAGGCTGTTTAGGTTCTTTTTTTTATTGGTAACGCTACGTAGCGCCCTGTATAAAAATCACTGACTGTGCTGTGTGCAGTCTGAGGCTGGTTGGCATTGTTGCAAAATTTGCCATTGTAGTGTTGGGCAGTTGGCTGTTAACAGCGCGTACCGTTGCGCAGTTGGAGGTGAGCCGCTAGCAGTGGTGGATGTGGGGAAGTGAGATGGCGGATTTTTGAGAGCGGATGATCTGGACTTGTGTCCATCAGAAACAGTACATTTGTAAGAATGGATGTCATGAACTGCTATATATATTATGACTTTTGAACACTATTAAGGTAAATACATTGTTTGTTCTCTATCAAAATCTTGTATTTGCTAACTATGTCTATCATTAGTTACTGCCTTCAGTAGTTAGAATCTTTTATTTAGCTGGCAGTAGTGGCACTCGCTGTATTGCAGTAGTTCGAGTAACGAAGATTTTTGTGAGGTAAGTGATTCGTGAAAGGTATAGGTTAATGTTAGTCAGGGTCATTCTTTTGTAGGGATTATTGAAAGTCAGATTGCGTTGCGCTAAAAAAATGTTGTGTGTCAGTTTAGTGTTGATCAGAATAGGTAAAGAGTGAACGTCCCCTTAGAAAAATTATACAAGACTGGTCTATATGAAACGTCCCCTTTGAACAATTATATACACGACTGTGCTTAAACTGACACACAATAGTTTTTAGCGCAACGCAATCTGACTTCCAAAAATCCTTACGAAAGAATGGCCCTGACTAACATTAACCTATACGTTTCACAAATCACTTACCTCACAAAAATCTTCGTTACTCAAGCTACTGCAATACAGCGAGCGCCACTACTGCCAGCTAAATAAAAGATTCAAACTACTGAAGGCACTAACTACTGATAGGCATAGTTAGCAAATGAAAGATTTTAATAGAGAACAAACAATGTATTTACCTCACTAGTCATAATATATATATCAGTTCATGACACCAATTCTTACAAATTTCAAAACTCTGCCATCTCTCTCCCCACGTCCACCACTGCTGGCGGCTCACCTCCAACTGCGCAACGCTACGCGCTGTTAGCATCCAGCTGCCGCTGCCCGACACTACAATGGCGAGTATTACAACAATGCGAACCAGCCACAGACTGCACACGGCAAAGCCAGTGATTTTCATACAGAGCGCTACGTGGCGGCGGCGTTACCAATAAAAAAACCTAAACAGCCTACTTACAAAATGTCTGAGTGCGTTCAGTTTTGCTCAGCTGTTTGAAAATCAAATAATGTAAGAAGTTTATCAGTACAGTAATTCAATAATTTTTCTAAGGGGACGTTTCATATGGCGAACCTGCCAGGATACCTCACTGGAATCTTCTGATTTTTTTCTTGTAGATTGTCTAATTAGTGTAGCTATTGTTTATTGCTAGCACGTAATCATAGAGAGAATTTCCTTTGTAGTTCAGGCTTTCATTGTTGTACAGTAAAACAGTTGTGGTATGCATGTAGATTGCACCAAGTATTTCGCAGCTGCGCTTGCAATTAACTAGATATTATATGAGTGATATGTTAATGTATTTTCTTATTTTTGCTCTTCAAATTGTGCTTTTCTGTGTTATCGTGTGAAATACTGTGACAATAATGGCGTGTGAAAAACGTAACACTAGGCTCCAAAGTAAACTGAGAAATAATAGTGACGACGAGCATAGCTTATCAGCACCACTGTGTAATGAATTAACAGACATTCAAAGTATTAATTTGGTAATAGTTCATAGGGAAATGGAGTGGGTGGCAAATAATGGTGTAGAAAGTGGAACAAGTAGTGAACAGGGAAGCATTATCGATCGATCAGTCGGCAACAGCTCGCCTCAGGAATACGAAATGACATAACAAAATATTGCAAATACTGTAGACTCAGGTTTTGGATCCTCACCGTTTTTTCAAATGAGTCAAGACACATTTTCTGCTTGTCAAAATGTGAATGTTGCCGGTGAAAATGCACTGCCAAAAAGCATAGAGAAACAGATTCCAGACACTAATACATTATTATTGCAATTAATGCAACAAATGGGACAAAATCAGAGACAAACACAGCAAAAGCTTCAAAAGTTAGACACAATGGAAGAAAATCAGAGACAAACACAGCAACAGTTAGACACAATGGAACAAAATCAGAGACAAACACAGTAAAAGCTTCAAAAGTTAGACATAATTTAACAAAATCTACAAAAGTTAGACACCACACTTGAACAAACACGTGAAGATTTACCTACTGAGTTACATAACATTGAATCGAAATGTCAAAAAGTCTGTAATGACGTAAAAACACAAATTTGTGAGCATTTTCAACCTATGTTTTGGGGCATGAAAATGCATTGCAGAATCACGAAGCAGCCATAAAAGAACTGCAAACTATTGTTCATGAAAATCATGAGACCTTGCAAGCTAAAATTGACTCAGTTGCATCTACCGATTCGGTTACGCAACTTGCAAAAACTCAAGAAAACTTAAAGGACACAGTAGATACTCTGAAAATTGGTTCAGAAAGACACATGGAGGAAATGAGTTCATTATCAGAGAAAATAGTTGAACTTTCGGATCAGCTAAATATTTTATCTACGAAGGTAGATGATAATCTGAATGACACAAAACCGGTAGTCTTTAATGACACAGAAGAGTGCGAACAAATTAGGAAATTCAAACAAAGTCTGAATCAAATTAGTACGCAACACCAAAGAGAAATCCGGGAAGTACAAGATCAGCTGACACAGGTAATACAACAATTACGTATTTCAGAGGACACTCGCGCTCCAATACGGGAAGAGGGACATAGAAATACGGAACAGCAACAAAATAATAACACAGGGCACTTCGGAAATTATGAAAGAAATTGGCAAGGTACACCGAATTCTGAGATGGAACCGTCGACACGACGTAACAATGACCGATATGCTACCCGCCGAGACGATGATTTTGACTATAAGCTGTTCATTACTACACGTAAATTCAAAACATTTAAGAATTCTGGCAACGACATTCATCCACAAGCATGGCTCCTTCAATTCTCTCATTGTTTTCCTCCTAACTGGTCACTAGAGCACAGATTAGAATTTATGTGTAGCTACTTAGAGAATGAACCAGCTGTAAGAATGTGATCGGTCATTCACGATTGCCACGGTGAAGGAGAATTTTACCATGCCTTCCTTTCAGCATATTGGTCTCAAGCAACACAAGACAGAGTAAAGCATAGCATCATAATGATGAAACATTTCGAACAATCTGAATTTTCCAGTCTTGTGAAATATTTTGAAGAGATCTTGCACAAGAATCAGTACCTGTCAAACCCATACAGCCCCTCGGAACTCATCCGCTTTTGCTTAATCAAATTGCCTGAACATTTACGACTTATAATTTTGGCAGGACGTTGCAAAGACGACATTGAAGCTTTTCAGCGACTGTCACAAGATTTGAAAATTGACACTGACAATCGCGGAACGCGAAAACAGGAGCACAACAATTACAGGTCACATCCGTCACAATTCCGCGATGACAGAAATAATAACTGGACACGACAAGGCTATTCTTACAACGCAAATCGTGACCAAAACAGACGCCACCCGTATGGCAACCGTTGGCAGAATAATAGTTACCGAGAAAGATCACACTTCAGTAGTAATGAATATGGCAGAGATAACCATAGAAACAGACAGTATGGGAACAAAAACATTTAGTATCCAGGAGACAGAATCACTTCAGACACAACGGTCCTCCGCGCAGTTACGACTTAGGGAGAAGTTCTCCACCACGTGACCGACAAGAAATTAATTGCAGAAATTACCGACATGACGACAGACGATATAATCATAACGACAGACCTGAATTTCATCAGAATTGGCGAGATTCAAACAGGGCAGGTTCTCGTCAAGGTGAATTTGTGGAAGTTAGGTCTCATAATCCCAATAACGACGCGCGCCAACAAAGAGACAATGACTCGCACCACAAGCAGCCACGTGTGCCGGCTGGCTCAGCGAAAAATAACATAGACACTAACCTTGAGAAAAATTTTAGCGTTCCTTGCCGACGTATACAACGTGATAATTGCATTGAAATTGAAACTCTGTGCACTAGAAAGGGTAAAAGGTTGCGCCACATTTTACGTGTAAAACCGTTTATTGAGAGATAATCTGTTTTTTTTTTTTAACTTAGTCTTTGCTATAAAATTTTTCAGTTCATGTTACTAGTACTCTTTGTCACACTTAGAAACTGTTAACATGCAACTATGCTTTAAAGTTAACTATCCAGTCAAGAACCTATGGAACTTATTTAGACAAGTAATTACAAATGCACTGTGATAGTGAACAGAGGACACAGTGTTAATGTGTGCGTACATTCTTGCTTGTTAGTTGCACGATCACGTAACGACTACAAGGCTTACATACTTAGAACATATGCTGCTAATGAGATTTTAATGCAACATTTTGGTTTCCTTGAAAAGACATTCTTTATTTGAAGTACTTTCTGTGAGATTAAAGATGACTTAGTATTTGGTTTTTTTGACAGCTACACGATTATATCATGACGCTACTAATGTGTGAGACAATTTACATTGTTGCATTTGTGCTGTATCTGCTTTATATCCGATCAGTTTCTCTGAATTCTTCCGGAAGGTAAAACATGTTTTAATAATAACATTTGTGGTATAGCTACAATGAGACAGCTTTTTTTGTAGCACAACAATACATTACAGTGTAGTACTTTCTTGATCACGGTAATGTACGTAATAACTACGATATCTATATGCATACCATTTCACTTTTGTTTATGATGAGGTAAGTACATTGACTTCTTCAGATCTTAGATTTCGGAGGACGATAACTACGACCCTTCCACAGAATTATCTTACAGCAATACGCACATTTAGCGCTAAAGGACACGTATTTGAGTGATTAATTTTGTACTTAAAACATTTATTTTTAAAGATTTTTGAATTACAATGATACAAAGGTTTTCCCTGATACATTTCATTCCACTGTTGTAATCTGTAACACCTGAGGGTATATTTACATTAATCCTTAGGGGGGTACTCGCTTACTTTGTGTACCATGTGTTTGACAAACACAAGGAGCCCTAGCTAATATGGTATTTGCTTATACAACTTTACACATCGGTACCATATTTCTTTAACACATAAATTACACAGCTATCTGATTATTTAACAGAGAAACAAACATTTTTTTTACTACGTCAGTTACACATGTTTACGCAATTACACAGTTGGATAACTTCACACTTATGAAATTTTATTTTGTCTGTACTTTGTGAACTGTTCATTTTTTTTTTGGAACCATTGTGATACCATGAGAGCTTTTAATGATGTGTTTGGTATGGGATCATGATATTTAAAGTACGTTTTAGGTAGATGACACTATTGAAATGAGCAGAGAATTTTTTTAGGTTTTGAAATTGTTGCAGAAAGCTACAATGTTTTTGAGATTTGACTGAGGTGTTATGATATTATTACGACGAAGATGTGTATTATGCTGTTGAGGTATGTGTATGATCAATAAGCTGATGCTATATGACGAATCTGATTATGCTAAATATTATTATGATGAAATATTGAAGTGTCAACGCAAGATTGACGTGTCGACGAATATGTATATGTGTAATAAGGTAAAGAATAACGAGAAGTGGTTATGGACTCAGATTGTGAAAACGGATGTTGGAAACCAAGAATCGTACTTTAAGAGTTATGAAATGTGTGTACATGCATGAACGTTTCACAGTGCCGACGAAAATGTTTTGAACACTGTTATATTTATAGGATTTTGTTTCTACAGATTTGTAACGCAAATTCTTGACCTGTGAAATTTTTTTTATATGTGACTGTCACTGTAGCGGAAACTGCTGTCGTAAATATCTCGGTAAGAAAGGTAAGTGGCCTTGACATAATGAGTTTTGGGCGCCCAGCTGAGAGATAGTCGTCTGACAAAAGAAACCATTAGGCGAAGAAAAGAAAGAGGCCATTATCCTTGCTATTGACATTTCCTTGTCGAAAGCATCGCAAATACGACACGCTCAAACTTGAAAACATAATTACACTGTGGATCTCTTAATTTATTATATTTACTAAAATGCCTAAAGTAATGATGAGAAACATTTTACATCTATTGTGTTTCTAGTTGAGAGATTTTTTTGCCTTGTGAGATGCCATTTGCCTAGTGAATGACGTTTCATATGTTGCTTTATATATACATTTGCCCATTTTGTTTAATATCTAGTTTCTAGCTGCACTGCAGCATTGGTTACAATAAAATGTAATAGATGTACTAATATAGATATTTTATGCCTACAGATCCAGTAAATAATAACTTTATGAGCTACTTAAAAAAAACAAGGGAGCACAAAAAGACATTTCCCCTCACAGGAATTGCATACATAATTTTTGTCAATGACTGGAGTGTAAGTTAAGGTGATGTAGAACTCTAGTGTTAAGATGTGACATAGGTATTAGACATTCCATCTTTACTGTAATATTATTTCTGCTTGAACTTTGTCATGTTTAGGTATAAGTTATTGCATTTGCTGCTGCTGTTTGCCAGGCGTAGTTCTACTGAATTTTACATTGTATTAAGCTAGTTTTACTACTGATTTATTTTTCTTGTTGCTGCTCATTGCCTCATATTAGTTGTATTTGCTTTGTTAATTTCTCTAATGCTGCTTGCTATGCCAATTTGCATTTTTTGTCATTGCTGTTTATGTTAAATGTTTTGTACTGCTGCATTGCCTCATCCCTTAGTTTATGCATCTGAGCTCAGTAGATTTAAGTTAGCTTAAGATGGGGTAGGCTGTATAACAGAAAGAGTTGTGATGAATTGGAAGAAATGCATTGAGAAGCTATAAGAAAATGGTTTGGCCAAAAAAGTATTTTGAAAGAGGATATGAACAAAAACATAGGATTTAGAGACAACAGGTTTAGGTAGGATTTTTTTGAAAATAAATGATGAGGTAAGATAATAGAAAATAAATAATGAGGTAAGAAATATGTGAACATATAAATACAGAAAGCATGTTTGGATAGGATTTTTTTGGTGGAAACAAATGTTGAAATAAGATGAAAGATCTATGGAATGAAGTTTTGTATTGGAGTGCAGTACCAAATGTTACACTGAAAACAAACCCTGTCCTTTCCTCTTGTGTTATCCCACTATGTGTATGTGTACCCTTGGGTATTTGTGTTCTTCCTGTCTTTATGTGTTTATCTGATGAGAGTTACGTTCTAGGAGTTTTCTGATAATATGTTATTTATTTTGTAAAAATGTTTAGACATTTTTTATTCTGTTCTGTTTTAATGCTCATGTGTGAAATTAGTGTTTCGAAAACTATTCTCATTATTTTATGTATGTACTTATGTCATAGCTCCTGTAACATTGATGTACATGTTTATTTCTATTCTTTTGTAAAGCCTGTATTACTACAAATGTTATCTGTATTATTATGTTTTTAATGATGTTTTCTGTACCTTTGTAATTGTATTCTCATGTCGTAAATTTATAATTGTACAGACGCCAGTTCTTCAGATTAAGTTACATTTCACTGCACACGTTTCTGTTGGTCATAGTATATGCACAATATATGAAAAAAAGGCACTGTTAGTGCTCACACGTGTGATGATAATTCAGCAAGGGACTGAATAACAGCATTTCTGGTTCTTAGGACATTAAAAAAATGTTTTGTGAGTGCACAAGTGGTGGTACATGGACTTGCTACATTGTCCACAAGACTCTTCGATGGTGATTGTGCACCTGCACAGTCGCAACGGATGGCTGTTAGCCATCTCTACAAGGACTACAGTGGGTCTACACCTTTGATGACTCACCAATACCATTATTTCTACAAGGACTACAGTGGGTCTGCACCTCTGGTGGCCCACCAGTACCATACTCTCTACCAAGGCTATAGTGGGTCTGCTCTGTGATGACCTATCTACCAATATTCTTCAAAACTTCGAATGACTTTGCTGTGGGTTTGCTCTGTTGTGTGGCCCATTACCTGTCTGCATGTCAAGAGTCAGCACTGTCTTTCCGTTGGAAGGACATCGCTACTTCTTCCAGACTGCATGGAAATCCACTACTTCCGTGTGCATTTTCTTTTATTGCTCAGACTTTGAGAAAAACACTGCAATTTTACTGTGATGAACGATCAGGACTGTCTTTATGGACAGTGAGAAAATTTTTAGCTTTTGACCAACATTGTATCGATAAGTGTGTGCATTTGATTTCTTTGTTATTGTAAGTATGAAATTTTTTTTCAAATCTGTGATGGCCACTGCCCAAAACAATTTGTAAAATTTTTTGTTGGGTGCATGGGGGCTATGTAAGTAGGCTGTTTAGGTTTTTTTATTGGTAACGCCGCATAGCGCTCTGTATGAAAATCACTGACTGTGCTGTGTGCAGTCTGAGGCTGGTAGGCATTGTTGCAATAGTCGCTATTGTAGTGTTGGGCAGCTGGCTGTTAACAGCGCGTAGCTTTGCGCAGTTGGAGGTGAGCCGCCAGCAGTGGTGGATGTGGGGAAGTGAGATAGCGAATTTTTGAGAGCGGATGTTCTGGACGTGTGTCCATCAGAAACAGTACATTTTTAAGAATGGATGTCATGAACTGCTATATATATTATGACTTTTGAACACTATTAAGGTAAATACATTGTTTGTTCTGTATCAAAATCCTTCATTTGCTAACTAGGTTAATGTTAGTCAGGGCCATTCTTTTGTAGGGATTATTGAAAGTCAGATTGTGTTGCGCTAAAAAAATATTGTGTGTCAGTTTTGTGTTGATCAGAATAGGTAAAGAGCGAAATGTCTGAGTGCATTCAGTTTTGCTCAGCTGTTTCAAAATAAAATAATGTAAGAAGTTTATCAGTACAGTAATTCAATAATTTTTCTAAGGGGACGTTTCATTTTGACATAGGACACACGTTGGAGTTGGTTTAAGTTATGGCGAACTTTAGCGCGGCATGGTGCTGAATCTACTGCAAAAGCCGCCGGTAAGCCAGAGCCACTGTGCGGTGTGTGGAGCTCGAAAATTCGATACCAAAGTAACTAAGGGTGATAGCGACTGGGAGTGGGTTCGGCACCATAGTCGGGAGGCCGCGCCCAATGTGCATGATAGTCGATTTACGGACATTTAGAATGCTACAAGAAAGACGTCCATACTGGTGGATCCATTGGATGGCGGCACTGAGTTCCGTGGAGAAGCAGGTGAGAAAGAGCAGGTCGTCCACATAAACCCTGCAGTGAAAGGTGTAGTCACGCAAAGTGAGACCCTGCAGTCTAGAGGTAAGACCAGTGATGAGGGGCTCAAGTGCAATGGCATATAGTAAAGTAGACAGAGGGAATCCTTGACGCACAGAGCGGCGTATAGGAATGGGCCCTACAAGCCTACCATTGACTTGTACCATCGTGACCGCGGGAAGCAGTAACCGGCGAATGGCATCGACAAAAAGTAATGGGAACCCTATACGTGTCGCCTCCATGAGGAGGAATGGGTGTCGAACGCGATGAAAGGCACTCTTGAAATCGACGGAGACCAGTGCTGCACGAAGGCGACAAACCGACGCCAGTGCGATGAGGTCACGGCATTCTCCTAGGGCTGTTTGTAAGGTGGCCCCACAACCACGTGCAGTCTGCTCAGGTGAAAGGACCGTAGGTAAGACGGTGCGCATGCGCGCTGCTAAGAGGCGTGCATAGATTTTATAGTCTGCATTCAGTAGTGTAAGAGGGCGATATGCAGAGACATGAGACCCTCCCTTCGGCTTAGGCACAGGAAGAAGAACGCCAGTGACGAATTCAGGTGGAATTGTGAAGGACGGAGTAAAGAGTTTCTGAAGCATTTCCGTCCAGCGAGGAAGCATTAACGTAGTGAACGCCCGGTAAAACTCCACTGGGAGACCATCTGGTCCTGGTGATTTGTTCTTGGCCCCTTTGTTGATCGCATCTACCACCTCTTCTGCGGTGATTGCAGACATCATTGACGTTGACTCCGCTACTGTGAGGATCCGATCAGGGGAAGGACGGAGATCATCATCATCATAAAATTGGCGATAATGTTCAGCAAAGGCAGACACCACTGCCGCCTCTGTTGTGTGGTGAACATCATCGGAGGTCGTGATGTTGGAGACGAAAAGTCGACGTCGACGACTATGGTCGGATGCGGCATGGATTGTGGATGGGGTTTCGTAGTGGAGGAGATCTTGTCGTCGGGAACGCACCACAACACCATGCAGTCATGCATGTTGGAGAGAGACGAGACGAGCTTTAGTACGCTGTCGTTCCCTATGGGTGTCAGGTGATGGAGGGAGCGCATCGAGCTCACGGAGGACGGCGTAGTGAAAATTTGTGGTGTCTCGATGCCATGCTGCTGCTTCCTTGCCACACTGTATGAAGACCTTTCTGATCGCAGGTTTGGCACATTTCCGCCACCAATGGAACGTGGATGTGTACTGTGGGAGGCGTCTTTCGCAAGACGCTCATGTAGTGGCAATACATTGTCGGCAGTGTGGATCATTAAGGAGGGAGGTATTAAGCTTCCAGTAACCTCTACTGCGCCAAACTGACTGAGGTGACAGAGCCAGAGAGCAAATGACGGCGCAGTGGTCCGAAAATGCAAGGGGCCATCGTTCAGCTTGGGCTACTTCATTGACAAGGTGGGCAGAGACATAAAACCGGTCCAGTCTGCTCGCAGAATGTGCTGTATAATGGGTGAAACCGGTGGTATTGCCATGAATTTTCTCCCAAACGACCACTAGATGAAAATCTTCGATTAAGGTGAGCAGTGCCGGGCATGGCGAATAACCAGACATTTGGTCGTGCGGATGGAGGACGCAGTTGAAATCGCCTCCCATGATAAGGCGATCATAGCGTCCAGAAAACAGGGGCGCCACGTCATATCCGAAGAAAGTGGACCGCTGCCGACGGTTCGTGGAGCCAGACGGAGCTTAGATATTGATGACGCGCGTGTCGAAGATGCCATGCCCCTTCCACAGGGAAGGATTGTCGTGTCCTAGAGTGAGATTCCTTCTCGTATGTGGAAAGCCACTCCACGCCCTGATTGATCACATGTGGATGTGTATGAGTCGTAGCCGTAGACTGATGGTAGTGTGGCAACGCTTACTTCCTGAAGAAGGGCGATGTCGACGTCAGAGGGCCGAAGCATGTCACATAGGAGTTACAGCTTGGGTGCAGTGCCGATCATGTTGATGTTCAGTGTGGCGAACCGGTACATTTGTTTCAGTGATGGTGGACGCGCATCTACCATCACCAAGGGAAGTATGAGAAGTGCACCGACAGGAAGTCCGGTCCCATCATCTGCAGTGCCTCGCTTTTGAAGTTAACAGGCAGCCTTGTCCGGCGGAGGCAATTCATCCGAAGGAGAGGGCTTATCTTCCTCAATGCCGTCGGCCCATGCGCCTGTGCAGTGGGTCTGTCCAATGTCCATGGGAATTGCGTCGTGGTGAGAGAGATCTGAAGTTGTCGGCGGGGAAACAGGCGTCTCAACCTGCGCACCGATCGTTACATCGTGCGTGGCGACCTCCATGGTGGTCCCGTCCTGCGAAACATTTTGTTCATCGAGAAAGTTGTCCGCCGACCTCTGCTTGGAAATGTCGGCTGGTTGGGTGTCGACTTCGTCGTCGCTGGTGGCGACGCTTTGAGAGCCCGTGGGTGAACGGCGACGGCGTCTGCGCCTACGTGGCGAGCGTTGTTTGCGCACGTGTTCCTCAGTGTCGGACGACGGCAAGGAGGAGAGTCGACCTGGATGGAAGGCGTCTGGGAGTACAATGAAATTGTCAAACAGGTGTTGTGAGAAAGTACTGGTCTCCTCACCGTCCGATGCGGGAGCCTGTTCGGCGGCAAGGTTGTCAGGTGGGACGTCCGCACCGTCCATAGGTGACTGGGACGGTGAGACGTGCCGATCGGAAGGACCGGCCGACGGACTGGACGAAACTGTAGACATGGCAAGAGCCGCTGCGTAAGTGACCGGTAGGGCGGTCATCGTAGGTGTGACGGACGCTTCCGACAACGGGAGCTGCGCGACACGTCGTTGAATGCATTCAGACCGTAGGTGACCTTCTTTCCCGCAACCGGAACAGGTCCGAGGTTGGCCGTCGTACATTATAATGGCACGACAGCCTCCGATACGTAGATAGGAACGCACGTGTTTCTGCAACTCGATGCGGACCTGTCCAACACCGTTTAAAACGGGATAGGTTTGAAATTGTACCCATTGTTCGGCAACATGTTCCAGAACGTTGCCATAGGGACGGAGCGCCTCGATGACGACGTCTGCAGGTAGTTCGAATGGCAGTTCGAAGATCCTTATCGTCCGTGTGCTGAGACCTGCGTGATCGACGGTAACGGGTCCGACGTTGTCGTCGGAATGACAGAAGCGCAGTCCACGTTTTGCCTCTTGAAACATCTTGTTGCACGCCGCATCGTTGATCATTTTGACGTAGACGGTACTGCTAACTATGGACAAGTGGATACCAATTAGATCCGTTGGCGGTATTTTAACTTCATTGCGAATCAATCGTTGTACCTCCAGTGTCTTGGGTCGGGCGAAGTCGGAACAAAAGTTGAAACGTAATGTCTTCTTCCGATAGTTATGCGCCATGGTGGTCTAGAAGGGAAAACGGCACTTACAGCGGCCGAAGTAAACACAAACACAGCCTGCGCGCCTCGCCCGCAGCGCTCTGGCGCGTGACCGCCTCGCAGCACTGCCGGCGGCAGACTGACCACCTGAGCTACCCAATCACGACTCACGCGCCGTCCACACAGCTTCACTTCTGCCAGTACCTTGCCTCCTACCTTCCAAACTTCACAGAAGCTCTCCTGCGAACCTTGCAGAACTAGTACTCCTGAAAGAAAGGATATTGCGGAGACATGGCTTAGCCACAGCCTGTGGGATGTTTCCAAAATGAGGTTTTCACTCTGCAGCGGAGTGTGCGCTGATATGAAACTTCCTGGCAGATTAAAACTGTGTGCCGGACAGAGACTCGAACTCGAACGCGAGTTCGAGTCTCGGTCCAGCACACAGTTTTAATCTGTGTGGAAGTTTCAGTTTTGTACTGATTGCAAAACTGATCTTAAATTTTAGGAGTCTATACAGTTTCCGAAGTCATGGAGAATTTAATATTGTTATCAATATTTTATTAATAGTAGTAATAATTCACCAAATGTGTGATGGTAGTAGATTGATATACTCACTAACAAATATAGTAGTGTGCCGCTGTCATGTAACATAGCTACATGAAACTTCGACTGCACATAGAAAGAACTGCTGCAGTACAGTGCAGAAGGTCACAGAAAGAAATGGGCAGTGAGATGAACAGAAATGACACTGAAGTCCCTGCAGTTTATGATGGTCTCCTGGACATTACAGAAGGCTGAATATGTTTCTGACCACCATGGACGGCAGTGCATGCTCTGTAACGCGATTCCATTCTGGCCATAAGGTTGGTAAGGAGTTCTTGTAGTAGGACTTTCCATTCCCTCACCAGCGCGGGTGGTAGCTACTGGATGGTCACATTCGCCGATAGCACTTAGCACTATGGTTCAAATGGCTCTAAGCGCTATGGGACTTAAGATATGAAGTCATCAGTCCCCTAGACTTAGAACCACTTAAACCTAACTAACCTAAGGGCATCACACACATCCATGCCTGAGGCGGGATTCGAACCTGCAACCATAGCAGCAGTGCGGTTCCGGACTGAAGCTCCTAGAACCAGTCGGCCAGAGCTGCCGGCTTCGCCGACAGCCTCTCGTTCCAAGAGCTCCTCCACGTGCGCTGTTCGATGCGGTGTCTCATTGTCATCTACAACAATGAAGTCAGGGCCGAAGGCTCCTCCGAAAACAAGCAAATGGGGAAGGAGTACAGTCTCGCAATAACGGTGACCCTTGGGTGTACCGCGTTCAAAGATTTGGAAGTCAGAACGCCTATGCAACGTTGTGTCTTCACACACCTTAACACCTGGACCACCAAAACGTTCATGTTTCACGATGTTCCTGGGTGCGTTACATGTTCCCATATCTCGCCAAAGTGGAGGACATTCAGGGTTGCTACTCAGACTGAATCTGCTCTCATCCGACATGATCACACGACACCACTCCGCGATGGTCCGGCCCCTATGCTCTAGACACCATCGCAAACGGTGCTATAGATGTGCTGTTTCAACGGAATGTAATGCACTGATTGTCGGGAATAGCGACTATCCGGTGTAGCTGCCATGCCACTGTGAGCTAGAGATTGCGTGCCTTGCAGTCCTTTCAGATGCAGCCGCTGTCTGACGCGGGTTCTTCTTGCCAGCTGCACAATGTAGCGATCATCTGCTGCTGTATTTGACGGTGGTCGACCACCTGCTCTCTTTTAGACGGCAGTGCCTTTGGTTCGATACGCTTCCCATGCACATGAAACAATGCATTGAGGAATACCGGACTCCTGAGCCAGACTCGTCCTTCTTCCAGTTTGCCTGTCATTCTTTCTTGTATGAAGTTATCCAAATGTCGTCTCTGGGCCATGTTGTAATGAAGAATCCTACCAAAGTTCACCGCACCTGCTCGATTCTTGACATACTGCCTTTTTCCATTCCATGAACTGCCTCGTGTTGTGGGGCCAGCTCCACTTGGCGCTATAGTCACTCTGATCTCAAGCAACGTGACATCCAGATTTCTGTGGACGACACAGACATTTGGCAACATGCTCCCGCACTTTCATTCATTTCTATCGAGTTGTTAACAGGTTACATTATTTTATCTAACTCGTCCTTAAATTTTGTATAGCAGCGTATACATGAAGTACTAGAGTTGTGCGACAATTTCCGTTCTTTTAAACAGGCTGAAGTGTATACCTTTCAACAAATTGCCTTGTTTCTTTTCTGTCGAAGTAATTACACTCGTCTTTGGATTCTACATGTGCTGTTTCTGGTTCAAATGGTTCAAATGGCTCTGAGCACTATGCGACTTAACTTCAATGGTCATTAATCGCCTAGAACTTAGAACTAATTAAACCTAACTAACGTGCCCGAGGCAGGATCAGAACCTGCGACCGTAGCGGTCGCTCGGTTCCAAACTGCAGCGCCTAGAACCGCAAGGCCACGCTGTTTCTGGAGTATGTGTACTAATACTGCATTTCATTACTCAGGTATGGAGAGAACTTAATATTCTGTAAATATAGCTGGAAGACATATAGAATGGATATTGTATCACGAATGAATCAACAGACGCAGTGTGATTAACTGGAATACACCAGAAGGCTTTATGATTTGTCGTCATATTAACTACATGTTTTTCTTTCTGAATTGACGTCGAAATGGAACGAGTGTAATTGATTTGGCGGAAAAAGAAACAAAGCAATTTGTTGCGAAGTGTACACTTCTCTCTTATTAAAAAACGAAGGCTATGAATTATCAATTTGTGCGTAATCGTAAATAGGTTTCCATTTCTTCGCTATAATATGAAATATTGGTTGTGGTGACAGACTGATGCAAGGGGAATCCACTAAGTTTCTCTTACCATAATTGTTAAAAACTGCGACCAGGCCGGCCGGAGTGGCCGTGCGGTTCTAGGCGCTACAGTCTGGAGCCGAGCGACCGCTCCGGTCACATATGCGAATCCTGCCTCGAGCATGGATGTGTGTGATGTCCTTAGGTTAGTTAGGTTTAATTAGTTCTAAGTTCTAGGCAACTGATGACCTCAGAAGTTAAGTCGCATAGTGCTCAGAGCCATTTGAACCATTTGAACAGCGACCAGTAACTTACATTCTCAGGGCACAACGCAGCAAGTATACCAGGCGTAACATTACCTTCACACTACGATGGGATTAAATTACAAATTACAATTAATTACAATTACAATTAAATTACAATTAAATTACAAATGGGATTAAATTACAAAAACGATCCGCATATGCTGGTGTCGAATCAACGCGATCACAGTGTCGTATCGTTAAAGAGACCCCAGCTCATCACTATCGAAAATCGAGTATGCTATGTTCCCCCGCCCCTCCGCCCGCTAACCTGCCCCCCTCCACCAGTCGCATACCTTAATTCCGTAAAACTCCATGCGACCACGAAACTGGATAGCAACCGACAAACGTGCAGTACAAGTGTACGGCTCTTTGACGTCACTTCCCAATAAGCTTCGGGAGAAATTAGCTTCTCCGTGCTCTATCTGGTTAGCCAAAGCCTACTACTGCCTGGATTGAATGTTATGGGACACAATGACATGACTGCGTAAGTATACTGTGTGTACAATTTTTCCTGGTGATGGTTCTATTTGAACTGTAGCATGGATAGTGCAGATGATAGTTGAGTCAATAGTGTGGAGCCTGTCGAGTCTGGAGCCAGAGTAAGGACGCGATGTTATCATAAAACTATATACGGCACAACAGAGGAGAGACGAAATGATACCGCGATCTATTTACGCAGAATATATATTTCGTTAGAGCCTAAATGGAGAAATTATCAATAATAATGGACTTGTGTGTGTAAAGAAGGAGTGTGATTGCAACAGTATCCGACAAAGGGTTAGAAACCATAGCGAATTACATTTAATAATAAATTCCAGTGTGTCATGGAACTAGAGGTGTTATCATTCAAAACTTTGTCGGTTAGTTACGTATACTATAACAATGACTTTAACCGTGGTCATATCAGTTAAGGGGGGTAGGACGTCAAACGGGCCAACTTGGAGCAGGAGCGGCATCTCAGGACATTTTAATTTCCAGTGTCTATACTTTTACAAATAAATTCATAAAACATTTTGTCAGCATCACCAGGAAGGATTCAGGATTCACACTCACTGCAGTGGAAGTTCCAAAACATAACAAAATAATTTTTTTTACGTGCGAAATGTCATCATTTTTTCACTTACTAATGTCTGCATTTGTTGGTATAGGTACACTTTTCTTCATAAGTTAGAGAGATTCTTCGATGAATTTTGCACAGCATACATACCACACTCACAGGTGTATGAAACTCTAGAATTTATTTAATTTATGAATAAACGAATGAACTGTTATATTTTAAACTTCATGTTAAAAAAAACATAAATTTTATAGTTAATTACCTCAATTTTTACCACAGTTTTTAATAGATTTGGAAAATTCTAGAGTTTCATCCCACCTATAAGTATGGTTTGTATGCTGTGCAAAATTCATCGAAGAACCTCTCTTACTTATGAAGAAATGTGTACCTATAGTAACAAATGCTGCCATTAGTAAATGAAAAAAATGATGAAATTTCACACGTAAAAAAATTAGTTCGTTATGTTTTAGAACTTCCACTGGTATGAATGTAAATTCTGATTCCTTCCTGGCCATACTGACAAAGTTTTATGAATTTATTTGTAAAAGTATAGACAGTGGAAATTGAAATGTCCTGTGGTGCCTCTCCCTCTCCAAGTCGGCCCGTTTGACGTCCTAGCCCCTTAAGTACACAAAGTTTTTGTTGGAAGCAAATACGACCAATGGATGTGAGCTCTGCTATTAACTGAACAGTCCGTTTGCCTAAAATTACTTAAACTGTGATAGCTTACAAGTGCTAATAACAATTTCGATTTGAGATTCATGGGTCAATTAGGTCAGCACCCGAGTTGGCGGTGTTAATAGCAGGATCTGAATTTGAGGCACTCAGGCTTGAGGAGAGACTGCTGTGAGCTTAGTTTCCCTAGGTTTATCGTTATTCACATTTATTGCCAAACTCGAGTTGACAGGGTCGTGTATCGTAGGTAAGGTGGTCGGAAGCTGTCATGTGAGATTTCCTGGCAGTCTGTATTCTGAGCCATAGAGCAAGCCTTGTGTGCCTGCACTACACATTACTATATGAAGCTTGCCAAACCTACTGTAGTGTCAACGTTAGACATCACACTAGAGATTGCGATAATCGATAGCACTTGCAATCTCAGCACTTGCAATCTCTCTGAACTCGAGTCAGCTACAGGTCGTGAGCGAAGTCAGATTAGAACAGCTTTCAGCTTGCTAGGTTCGCAGCCTCTAGTTCGAGCATTTATTACGCACGAATATCATATTTGTGTTATCTTGGTTGTTGTATAATCCAGTTAATTCTTGTTAATGAGTCATTTGTATTCAAGAAAGATAGTTCTTATTAGTTATGTTCCTGGAGTGCAGTAGCAGGACAAAGTTAAATAAAAGTTATTTACTAAAGTATTCCAGTACTAATTATTATAGAATGTTCCAGATTCCTACAATCACCCCATTCGTGATAGCCTTTATCATCCCACTGCAAATCAAATGGTTCAAATGGCTGTAAGCACTACGGGACTAAAAATCTGAGGTCATGAGTCCCCTAGACTTAGAACTACTTAAACCTAACTAACCTAAGGACATCACACATATCCATGCCCGAGGCAGGATTCGAACCTGCGACAGTAGCAGCAGCACGGCTCCGAACTGAAGCGCCTACAACCGTTTGGCCACAGCGGACGGCCACTGCAAAGCCCAGGGGTACCGTTCGAAAAGCATCCTGCATTTTTGTGAGGTCATGACTTGCTCCCATCGACCTTCACATCACCTACAGTAACACAAATCGCAGAAACTCGGCTGCTTCAAATACTTCTTGCTTAGAGACAATGAGCATCAGTACTTTAGACTCCCAAAACGGAGTAGTGGACTTGGAGATACACAGAATCTAACAACCACGATGAAACATATAGTAATGTGTAGATGAGCAGGCACAGATGGGTTGCTCTATGGCTCAGAATACAGACTGCCAGGAAATCTCACATGTCAGCTACCGACCACCTTACCCACGATATACGACCCTGTGAACGGGATCTTCACCCGTGCACGCTGTAGATAATGTGGTTAGCGTATTACTGAAGCTTTTTGGACTTCTCATACCTTGCCTTTGTGGAAAGGATTGGCTGTTTGACATCTTATCCCACATGGAACCCGGATAGTTGCAAAAGGATATAAGTGAACATATGTTTGAATCAGGGGATTCGCACTTGGGAGCGCGTAGTAGGAAATTTCCCATTACGGCATTTTCCTTACAGCCAGGGAAAACCTCCATAAACCGGTGGTCAAAACTTGAGGCCTGAAACCAGTTCGTAATTCTTTATTAGGAAAAAACTGCCCCAGCCAAAAGTTATTGTCTTAGTGACTTTTTCATGAATTCTGTTGTATTTAGAAGCAACTGTCTAATATAATAAAATCTCACGGGAAAGTGACAGAATTCTTAATAAAAACAGTACTCCTTAGATGAGTGCTGGCTATTTAACACGCATTTAATCACGCCCACAATACAAACATGACTGGCAGGTACCTGAATATGTCAATAAATGTGTTTCTGGTTGATGCTTTAAAAATGGAGGTAACTCTGTATGAAATGTAAAATTTAAGTCTGGTTGCACCAAAGGTGTGCACATTCCCTTTTAACCGGACATGCTTGCCTGTTAGTCAGGCAGGCAACCCGCCGCACGTTGTCAGCCGAACGGGCACGCCGCTTTATTCCCATCCAAACCAAATTATGCCGAATCCAACCGGGCTGAAGGAATATTCCTTGCCTGCCTGCCTGCCCGTCTTCCTGCGGTGCTACGCTACGTGGCAGTTAATTCTCTTTGCTTACACTGTAGTGTTATGGGTAGGATTCGTATGATTTATAGACGAGTATCGTATGACGAGGTCCAATATATATATATATATATATTCTGGCTCACTGTAGCCCAGAAAATTGTGTATTTTATTTGTCTTTTTTTTCCTTTTCGGCGGTATTTCGGGCTTATTTATGTATTTCGATATGAACGTCTTTTTCCGCAACTTCGCCATCTTTCGACAAGTACTGGCTAATCTCAATTCGAACCAACACCTGGTCACCTCTAATACATGTTTTCTATAAGTTGGCAGAACCATCTCTGAAAGTCGAGATCCTTTTGCACATAAGAACCTGAAGATGTCTATTATTGTCCAGCGCCAAGTAAGGTTTTGGAAGTACAGTTTCTGTAGCCTTAGTGTGTCTCCGCCAGATATGAACCATCCGGCAGCTGTGGCCGAACGGTTCTAGGCGCTTCAGTCCGGAACCGCACTGCTTTTACGGTCGCAGGTTCGAATCCTGCCTCTGGCATAGATGTGTGTGATGTCCTTAGGTTAGTTAGGTTTAAGTAGTTCTAAGAAGTCTAGGGGACGGATGACCTCAGATGTTATGTCCCATAGTGCTTAGAGCCATTTGAACCAAATATGAACCCAGGTATAACAGTTTTAATTACTTTTTCCAGGGTGTGTTGCGGGTTCGCTGACTTCTTTGTAAGTGGCCTAAATAATTCATTTTAAATTCCCAAAATAAATTTTAGCAAACTCAATTTTTTTCATATTATGTTAATCTAAAAAGTACGAGTCCGAAAGATGAATCTCTTCCTTCATACTAAGCTTTTGTAGCACTAGGTTGCATACCACCAAAATATTGTTTTTAATACCCACTGACCCGTATATTTTTCCTGTTTCAATCGAAGTTAGCCCTAAATTTAGAAAGCTTGCATACAGCTAAATGGCGTTAATCCTTACCACACGTTTCCACACGCTTATCAGCCACTCAGTCTTCGTCCTCTTAAAAAAAAGAAAAGAAAAAATATGGAGAGAGGAAACTGTTGCTAAAATTTACAAATATTTTGTAATGTACTCGAGGTTCCGGAATGAGTGTTAAGTAACTTTTTACACCATATGCATAGCAACACTCATACCGATTCATCTGAAGCTGTCTCATAAACACACGAAAATTTTTACCACACTTGAGTTGAGCTCTTTTTCGTGACTGGCTTGTATTCCTCAGTTCTTAATTTCTCATTTTGTATGATAATTTTGTTGCTCCCACCGTTAAGGTAACTGAGCTGCAGTCAAACCACCTACGCAGACTTATACCTGACCATTCAGTGGTCAAGCTGGATTGATAGCGCAACCTGTTGTCTAGTGCAGCAGGCTGAACGGGTCTTGCGAATCTTGCCAGCCTGCGGAAACCGAAGTTGGCCCACTTTAGCCACAGTTCTTCAGTACACAAGCACTCTCCGTTGCGGCAGGTTGAGCTCCTTTAATGATTATGGCGGAGATAGGCGCAGGCAAGCTGAAAAGAGAATTTGAACTCCTCTTGGTTGCACAAGGCTATAATGCAAACATGATTAAGACTCACGACATGCAGCCAGTAATTTCAACATGAACTGTAGTGACTTCGTCGAACTTAGGGTACCATCCGCTAGTAAATCCATTTTACAATTATAAATTAACAATTCTGTGCAATTGGTCAGTTAATTTAGAATCATCATAATGACTATGATAAGTAACAAAAAGATAGTTGGTCGACCAGTAAAGTTTGGTTTAAGGCTGTAGCACATAAAAGTTTCGACTTTTTACTAAGTTCTTTCTTAAAAATCGATTGAGAAACAACTCAGAGTAAAAAAGTAACTCAGAATAAAGACCATGGTTTTTAAAATGTGCTACAAATTCCAAAATTTATTAAAAATATTTATTTCGGAATTGATTGTAGTCGTGATTAATTTCGACAAATGTTGTCTTCATATTTGTAGGAGACAACCGTTTTCGGGCGATAACTGGCTTGTGTGTACAAAACGTACAATATTTCTTCAGTAGTGGAACAACTGGGGCGCCACCCCACTTTCCATTGTTGCTAAATGTATTCAAGATGGCGGATCGAAGATGGCGGCGATAGATATGGCAATGTCGAAATGATTTCATGGTGGGATGTTAAAATTTTGGCAGAAAGATAGGTCAATTGGGTTCCTTCCACAAACCTAAGAAAATGGCGGAAAAATAGATCACTTGGGCTATATCCACTAACCTAAGTCATCCGACTGCCACCTCTTCCTAGCAATTGGCAGGAAAAGGACTCAGCCTGTGCTGGACATAAGACGTTATTTTCAGTCTTTATTTAAAAAATTACAGGCAGTATAGCCATTCAATGTGTCCACCATGAGGTCTGGAGTCCAACTGACCTAGTACACAGTACCGCCCCAGAGGGTGCTGTTGTCCCTTCCATGACATAATCCAAGATGGCGGTCTGGAGGGGGAATGGTCGGATGACTTAGGTTACTTTAGGTAGCCCAAGTGACCTATTTTCCCACTATTTTCTAAGGGTAGTGGAGGTAGCTGTGGTGTGTTGCATTGTCATGATCGAATTTGAACTTCCCACCACTTTCTGGGAGAGGGGAGGGGCGGGGAAAGGGGAGGCATTAGGTTAGTGGAGGTAGCCCAATTGACCTATCTTCCTGCCAAAATTTTGACTTCTCACCATGATCTCATTGCGATGTAGCTATATCTATCGCCGCCATCTTGGATCCACCATCTTGAATAAATCTGGCAACAATGGAAAGTGGGGTGGCACCCCTGTTGTTCTACTACTTTCTTCATGTCTCAGGGGACTTTTAGCAGATATATGAAACTTATGCTGCTGCGCAGCATATCTAGATCTACCAAAACTGGAATGAAATATTAAATATTGTCATAAAATGTCGATCTCTTCCTCCCCCTCTTTCTGACCATCTCCTCCTACCCATCTCCATACATAACTACCACTGCCTCTCTCTTCATCTCTTACTCCTCTAGCTGCCAGTCCTTCTTCCCTCTCTGTTCATCTGCTCCTCTTTCTCTCTCTCTCTCTGTCTCTCTCTCTCCCTGCCCATGTCCTTCTTCCACATGTCTCTACCCGTCTCCTCCTCATTCCTCTTTCCCTGTCCCTCCTCCTCCTCCACCCTCTTTCTCTGTCCACCTCTTCCTCCTCCTCCACCTCCTCTCTGTCTCCTCTCGCCATCATCTCTGTTGCCATCTCCTTCTTCTACTCTCTCCATACCTAACAAGAGCGTTTCCAGAATCTCTGCTGGGTGGAGAGGGTAATTCATTTTAGTTTGAGACATCATGACAAATGGTTCTGGGTGTTCTTGCTGTCTGGTACATGCTTACAAATCTCTTCAGACAGGCACTAAACTGATTCGTCTATCTGTGTGGTGAGTTTGATTTGTGAAGTTTATTTTTTATAGGGGGAGGGGTCAGCTGCCTTTCTGTCCCTTGTTGGCTACGCCCATGAATCCTACCCACAGTCCACCAGCTGCCAGGGTCATCAACTCGATGTTGTTGTTAGGGTCAGTTATTGAGTCCCTTAAAATTCAGATTGTAGCGATGTTTTGGGTGGTAAGGGTCAATAAGTAGCCCATCTAAATTGGTTCACTGGGGAACGATTCCTCGAGGTTGTAAACGTCTGTGAGCGTCAGTATAGGACATTGGGATGTGCCCTGGCTGTTTCACTTTGTTCTCACTAATTTGTAAGTAAGGACTTCCAACGTTGTACAATGAATTTCAAAAAGATTCATCCCATTTCACAAGATTATATCTTCTTCATGAAAGAGGGGGGAAACTTTAGGTTAATTTTAATCTAATGATCCCCATTCTTTAGTTTTATGTAGGGAACTATATATTATTAAATCACGTTGTAAATAAAATCCGTCCACAATCCGTCGAAGACCCATCGGTACAGACCGTACCATGTCATCCGCTGACAATGGTGTCACTCGATGCGTTTTGGAGGGGCGTGTGGTCACCCAGTGTTGCCAGTTTTCGTGACCGGGAGTGGTTACTGCTTGGTCAAGTAGCTCCTCAATTGGACTCCTGAGGATGAGTGCACCCCGTTCGAGTCCTCACATCAAGGAAAAATCCCTGGCTGTACCGTGAATCGAACTCTTTGTCCTCCACATGGCAGTCACCTAGTGTAACATCCACGTGATAAATTTTTGGCTACAGTGCGACAAGAGTAAATTATGTCTCTAACAGTTATAAACATTATGTATTCGACGTATGAAAAAACAGTGAAAACAAATAAATATTAATTATTTATATAATATTCTATGATGTAATTAGACATATCGATGTGCATCATACAAAGACAATGATAATTGTAAATTCCATTTATGATCTGCGTTTGTCTTCTTAGTTTGTTTTTACCTTTTGTTAGTTGGTTCTTGTAAGTTGCGGACGCATATCAAACTGAGGTCTGTTAAGAAATTGTAATTATTTGTTAATTATTACTTGAAAATAGAGTTCATTATTATTATAAATATGAGTGAATAATTATTTGTAACTTTAATTCCTCTCTCAGTAAGCATTATCTGTGTTAGTTATTTCTTTCCGCTGCAACGAGCGCAGCCATTTATGATAGCGATTTGTGTCGCGTTTTTGTCTGTGTTTTTCTTAGAAACAAATCAGATGTTTGCTTGATGAGGTCTAAATACTGTACAATATGAAAGTATAGTTTATAGCGTTTAATAAACATTTTAAATATTTACTTATTTGCTCTAACAATGGAAAGTCTCTATCAATTGTCTGCCGCCATCTTAACAATTATCACACCGGCAAATTCAAATTACGCAACTCTGCAGACATAAATGCTGAACGTAACACAAATGTGTAAAAATAAATGTGCACCGGTGGTCCCGAACTCATTTTAATGAAAATGATTCGAATCAGATTGGTTCTTTAAAAACAGTGCTCATAGCACGATCGTTATAACAAACTTTTCTAGCTGATGTATGGAGCCGAAATTAATTACGCACGAGTTGCAAAGAATATTGTTTCAGGTAACATACGTCTGTGTTGTGTGCGGCTGATATTCAGTGGTTTTAATGATCATTTTGCTGAAGATAACTGTTTCCATCTTAATTCATAGTTGTATAAATCCGTTATATGAACTGTGATTTAGTGACACTTACACAACTTACAGACAACACTTTAATAGGGCGTTAATTTGGAGTTCTTTAGCAACTTGATGAAATCTTTAGCCGGGAGAAAAATTATTTAATAATTACTCAATGTAATAAAATAAGATTATCATTTCCATTTATAAATTAGTTAAATACCAAACCACTGAATAACAGCGAACGCCACACTAGGCTGACCAGTCACCTATGGAGATGGACCATATTATATCTGATTTGATGTTTCTCTCTATGTTTTCTGTTTTCTTATACGTGAGACAAGTGATCTTTGACACCAAACACCGTGGCCTACTACTGTTCTAAAAGAAGGAAGGAAGGAAGTAAAAATTCGGACTGCGGCAGGAAATCCGCCGTGCTCTTTTAATGGAACCATGCTGGTGTTTCCCTTTTGTGAAGACCACAGTAATCCCAAATTTGAATGTCCAGTCGGAAATTTGAACCGACGTCCTTCTGAATGCGAACAAGTGTCTCACCACAGACCTGTTCTTCCAAACCACAGGTTGCTAATGGACGGTGTTGCATACACAGTATTTGCTGTGTTCGATGTTTCCGTCCAGAGAGGGTCGGAGCTATGCGATATTCAAGTATGCTCTGAATCACAGCTGTGATATACCTTTCTGGCTGACAGGGAATGTTCAAGGATCTTGCTTATATATTTCTATGTGGTGTACTTATAAGGGCTGAAATCGCATCTTTGATACACATGCTATCAACTGCAAGACTAAAACACTACAACGACTTGTTCATCTGTTTATTTGAATGGAGCTACCCGCTGAAAGACACTATGCCATCTCGTTGCTAAATAATTTGATAAAAGTGGTTGGATGATCACTCTGAAATTTTTGTGAATATACTTTCTGGCCCATGCGGTCTTCTGACACTGTTCCATTAAGCACGTACGAGTTTCTGTCGAAATGAGTGGACTGTCATTGGCTCCTGTTTAGTAGAATATCCTGTAATTGTTGACAATTTTTGAACGCTATGGAGTAATTTGGCAGTTGTTGAACGTTAAGGAGTGATACGTTTTCCGAAAAGTTCTGTCGTCTTGTGGACTGTATATCCCAGCGAATCGCTCCTTCATTGCGATAGGTAATGTCCCCAATCTGGATGCTAATCGGCGCACTTGGTTTGACTGAATATATTCAGTTTGTGAGTAATGAAGTGGTGCTACCACGTGAACTATTAATGGAGTCATGACTAACTGTTGATTTTCATTCGGGAGGACGACGGTTCAATCCCGCGTCCGGCCATCCTAATTTAGGTTTTCCGCGATTTCCCTAAATCACTCCAGGCCAATGCCGGGGTGGTTCCTCTGAAAGGGCACGGCCGACTTCCTTCCCCCATTCTTCTCTAATCCGATGAGACCGATGACCTCGCTGTCTGGTCTCCTTTCCCAAAAACAACAACAATAACTGTTGATTTTAATTTTTATTACAGTTTTAATTGCCTAATCGACAGCCAGACTGTAATTGCGGTTCAGTATTAAATTGCTGTTTTTGTCTTGCTGTCAGTAATTGAGGAAGTTTCAGAAAATTATCTAGTCTGCCGCTAGTTTCTGCTGATTGGAAAGTTGCGCTAATTCCACTAATTTGGAACAATGAGAATTACTTGTTGAGTTACTTTTAAGTATGGATGCCCTGATTAAGACATCACTTTGGAGGTAAGGATTATTGTAGCACGCGGACAAGAGTTACATTAAGGGCCCCTCAAGTTTTTATATAAAGTTTGGCAGATGCACCGAAATACACTAAAGTGACAAAAAACTGGTATAAGCATGCGTATTCAAATACAATGATATGTGAACAGGCAGAATACGTCACTGCGGTCGGCAGCGCCTTTTAAGACAAATGGCTGGCCCAGTTGTTAGATCTATTACTTCTGCTAGAATGGCATGTTACCGAGATTTAAGTGAGTTTGAACGTGGTGTTGTAGTCAGCGCACAAGCGATGGGACACAGCATATCCGAGGTAGTGATGAAGTGGGGATTTTCTCGTAATATCACTTTAAGAGTGTACCGTGAATCAGGAATCCGGTAAAACATCAAATCTCCGACATCGCTGCGGCCCAAAAAAGATCCTGCAAGAACGGGACCAACGACGATTGAAGAGAATCGTTCAACTTGACAAAAGAGCAACCCTTCCGCAAATTTCAATGGTGGGCCATCAAGAAGTGTCAGCGTGTGAACCATTCAACAATCATTGACATGGGCATTCGGAGCCGAAAGCCCACTCGTGTACCCTTGATTGCTGCACTATACGAAGTCTTACGCCTCGCCTGGGCCTGTCAACACCAAGATTGGACTGTTGATGACTGAAAACATGTTGCCTGATCGGACGAGTCTCGTTTCAAATTGCATCGAGCGGATGGACGTGTGAGGGCATGGGGACAACCTCATGAATCCATGGACCCTGCATATCAGCAGGGTACTCTTCAACCTAGTGGAGTCTCTGTGATGGTACGGGGCAGGTCCAGTTGGAGTGATATGGGCCCCTGATACACCTAGAAACGACTCTGAAGGTGACACGTCTGCGCACCTGTATCCATTCATGACCATTCTGCATTCCGACGGACTTGGGCAATTCCAGAAGGGCAGTGCGACAACCCACACGTCCACAGTTGCTACAATGTGGCTCCAAGAACACTCTTCTGACCACCAAACTCCCCAGACACGAACATTTTGATCATATCTGGGATGCCTTGCAACGTGCAGTTCAGAAGAGATCTCTACCCCGTCGTACTTTCACGGATTTATGAACAGAACTGCAGGATTCATGGTGTGAATTCCCTCCAGCACTACTTAAGACATTTGTCGAGTCCACGGCACGCAACGTTGCGGCACTTCTGCGTGCTTGGGAGGGCCCTACACGATATTAGGCAGGTGTACCAGTTTCTTTGGCTCTTCAGTGTACGATTGTACCAAAGCACAAATATTCACCACCACACGGCGTGGGTTTCTTTGTTATATACCACAGTGTTTATGAACTTCTTTTCTGTGTATGAAGAAAATCGCTTAAATTGTGGACCGAATGTTTAAAAGTGCCACATTCTGCTTGGATGAACCAATCGCAGAGAAGGGTTTACATTCTGTCACAAAGATGTTTAGCTAATCGAGAGATATTATTCCTAATGACGAACTTTAGAAGTATTTGCTTATTTATTTATTGAGTTGGTATACGGACCATGTAACCAGCACTTTACTTCGAAGTTATGTATGTGGTGACCGAAAAAAAGAAAAATAGTGTGAAGACATACAGAGGTCATATAGTAGCTGATTACTATCATAACAACATTTTCTTGGTATGTGACGAGACTGTCAATGTGTAGTACAGATATTTTTTCTCTGCGAACTTTGTCATCGTCAGGCCCTACAGAAGTTTGTTACCACAACCGTTATTTCGCTTTCAAATTCTCTGAATTCGCCAATTCACAATAAGACCATCGATAAGATTCGAGAGAGCGGAATGACAATGTAGCCTTTTTCGCTTTAGTATGTAACAAAACATTAACTGTACACAGTTAGTGAACATTTAACAGGTGGACTTTTTGCTGTATAATATTACTGCGTATTATTCAGCAATATACAACATAAAAAAATCCAACGATTATGAGAATCTTTCGTTAACAGACAATTAATTGGGGAATCTTCTTGATCTCCAAAACTATCTTAGTGTCTAACAATTCAGTATGTGTAACGAAATTTCCCGCTGAGCCGTATGAGCCTGCAGAACGTTTTACTAAACAACATCTCTTTTTTGGCGTTGTTTTGCATAAGTGGAAAGGTAGCGACAGCTGATATAGAATTAATTCGAAGACTTTACATGATTTACAGAACCGTCCGTCGTGAAAAGGGCTGCAATTTAAAAATAGAAAAGCCGTACTGTGCGTTATTTTCAGCCAGACATTTTGGCCTAAAAGCCAGTTTAACTATTTTAAATAAAATCAGGTGAGTATTTTCAATCGTTTATTAGTAATCAAAAGTCATTAGTTTTGCGGGATCAACCTTAAACGTGGTAAAAAAAAAGATAAACAGCTTTATAATTCGACAATTATGACAACACGCATGTATTCAGTCATCTTAATTACTCAGGTTTTTTCCTAAGATAATATTTAGTCAAAATAAACCAAAATTTCTTCATTTAACAAAATTAACAATTATTTATTGTTCTAGGATGGAAAACGAAAAGACATTCAATAACATTTGTCATTTCAAATAGACTTGTAAAGAAATAACAGTGGAGTGTCGAAGGTGCAGTGCAGACTAACTCTCTTTCGCACTTGCGTGACAACACAGGCAGGAGCGACAAGCGAGCGGGGTTGGGCGGGGCTGATTGGCATCGGTTGATTGCCACATTCTACTTTGCCTCTCTCGCTCTAAGCGTAGCGCTCTTGTAACAATGTGCGCACACAAGCGCGCTCGCGTTCGTGTGTATGTGTGTATGTGTGTGTGTGGTGTGTGTGTGTGTGTGGGGGGGGGGATTCATATTTCTACACATCCTTACGTTATATCTCCTATCTCCACATTACTCCTTACACTTGATCCTCGCGCTTATGTCATTAGCTTGGAACGGCCCTTAGTTGTGCATTCTCACTGAATGTTTCTAACAAAATCCGGACAGTCTGCATACGATCTTAAAAGGCCAGACATGTACGCCTAAAGCCGTTTTTATGGCAACCGTATCATGAAGTCCCTATAAAGGAGATATATTTTGTGAAAGTAGCTTCTCTAAAAAATACACCGAAGTGGCTTGTTTACACTTTGAGTATCACGTAATGTAATATATTCTGGTTTATTTAGAGTGGAAAATGTTGCTCTGAAATGTTTCAGTACACTGGCAGTACAGAACTTCTAGATTTGGCAAGTAATATGGGAGCTACTTCAAAGGCATTGTAACTTTAGTCAGTGCTTCACATTTAGACAATTTCTATATGACTTTATGACTTAAAATACTAATCGACAGATGTTTCTATTTGTAGAGATACAGCTTTGAAATGAATACTTTCCAAGACACTACTCCAGGCGGGTGTAAATTGAATGTGCGCAACGGAAAGTAATAAACGTTAAATGAAGATTTGGCCGTTTATGCCTACCCTCTGAAGCAGATTCCAGGATCTCTTAATTCTATAAACTGCAATCTAAACATAAAGGAATAATGAAGGCAACTAATCGTACTAAATGGTAAACGTTGTTCCTGCTTGTATATTTATTGTAGATTAAAAAAAACTTTCGATTACAAAGTTTACATTTCCTAAGTAAAATTACTAATCAGTTGCCCAACTCTTCCCCTTAATATAACTGCGCAGTCTGATATCAACCACGCGAAATGACTGACATAATCTACATACCAAACACTAGAAGACACTACTTTCAAAGATGATCCACGGTGGTGTGGAACCTCAGTGGAAATAAACTAACATGATCACAGCTGTTTAGCTTTTATAGCTCTAATAAGCCGAAGCAATTTGCGATATCACCGTATGTACCGCTTACGTTGCGTCGAAGTGATGGTTCTCGTACTCGTCTGCGACGATGGAAGAACTCCAGCCACAAATAAACTCTTTCAAACACTAGGACGGCAGAAGCCGGTCCTCTGACTAATTATTCTAATACTGTCTTCTCCTCTCTGTATTCTACAGACGAGAAACGCGAACTCGCAGCCACAAAGACGGAGTTCAGATAACGTCGTAACGTAAGTATAGGCAGAGGAAGTGCTCTTAGTTACTGACGGCTGCGTACTCAGCGACGACTTCCAACCCGGAGGTGTAGTCCAGAATTGTATAGGTTCGCAACAGTATAGTGCCTAACTGTTCTACCTATACCCTCTCCTGGGAACAAAGACAGCAAGTCCGTCTGTATCAACAAAGCTCATATCGAACGACCGTCACACACGGGTGCTCACAACGCAAGACCTCGTCTCTCCACCGCTCAGCTCCCCACCTTCGTAATTTCGAAAACAAATTATATTCCTGAAATCACGAATATTCTCCCTCTCTACAGATTATTTCGAACGCCGACCAACCATAGTTTAATCTTTAGTCGTCCAGCGCGGAATGTTTGCGAGGAAAAACCTACAGCCGGCCGTTGTTACCGAGCGGTTCTAGGCACTTCAGTCAGGAACCGCGCTGCTGCTACAGTCGCAGGTTTGAATCCTGCCTTGGGCATAGATGTGTGTGAAAGTTAGCGAGGAAAAACCTACAGCCGGCCGTTGTTACCGAGCGGTTCTAGGCACTTCAGCCAGGAACCGCGCTGCTGCCACGGTCGCAAGTTCGAATCCTGCCTTGGGCATGGATGTGTGTGATGTCCTTAGCTTAGTTAAGTTTAAGTAGTTCTAAGTCTAGGGGACTGATGACATCAAATGTTAAGTCCCACAGTGCCTACAGCCATTTGATTTTTTTGAAAAACCTCCACTCGTACAATGGTGAGCTTCTGAGTAAACATCCTTGGAAATAACCCAGCCTATGTGGTTTCCGAGGTGCTGCTTCTTCGTTCCTCGCACCTACGTCCAAAATTTGCAGAGTTTAGAGCATTATCCGGTTATCCTTCTGGCCATAGAACATTAGCGGCCGATATCGGCCGGTCGCCCCTGTATTGTGTCTTCACGCTCAGGTGTCATGACGTCTGTCTAGCTACTTCCTGTGTTTAAGCAGGACCAACACACCTGTGTGGGCCTTCCATCCAGGGCTTGAGTACCGCCTGCCGTTTTATTTCCACTGGCGTTCCAACCTCTACTAGTATAGGCAATCATTCATTACGCCATTCTGATAATAAACACACTCCGTTACCTTTCATGCAATAACCAATAACAATTATTTACAAGGCGTACATGACAAAGTCAGTCTCCTTTATCTATTCACACATACGATGTACAATGATACCTAATTGTGACTGTTGATCACATTAAAGTATGTGGATGGGTGCTTGTAAGGCGGGAAATTATAGCCACCTTACAATACCCCCATCTAAGGAACTATTTTGTACTAGGATGGGGTAATTCTTATAGTATTATTTCATCCAGTACAAAATCATGTAACCACCAATTGTGTTTACAAGTGAATTGGTTCAAATGGCTCTGAGCACTATGGGACTCAACTGCTGTGGTCATTAGTCCCCTAGAACTTAGAACTACTTAAACCTACTAACCTAAGGACATCACACACATCCATGCCCGAGGCAGGATTCGAACTTGCGACCGTAGCAGTCGCACGGTTCCGGACTTCGCGCCTAGAACCGCGAGACCACCGCGGCCGGCTACAAGTGAATTATTAAGAATATGAGGACAGAGGAATACTTGAATCATGATATGTTGTTCTACAGCCATTCTGCATTAATTCATGGGTTTACTGCCATAAATTTGCTCGTTACATATTTATTATAATCTGTCTACCTCTTATGTTTGGAACACTGTTCCGAGATGTGACAACTGGAATATAGAATATCAAAAGAAATTTAACCACCACTACAAAAAATTTATTCTCTTTCAAAAATGTCAGTTCCATCTTTCTTTAGAATTAAGGCCCACGCTCTCTGTCATTCATCCATCCCTAAGACATACTTTGAGGCAAGAAATATTGATGTTAAGTATCCTATCCATCCAATAAATTGCATTTGCTTCATTTATCCATTAATACGCAAAACAAGCAGTTAGGTCAATTATTCAAGAGGTTATCTACTGGCTATTACACAATTATATAACATTCTGTGAAACATTCTATGTAATTTCACTGGGTCATATTTTTGCTCTTGGCTTACATTAAAAAAAAAAAAAAATTCACAAGCTGATTGACCAAGACTAGAAAACAGTGAAGGATATCGCATCATTATCAAATAGCATGTCAAACAATAATTTATGTGAATATATACACAAATATTTTCTTAAGACTACCCTGAAAAATATGTACAAAATGTTTACACAATGATAGATACCGGAAACTGTTAGTTTGTGGGTGTAACTGTTCAGGTTTCACTACATTATGCACCTTATTTTATTAAGAGTCACACACTGATTCGGAATTCACACACACTTTCGTCTTCATTTGTGTACGTGGATGGAAGCTACAGTTTTTTTTTGAAGTTTAGGACGCGAATATTATTTGAAGTCGGACAAATTGCCTTTACAAGTCAGTCCTTGGACGCTCAGCTGATTACTGACCCCGTCGAGTTACTAGTCTATCGCAGAATTGATGATGGGGACTGATCCTCAGATTATACAGCTAGGTAAGTGGGTGTACGTTTTTAAACAGTGAAGTTTTCGTCGAATTTGCTCACAGTGTGAGGGAGGTACAGTCAGGTAGGATCGTATAGGTCATCTAGAATTCTTCTCTTTTGGCTAAATGGTTCAAATGACTCTGAGCACTGTGGGACTTAACATCTGAGGTCATCAGTCCCCTAGAACTTAGAACTACTCAAACCTAACTAACCTAAGGACATCACACACATCCATGCCCGAGGCAGGATTCGAACCTGCGACCGTAGCTGTCACACGGATCCAGACTGTAGCGCCTAGAACCGCTCGGCCACTCCGGCCTGCTGTGTTGGCTAAGAGAAGTGTAATTGTATCTGCTCTTCAGTTCTTTGTGTTTCTTCTTTTAATATGTGTTCCTACTCCTCTATTCTTCATGTCGCTTCTTTCTCTCGAGGTAACTATTGTATTTTGGATAAGGATATCGGTAATTGTGGACAGGTAAGTTATCTGTTTGGTGACACTATACATGGAACTTCAGTCGTTTTGTGTGACTCAGATTCCTCAGAAGTCAATGCCAGGTGACTGACTGCCCCAGTTTACGATGTTATCAGCCTCTGTCTGGTGGAGGGCCACAGAAGAAAAGTAAATATAGTTCATATTTCCGTACAGCTATTAGCAGTTCCGCTGTAGGCTAAACTGACTGTATTATGTGTGCGATTGGTTTATCTTGTCTCCATCGTGTAGTAAAACAGTGGAGACAAGTCATTAGTGGCCGTTTAAACACCACTCTGTTGCGCTGGCTGCTTTACCTGGTACCATTGTCTGCAACCCGGCCGAGCTCTTCAGGCAGCTGATGAATAGCCCACGTCCGTGTCCACCCATATCTGCCACGACATGACTCATGGCGCCCCTAGCATCTGGACCGTCCCATCCGCACACCGTGTTGTTGCATCCAGTGTGTCTCCAAAAGTATTTTTGTGCATCCTGTGCTCAATAATGCCCACAATTAGTTTTGGATTTACAACAAATACTATACAATACATAATACAATTTATTGACAGTTATGAAATGTAACAGTTTAAGGTGCATTCACTGGTGAGGTAATTTATCTTTACATTTATTATTGTTTGAGTTCTACAGTCACCCAAGCCGCTCACGTATATACTATTATTATAATAATAAAGACTTAATGTACAAAGTTAATGTGAATTATAAAGTAATACACCTCTACCTATGTGAATGAATTATTAAATATCTGTCGGCACCTGTATACCTATAAAAATACGTATTTATTAGTTGTTCAAACAATAATAAAATTAATCCTCACCAAATCCCAACGTTAATAGTTGTAAATGCTACTTGTTAAACTATTTGTTAAACTACTTGTTAACTACGTGTTAAACTACTGGCCAGTAGGATGTTTATACTAGTATAATTACTAAACTGTCGTGGATATCACAAGATCGGCCGACCTCATGGCTCTTGGTTCCATCGTGGCTGTCGTCGTGAACAATAAAGTGCATGTGCGGACACACATAGTTACACAAATGAATGATTAGGTGGGCCTCTTCTTCATTCCATGCATCTGGCGTGCTTCCTGTGGACAATCATACTACATAGCAAGTTTAGTGCAATTACTGATCTTTTATTTTAATCACGCTTTCACTTACCTTTTCTCATAGTTTTACTCAGTAATACCTTGTCTTCTCTTTCCCCCTTTTTCGGATATGTTGCTGTTACCTTTCTCTGGTGGTCTCTTTCATCTTAATAAAGTTACATTTTATACTATTAGTAGTACCTGAAAATATAAAAATTTTAGTACATTGTATAAAATGACTGCTCATCAGCACGACTGCCATATTCTTATATATTACCCTTGTGTTCTGTGCTTTGAACGTATAGCTTCGTATTTTTCCTTTATTACATATTACGAGTCTATATCCCCTTATCACACTTCCATTTCATGTCCCTCTAACACTCAAATAATATTTCAGTGCGCTCATACGGAATTCCGCAGAACTGGCCACCATGTACACAATTATTCTGTCAGTTTTCCATAAAAATAACGGTGCGCTCTCACATAGACACGAGGAGCTGGCCACCTATTGAACTCCCGTTTCTCTGAATGGAGAAAAATCATACTTGGACGACACACCTGCGTGTCACCGCAAACCTATTAGCAAGTCACTCACTTATGATCCTATTGTTAAACATGTAAAATAGACACTCATTTCTAAAATTTTTTACTGACGTTCTCTCCTAATACGTTCCATATCAATTGATTAACAATTTCTTTTATGTATTCTCACATTTTTAAAACTTTTTTGCAAATACCACACGTCTCTCAATTTTACTTTATTCCTTCGTGGACAGATAGCACATCTTCAACTCTAAACACCTAAAATTGCACGCTTAGCTTGCTATGCACATAACCTACCAAGAAACATACCTTAATTTTCTTACCCGCGACATCCTGCTCTTTTATGTACTGTAGTATCTCTTTTAACATGATAATATATATAAAATTTGATAAATCTACAGATCCCTTCAGTGTAATACTTAATTGCTAACTATATACAATATACTTTACTGTCACTCTACCAACGCACTTTACTTCTTGCTCCTTATTCTACGTTATTCTACCGTACTCCCCCAGGGTTGGGTGGTCTAATTTCACCTGATTGTTCCAGATTCCTGTTGCTATTCGTTCCACCCCATCCATGGTCCGACCGTTGACGAGTTTCTCTATTGGCGCCCCCATGATGCGCCATTATTTTGTGGTTCCCATCTCCGGTCATTTTGTTGCCTATTTTCTCTGTCATACTTCCCCAACTGTCCATTATTCTCACTACGATCTCTCAGGTCCATATTTTGGTGAGGCGGACGAGTTACATTGTTTTGCCAATTATGGCCTCTATTATTTCCTCTGCTGTTCTCCCTTCTTTCGCCATGCACGTCTCTCTGTCTACGTTTTTCTTGTGCCTGCTGCTCGTTGAAAGCGCACTCCAACTCTCTTAGAATACCTTTGAACCCTTCTGCATCACTTCCACATCGGCGACGAGCGTTTGCTGGTAGGAAATTGGCAACTTCATGTAACACAATCTCATGATCACAGCCGGTGTGCATCGGTCGTCCAAGTACTGATTCTTCTTGGTCAAGTTTTCGAAAACCTTCACCGGACTACGGAACCCTGAACTCTCCAAGTCTCTACTCACAATTTTTTCCTGTTTGATCCTGTCCTGTCTCCTTGGATGAGTATTTGTTTAAAAATGCGTCACGAAACTCTTCGTATGACGTACACGTTTTGGCAATGTTCCGCATGCATTCGGCCGTTGTTCCCTCGATATTTGAACATACGAAGTCCAGTCTGTACATCAGAGGCCAATGAGGAGGTAATGATAAATCAAATTGTCCAATGAAAGTCTTCGGGTGTAAAACATTACCCTCGGCTTTGTAGTGCTGAAATTTTCGTACAGAGATAAAATGCTTAAAAACGAAAGTTTTACTTGGCCTAACGTTACGTGCCTACCGTTACCTTGGGCATCCCCTCTTCTATTCTATGTCCCGTTTTCTTTACTAGAAGAATGTTCCGTGGTGCGCATTATCGGATTACAATTGTGCATATGAAATATTTCATTGCTGTTCTCCATATTCGTAATTCGCGACCCAGTTGTGCCCTGTGTAGACGCGGGGCCCATACCTCTAGCGATATTTCGTTGCTCTGCAGATACGATTTCAGTCTGTAGTTGACGAGCAACTCTTACATTCGAGCACATTCTAATATCGTCTAGGCTTGGACATGATCGTGAAGAGTTTGAACTGACTCTTTCGGTTTCTGCTGTTTCCAAATTGCCTACTATTTCTTTACTGAGAGGTGATTTTTGCCTTGGTTGTTGCATGTATTCCTGAGATAATTGCTTAATTTCACTTTCTATGTTCTGTTTAAATTGGGAGAACTCCGCGGCCAATGCCTTATTTGGTGAAATTTCTGTCTTTTGCAGCTGCGTTATTTCTACTTTTTTCACGCGCCTCTGCAACTTATTTATTGCGCCTCTACCTATCTTTGTAGTGTTTTCTTTCTTCTCTAATGTTTCAATAGCAATCCGCTTTGTACCCCTCGCTAGTAATCGTGCCTCGTTCGCGGTCCTTCTCACCTGGGCAATCTCTCGTTCTAGTTTTAGTCAAAGCGTGACCACATCATTTTTCACTTCCTTCGTCTCATGTTTTATTGACTGGATTTCGACACTAACGTTATAAATTTTACTTCCCATTTCAGAGCGTACTTCATCATGCCCCTTTTTTATTTGCACTCCCAATTCAGACCTGATCTGCATTTCAGCACTAAAGTTTTGAATTTTACTTCCCATTTCTGAGCTGACCTTCTGAATTTTGCTTCCCATTTCAGAGGGTACTTCATCATTCCCCTGTTTTATTTGGCTTTCCATTTCCTTTAGGTATGCAAGGACGTCCAACACACCTGTGTTATCTAAATCTTCTCTCCTTTTGTGACTTTCTCTTCCTGGACTCTTAGGTGATCTTCCATTTTCCCTTTCCATTTCTTGGTATTCACGAACTTTATCACCACGTGCCCCTGATATGCTGCCTCGTGACTATGCCACTAACGGCGATCTACCACTATTCTTAGTTGTTATGCGTTCACTTGGACTCCCTACATTACATTCCCGTATCTTTACGATTGCCTCAGTGTGTCCCTGTTCCTCATATTCACCATCCGATTGCCCACCACGGGCTTGACTGTGTCTATCATCCTCAAAAAATTGACTTGGATCGGTATTCTCCTCCCCAGTGCCTTGTGCTGCTAATATAGCTAACTCTTTCTCATCCCATAGGCTTTCTTGACTACCCCGTGTATATGCCATTTCTATATTGTTACAACTAGTGCTCTGTTGTGCTACTAAGTGCGCTTTCGCCCTTTAACGTGGACTGATCCCTGATTACAGTTCTCTCTTAGAATATACTCAATTTACAATAGCCACATTTATTATGTAACGGCACGTAAGATAAATATCTACAATAAAGAAGCTAAACTAATAGCAACGTCGTGAATGAGTAGTGTCGTTACAATACAACAAAACACACTGACACATTACATAATATAAAACAATAAATTGCAGCCAGTGGGCTGAAGCGCAACGCCTCAGAAAAGAATTACAATAAATACACAAATAGTATTTTTAATGTTATCGCCTGACTTTGCCACTGCAAATTATACACGCAAGCTGGCGATCACTATCAATAACACCTAAACATTAAATGGGAAAAAACTTTCTTGAAAATTTCCGAGGTTTCAAACCACTTTATGACTAGTATCAGAAGACTAAGTAGGATCCTGGCAGAGTAAGCCGTATCTAAGATGCTACTCCAGGCTGGTGTAAAATGAATGTGCGCAACGGAAAATAATAAACGCTACATATAGATTTGGCAACGCCTGGCTATCCCCTGAAGCAGATCTTAGGATCTCTTAATTATATGAATTACAATCTAAACATTAATGAATACGGAAGGCAACTAATCCTACTAAATGGTAAACGTTGTTCCTGCTTATATGTTTATTGTGGATTTAAAAAAAAACCTTTAGATTACAATTCGTAAGTTCAATTTCTAATCAATTGTCCAACTCGGTCCCTTATTGTGACTGCGCTGTCTAATAACAACGCGAAATGACTGACACCATCTACATACCAAACATTAGAAGACACTACTTTCAAAGATGATCTACGGTGGTGTGGAACCTCAGTGGAAATAAACTAACATGAACACAGTTGTATAGTTTTATAGCCCTAATAAGCCGAAGCAATTTGCGGTATCACCGTATGTACTGCTTCTGGTGCGCCGAAGTAATGGTTCTCGTACTCGTCTGCGACGGTGGAAGAACTCCAGCCACAAATAAACTCTTTCAGACACTAGAACGGCAGAAGGCGGTCCTCTGACTAATATACTCTAATACTGTCTTCTCCTCTCTGTATTCTACAGACGAGAAACGCGAACTCTCAGCCAGAAGGACGGAGTTCAGATAACGTCTCAACGTAAGTATAGGCAGAGGAAGTGCTCTCAATTACTGACTGCTGCGTACTCAGCGACGGTTTCCAACCCGGAGGTGAAATCCAGAACTGTATAAGTTCGCAATAGTACAGTGCCTAACTGTTCTACCTATACTCTCCCTGAGAGCAAAGACAGCAAGTCCGTCTGTACCAACAAAGGTGATCCCGAGCGACCGCCACACACGGGCGCTCACAACGGAGGACTTCGTCTCTCTACCGCTGGTCTCCCAGCAAGGCTCAACTCCCCACCATCGTAATTCCGAAAACGAATCATATTCCCGAAACCACGGAATATCCTTCCTCTCTAGATTATTCCGAACGCCGACCAACCATATTTTAGTCTTTTGTCGTCCAGTGCGGAAAGTTTGCGAGGAAAAACCTATACTCGTACAATGGTATGATTCTGAGTAAAATTCCTTGGAAATACCGTAGCCTACGTGGTTTCCAAGGTGCCGCTTCTTATTTCAGCTCACCTGAGTCCAAAATGTGCAGAGTCTGGAGTATTATCCGGTTATCCTTCAGGCCCTAATACAATAGCGGCCGATGGCTGCCTGTCGCCCTTGTACTGTGTCTTCTCGCTCAGGTGTCATGACGTCCATCTAACTACTTCCTGTGTTTAAGCAGGACCAACACACCTGTGTCGGCCTTCCATCCAGGGCTTGAGATCCGTCTGCCGTTTCATCTCCACTGGCGTTCCAACCTCTACTAGTTTAGGCAATCATTCATTATGCCGTTCTGATAATAAAGACTCTCCGTCACCTTTCATGCAATAAGCGTTACCAATTATTTACAAGGCGTACATGACAATGTCAATCTCCTTTATGCATTCATATGTACGATGTACAACCTATCAAATGATACCTAATTGTGTCTGCTGATCACATTAAAGTATGTGGATGGGTGCTTGTAAGGTGGGAAATTATAGCCAGCTCACAACTTTATGATAAGCATCTATCTCAAAATACTTCTTTCAGTTATAATTCACATTTAACATTTTACGTCATTAATACCTATGCCATAACTTGTAAGTTCACATTCTAAAACTGGTGCTGTACACTTACCTCGAATATTTTATCGTTTCGTCTGTAGCGTGTTACTTGTTTCTGTACTTCGTAAAACAGCCATCATCGTGTCTATGAATATAACTGTCTTCCACTTGCCTTTATTTTTTATTTGAATGTGCACTAGATCAGAAATTAAACTTAGAGATTTTAAGATCATCTTATTCAAGATTTCTTATTTTACAATAAGTACATTTATTTAACATGCTTCACATTTTACAAATATGAATATTTACAATTTCTTTTTAATGCCCGATGCATACGAACCATTCCGTAATACCTTGACTGAAGAATTAAAACTGAAACTACACCGAACAGTTGAGGAGGTTCAAAAATGGTTCCAATGGCTCTAAGCACTATGAGATTTAACATCTGAGGTCATCAGTCCCCTAGACTTAGAACTACTTAAACCTAACTAACCTGAGGACATCACACACATCCATACCAGAGGTAGGATTCCAACCTGCGACCGTAGCAGCACCGCGGTTCAGGACTGAAGCGCCTAGAACCGCTCGGCCATATGGGCCTGCAGTTGAGGAGGTATTGGAAACTACACTGTCCAGTCACATTACTGCGATAACCTGAAAAAAGCCTGAATAACAACTTTTGCAGCGCAGACCATTGTAAGATGTGCAGGAAGAGGGTCATTAATGTTCTGGAAGATACCGACAGAGGTGGGGAGCCATGTTGACTCCAGTGCCGTGTCCAGCTGCGCTAGATCTGTCGGTTGAGGATCCACAGCGCGAGTAGCTCGAGCGAGATGGTCCACAGATTCTCGACTGGCCAGGGGAGTACAGCAAATTCATCCTGGCGCTGTTCAAAGCACGCACGTACTGTGTGTGATATGTTGCAGTCTCCTGCTGGTAGATGCCATCGTGCTGAGGAAAACTAAACGACATACAGGGTGGACATGGCCTCAGTGAATAGATGCATACTTTTGTTGGTCCACTGTGCCTTCCAGAACGACGAAGTCATCCAGGGAGTGCCACGAAAACATTTCTCAGACCATAACCTCTGTCTTCCTACCTGGACCCTTTCGACACTTGTTGCAGGGTGTTTGCCTTCAAACGTTTCACGCCGTACACGTCAACGACCACCTATCATCTGAAAAGGCCACCTGTCGCCATTCAGTGGAGGTCCAATTGCGGAATTGGCTTGCAATTTCCGGCCCTTGCCTTCGATGTCAACCAGTCAGCATGGGTGCACGAATCAGGCGCTTGCTGCGGAGGCCCTTACACAGCAACGTTCGCTGAACTGTCTTTGAGGAGATACTGTTGGTAATCCCTTGGTTCATCTGGGCGGTCCGTTCCTTGCCTGTTCGTCCGATCCGTACACATCACCGCAGCCATCCATCACCCTTGTAATTTATGGTTCAAATGGCTCTCAGCAATATGGGACTAACTAACCTTAGGACATCCCACACATCCATGCCCGAGGCAGGATTCGAACCTGTGACTGTAGCGGTCGCGCGGTTCCAGACTGAAGCGCCTAGAATCACTCGGCCACAACGGCCGGCTTTGTTATTTATGGCCTGTGGTGCACCACATTTGCCCCGCTGCCGGTTTTGGGTCACGCGATTTTGCCATGCGCGATATAGTTTGGCCACAGTGGCACACTAACATTTAGCAGAGCCGTTTCAGAAATGCATTCACCCTTGGCCCGTAAGCCAATGATCATGCCCTTTTGGACATGAGGTAAATCACTGTTTCCACAATATGACAACAACTGCATTGTTTTTCTGTGTCTCTCAGGCACGCCTAATATACCCTCAACTCCTGGTACCCCAACCTGTCGTCTGTGAGTGGTTATTGGATACTGAAGTCAAACAAAGTTCACTTAAATGTGACTGGACCGTGTATAATGTATACAGGCAACAGTAAAACCTTTTCTGAAAACGAATAATTTTTTGCTCGAACAGTCCACGGGTGTACTGCCGGTCCATAGTGTCCAACGGGCACAATATTTCGGCGATCAGACATGTCGCTGTCGTCAGGTGCGCTGACGAACTGGACTCCTGAGGGCGGGCGGCTGTCTTAAAGCCCCTCCCCTCCCGAGGCGTTCTATTCGCGGTACGCGCCAGCGCGGCAGCCGTCGCTGAAACGCTGGCGTGGGCGTTTGTGGTGGCGTCGGTGTAATTGCCTCGTCCTCCCTAGTCGCCAGTTCGTTTCCTTTGCTGAGCGTCTTTTTAATTAGACTCAATGCTTGTTCATATGCTCTGTTTAGGTTGTAGGCGCAATCTCGGTTAATGTGTCCGTCCCTGGTACGAGTTTCGAAAGCCTCTCTAACGACGCTGTCCCAGTATTTTGATGTCTGTGCCAAGACCCTGGTATGTTGGTAGTCCATTTCGCGATTTTCGGACAAACAGTGCTGTGCGACCGCCGACTTGTTGGGGTACCCAAGTCGAGTGTGCCTCTGATGTTCTCGGCAACGATCTTCGATAGTGCGCACTGTCTGTCCAATATAAGTCTTCCCACATTGACACGTCTGATCGCCGAAATGTTGTGCCCGTTGGACACTACGGACCGGCAGCACACCCGTGGACTGTTCGAGCAAGAAATACGCCCTTCCCACCATACAAACATGCCAGTTTTTCTGCTTTGCGTTCACCGTAAAAACAATTGCATGTTGTCAACATGAATCTCATGATAATTGAATTTGCTACGTCGTCGGTTTAAGATTTCATCGTTTGTGAACCAGCGACCTAAATGATGTCTATGAACTAATGAAAGGAGTTTAAGAAATATTCGACTGTTTAGTGCAAAAAAGCAAATATGTTTGTCACTCGTTGAGTAATGGACTGTGAATCTGCTAATACGTTGGGTTATTAAAACGGATAACACCACTTTTACCTCATCAAGAATTTCTTGGAAAACACTTGATAATACGTTTGTGACTATTATTTACTTCATATGTTTCTCCTCGCTTGTGAAGAGATATCATCAATGAGTTTCCTACTATGACTGCTAAGTATCTGGCTTTGAGTTTGCGAGGGGCGTTATTAAATAATGTAACACATTTTTTTCTCGAGTAATTTCGGATTAAAAAATGAGGAATTTGTTGTGGGACATTGTGGAATATTCCCGCTTCAGCTGCTGTGGTTTCATGATTATCCGTTAGGTGGCGGCTCTATTGTTAGGAGAGTAATTTACGGGCGGTTTCTGATTGGAACAGTTTATTAATAAGCTACATGAATTACACACATAAGGCTCAGTACACGGAATAAAAAAAAAAAAACATTGCATCCGTAGATGCCCATAGCAACAAAAGATACTCACACACCAGGGAGACATAGATTCTAAAACCCCACACCCCCACTAGAATTATGCCTGCAAAACACACACACACACACACACACACACACACACACACACACAACAAAAAACTACTTTCTCAGTCCAAAATCTTGCAGTAGCAGATTATGGCGTGCGTTCGTCAGAGATGTTGTCATCATATCTGCAAGCATTTGGTCTGAAGGTATGTGCTCCACAGTAATTTGCGCTGACTTTCTTTGTGCTCCACAGTAATTTGTGCTGACTCTATTTTTTCCGTTATGAAGTGGTGTCTTGTATCTGTATGTTTGGTTCGACACTTATAACCACTAGTCTTAGACAGGTCAATTGCTGTCTTGTTGTCACATAATAATTTGACAGGGTCTTTTTCAGGGTTTGGTGATATTTCATTGCGTAGCCTTTGAAGCCGTAGAGCCTCCTGACATGCTGAGGTCACAGCCATATATTCTGCCTCAGTTGTAGATAAGGCCACTGTTGGCTGTTTCTTACACTGCCAAGACATCACTACTCCTTGAAATTTAAGAACTATTCAGTTGTTGACTTTCTATCTTCAGAACCTCCAGCCCGATCAGCATCACAGTAAGCTACTGTGTGGCAGTCCTCTGATTTAGAAAACAAAGGTTTCATATCCTTAGTACCTTTTAGATGTCTTAAGATTCTGGTGACAGCTTGCCAGTGCGGTACGCCTGAAACTACCTATTGCTTCACGATAGGGTATGTTCTTCATAGCTTCTTGGTCTTGCTCTGTTTTCGGACGCATATCGTGAGTGAGCATCTGTTTACTGTCTAGGAGTGTACATATTGAGTTACACTCTTTCATATTAAATCTGTTGAGAATTTGTTCCACTTAGTGTGTGTGATCCATCCATCTTTGCGGTTCCTAGTAATTCGGATGCCTCAACAGTTTGTAACTTCACCAAGATCTTTCAGCTTAAATTTTTCTCTGAGCTTGTTTTTAAAAGCATCTCTCTTGTGAATTGTTACTAAAACTGGGCATATCGTCCACATAAAACGCAACTATTAAAATGTCTGAACCTAGATTTTTATAATAGACACAAGGACCAGCTGTTGACCTATTGAAGTTATGATTCAATAGTGTACCATCTAATTTCAAGTTCCAGCAGCGACCACCTTGCTTCAATCCATATGCTGCCTTTTTCAGTCTTTTTACACCAGTCTCTTTCACTGTCTTTGTAACTGGATGTACTTGTGGTACTTTCACATAAATCTCTTCATGTAAGTCACCTAGTAAGAAAGCTGTGACATCTAAGTGATCAATGTCAAGATCATATTTAGCAGCCATAGCAAATAAATACCTTAGTAAGTTATATCTTATGATTGGCGTATATGTTTCATCATAGTTCAGGCCTTTGCTTCTGAGCACAACCTGTTATCATTAGCCGTGCTTTATAGCGTACAATGAGACCTTTCAAATCTTTCTTTCCTTTAAATACCCATTTTGCTTTTAATGGCTGCTTATCTGAAGGAAAATCAGCAGACTCCCACGTGTGGTTCTGTTTGTGAGATTGTAACTCGAATTGTATAGCCTTCAGCCAGTTTTCAGCGTTGTCTGACATCATCCCTTCTTCTAATGTCAAAGGATCAGAGCCACTTGACTGTTTAGACTGATAAGTTACAAAGTCATGTAGTTTCTTTGACTTTGGAATTCTCGATGACCTTCGTATTTGCTGCAGTTGCTCATTATCATTAATTGGATCGTCTGGACTTGTTTCGTCATTACTGCTAGTATTCATTGAACTGTTACTTGATGTTACACTTTCAGTTTCAGGTTCAATTTCTTCTAATTCAGCTGTAGTTACTTCATCTTGCTTCTTCTCTGTCAGTGGGAGAAACAGTCGACTTGGTTCCTTTGACTCAGTCCCCTCTTTACACTATTTCGAAGTATCTTCATCAAAAATCACATATCTCGTTTTTATGATTCTCTGACAGTCAGGTTCAAAAAGTCTGTATACTTTTGAAACTTCGCAGTATCCTACCAAAATACACTCAACACTTTTTTTGTCCTATTTTCACCTGTTGGTTCTTGGAATGTGAGCATTTGCCTTACTTCCAAATATTCTAAGATGCTTAAGATTCTGCTTCTTGTTTGTTCAAGCTTCCTCTGGGGTCTTGATCTTTAGTGCATTAGTCGGGGACCTGTTAATTAAATAAACTGCCCAGAATTTATTTGGCGAATTTGCCTCAAAGAGCAGGCATCTTATTCTACTATCGTACGGTTGTAACGCTCAGTCACTCCGTTTTGTTATGGTGTATATGGTGCTGTGGTCTGATGTCGGATTCCTTACTTTCTGAAAAATGTTATTAGATCATCATTCACATATACTGTGCCATTATCAGTGCTTAGGGTGCAGATCCTTTTTCCAGTTTGCCTTTCTACTAGATTTTTGAAGTCTCGTATCAGTTGTACTACTTGATGCTTATTTCTGAGGAAATATACAAATACTTTCCTGGATAATCATCAATTAGAGTAAGGAAGTATTTGGCTCCTCCAATTGATCTACACTCCCGGAAATGGAAAAAAGAACACATTGACACCGGTGTGTCAGACCCACCATACTTGCTCCGGACACTGCGGGAGGGCTGTACAAGCAATGATCACACGCACGACACAGCGGACACACCAGGAACCGCGGTGTTGGCCGTCGAATGGCGCTAGCTGCGCAGCATTTGTGCACCGCCGCCGTCAGTGTCAGCCAGTTTGCCGTGGCATACGGAGTTCCATCGCAGTCTTTAACACTGGTAGCACGCCGCGACAGCGTGGACGTGAACCGTATGTGCAGTTGACGGACTTTGAGCGAGTGCGTATAGTGGACATGCGGGAGGCCGGGTGGACGTACCGCCGAATTGCTCAACACGTGGGGCGTGAGGTCTCCACAGTACATCGATGTTGTCGCCAGTGGTCGGCGGAAGGTGCACGTGCCCGTCGACCTGGGACCGGACCGCAGCGACGCACGGATGCATGCCAAGACCGTAGGATCCTACGCAGTGCCGTAGGGGACCGCACCGCCACTTCCCAGCAAATTAGGGACACTGTTGCTCCTGGGGTATCGGCGAGGACCATTCGCAACCGTCTCCATGAAGCTGGGCTACGGTCCCGCACACCGTTAGGCCGTCTTCCGCTCACGCCCCAACATCGTGCAGCCCGCCTCCAGTGGTGTCGCGACAGGCGTGAATGGAGGGACGAATGGAGACGTGTCGTCTTCAGCGATGAGAGTCGCTTCTGCCTTGGTGCCAATGATGGTCGTATGCGTGTTTGGCGCCGTGCAGGTGAGCGCCACAATCAGGACTGCATACGACCGAGGCACACAGGGCCAACACCCGGCATCATGGTGTGGGGAACGATCTCCTACACTGGCCGTACACCTCTGGTGATCGTCGAGGGGACACTGAATAGTGCACGGTACATCCAAACCGTCATCGAACCCATCGTTCTACCATTCCTAGACTGGCAAGGGAACTTGCTGTTCCAACAGGACAATGCACGTCCGCATGTATCCCGTGCCACCCAACGTGCTCTAGAAGGTGTAAGTCAACTACCCTGGCCAGCAAGATCTCCGGATCTGTCCCCCATTGATCATGTTTGGGACTGGATGAAGCGTCGTCTCACGCGGTCTGCACGTCCAGCACGAACGCTGGTCCAACTGAGGCGCCAGGTGGAAATGGCATGGCAAGCCGTTCCACATGACTAGATCCAGCATCTCTACGATCGTCTCCATGGGAGAATAGCAGCCTGCATTGCTGTCAAAGGTGGATATACACTGTACTAGTGCCGACATTGTGCATGCTCTGTTGCCTGTGTCTATGTGCCTGTGGTTCTGTCAGTGTGATCATGTGATGTATCTGACCCCAGGAATGTGTCAATAAAGTTTCCCCTTCCTGGGACAATGAATTCACGGTGTTCTTATTTCAATTTCCAGGAGTGTAGTTTGAATCGGCGCACGCAAATGTGAGTGAACTACCTTGAGAATTTCTGTCGCTCTTGAGCTAGATCGTGGAAAAGGAAGTCATGTTTGTTTTCCCTTTACGCAAATTGCTCAGAGAGTATTTATTGTTTCATTATATGAAATTCCACTAACCAGACCATTAAAAGTGCATCCACAGCTTCAGAATGCAGATGTCCTAGTCTTTTATGCCACAAGTCTGCACTATTTGCCTGCAATACGGATTTTGCTTCAAAATTTCGATCATATGGTTGGTCTAGTCGGTACATTCCGTTTGCTAATGACGCACCAGCAACCATATTTTTGCATGCGTCGTAAATACGACAACCTTGTTTGTCAAATAAAATCCAATGACCTTTTTCGATTATTTCACTAACAGACAGTAGACTTGTGCTTAACTTAGGCACATACAGAATATCCTGTCTTTGATTCTAGCTTTCTTGTTACCAGTGAGAACATCTACAAATGAAGATCCTATAACTTTTACGGGTAAGTTTTTCATTATTTTCTATTAACACTTGCGAACCTGTCAATGCCTCAACACTACTTTCATTACAAGGATTTTTAGACATGTGCGCTGATGCGCTTGAGTCTACGCACCATTCTGTGTGTGTATCTTTACCTGCAGCTGCTATTGTGAGAAACGTCTGATAGCCGGCTGCCTTGGCCGACGTTTTTTCGTCGTTTTTCTTCTTACTGCGACAGTTTTTAACCAGATGCCCGTACTTGTTGCAGTTACAGCACCTGGGACCTTTTTGAATATTACATCGCTCTTTTTCTCGTTAACTCGCATAGCAGCATCACTAATCGATTGTTTATTACAAGCTCCATCGTTTATTTTTTGCAATGATTTATTTTTTTATGGTGTCTACTGTGATCGGCAAGTTTGAATTGTGTAAGTTCATAACCATAGGCTTATATTCGTCTAGTAATCCTGCAAGCAGAATACAGCCAATCCATTCTTCTTCAACTTCAAAATTCAAGCCATTTAATTTTTGTGACGTGAAAATTATCATTGACATATATTCTTCTACTGACGAACAATTCTCCAGCCTGGTTGATAGTAATGTTTTTAACAACCCAATCCTTCCGAAGAGACCAGAATCTTCGTAGACTTGCTTTAGCTTGTCCCACGCTTCTTTTTGCTGCAGATGTATCTTGCAAGTGAACATATATCGACGGATAGACGGAGAGTATAATTTTGGCTCTTGCTGTACGAACTTTAGTTGCATCCTTCAAATGGCTCTGGGTACTATGGGACTTAACACCTGAGCTCATCAGTCCAGTCCCCTAGACTTAAAACCACTTAAACCTAACGAACCTAACGCACATCCATTTACGAGGCAGGATTCGGACCTGCGACCGTAGCAGCAGTGCGGTTCCGGACTGAAGCGCCTAGAACCGCTCGGCCACAACGGCCTGCACTGACGCATCCCTACAATTATTCGTGTTTTAAATATGTTCGCATAGCGAACTGCCAGGAACTGTAGTTTTGTCTTCCCATCAGTTTTTCGATCGTGGGCATTTAGTTGGTATTTACTGGCACCATGATTTTAGCGATTACGTCGTTCCAAATTACCCAGCGCTGTTGCTAATTTTCCTGAGCCGGTGATCTCGTAATTTTTTTTTAGAATATTACGCCGATTTATAATTCTGGGCCCTTAACCTGTTAGCAGAGTAATTTCAGGGCGGTTTATGATTGGAACAATTTATTAATACATCAAGCAAGCTACATGAATTACACACATAAAGCTCAATACGCGGAATAAAAAAAAAATCATTGCGTCGTTAGATGACCATAGGAACCTGAAAGATACTCACCACACAAGGGAGGCATAGATTCTAAAATCCCACATCTATACGTAGCTTTAAAAATGTCAACTGTAACGGAAGTGCGTTCCAAGCAGAGAGCTGTCACTGATTTCTTTTCGGCGGAAAACCAGAGCGTCGCAGGTATTCATAAGTGCTTGCAGAATATCTACGGAGACCTGGCAGACAATAAAAGCAAGCCTCTTGTCATCGCTGAAACAGGGTCGCGCAAACATGTCCGGTCTTCCGCGTGCCGGCCGGCAGCACATCGCTGTGACTCCTGCAATGTTCGAAAGTGCGGACACTCTCATTCGAGGAGATGGACGAATCACAACTGCTGACACACTCGTCTATCAATTGCTTCAAAAATGGCTCTGAGCGCTATGGGACTTAACTTATGAGGTCATCTGTCCCCTAGAACTTAGAACTACTTAAACCTAACTGCCCGAGGCAGGATTCGAACCTGCGACCGTAGCGGTCGCGCGTTCCAGACTGTAGCGCCTAGAACCGCTCGGCCACCCCGGACGGCTTACCAGTTGGGATACTGAAAGGTTTGTGACCTCCGGGTTCCTCATTGCGTAACAGAAGACCACAAAGAGCAACGAAGAACTATCTCCACACAATTATTTGCTTGTTACGTGGCTGATCGTACAATTTTTTGCTGAACCTCGTCACAGGCGTTGAAACTTGGGTTAATCATTTCGAACCTGCAACAAAACGGCAGTCCATAGAGTGGCGCCACACCACCTCTTCTCTGAAGAAAACGTTCAAAGCCGCACAGTCAACCGGTAAAGTAATGGCGATGGTCTGCTGGGACTCTGAAGAGGTTATTCTGCTTGATGTCCTCCCGCGTGGCGCAACGATAAATTTGGAAGTGTATTGTGCTACCCTCAGGAAATCGTAAAAATGTCTTTAGCGCGTTTGTCACCACAAAAGTGAAAAGAGCTTCTCCTTCTTTGCGACATCGCAAGTATGCCCTCCAAAGAGGAACTCACAAAATTTAATTGGACTGTTCCTTGCCATTCTACAGCTCTGATCTCGCACCTTCCGACTGCCATCTGTTTGGCCCAATGAAGCATGCGCTCCACGAGAAGCAGTACACGGATGATGGGGAAGTTCTTGATGCAACAAGACGTTGGCTCCAAGGTCAACCAGTATAGTTATACCATACGGGCTTAAGCCTCCCCTCCCTCCCCCCTTCCCACAATAAGAAGGCCTAAGGCCGTGTAACTAAAAGAATGGTGATTAATATGGTATATCGGAATCCTGAATAATATCAACCTGCTTTCAGAAAATAAGTGTTGCATTATTTATTGAACACCCCTCATACTGTAGTATGTGTCTTACGGCCAATACTAAATACTAAATAACAAGCGTGTTCTAACCTAACTGCGTGCCTACGGAGTATCGCCTCAGTTGTACGACTGGATTCGTGATTTCCTGTCAGAAAGGTCACAGTTCGTAGTTGCAGACGGAAAGTCATCGAGTAAAACAGAAGTAATATCCGGCGTTCCCCAAGGAAGTGTTATAGGTCCTCTATTGTTCCTGATCTATATTAACGACATAAGACACAATTTGAGTAGCCGTCTTAGATTGTTTGCAGATGATGCTGTCATTTACTGTCTTGTAAAGTCATCAGATGATTAAAACGACTTGCAAAATGATTTAGATAAGATATCTGTATGGTGAGAAAAGTGGTAATTTATCCTGAATAAGGAAAAGTGTGAAGTTAGTCACATTAGTACTAAAATAATTCAGCTAAATTTCGATTACGCGATAAGTCACACAAATCTGAAGGCTGTAAATTCAACTACAGGGTGTCCAGAAAAGGACTCCCTTATTTCAAAATTAAATATCTCGAAAACAAAGCTCGATAGGGGAATGCACTAAACGGTATGTTTATTGTGAAAAGTGTAAGAAGTTTATACAGCAGTTTGAAATAATAGTTACAAAAGCTGATAACAGATGGCGCTGTAATCGCCATACGTAATACCTAGTATAAATAGTGATCCGAAGCCCAGAGCGATCAGTTCCACTATTGAAACGTGAAACGAGGTTAGCGTACCGAAGGAAGAGATTAAAACCATGTACTCCATTGAACAACGCGTTTTTCTGGTGCTAGAGTACCACAGGTTAGAAGAGAGTCCTACGGCAACAAGGCGAAGTTTTTAAGCACGATTTAATGTTCCAAAAGGAACCGATGCGAAAACCAATCGTACGCTCTTCGCAAAATTTCAACGAACAGGCAGCGTACCTGATGATCTAGTGGGGCATGTTGGCCGCAACAAACCGCAGTTACGCCTGAAAATATCGCCACAGTTTCTGGAATTATTCAGCGAAATCCAATGTCATCCGTCCGTAGAATTGCATCTGAGACTGGTTTGAAGTGTTCCAGCACGCAGAAAATACTGAGAAAGAGCCTACACATGTTTCCATTCAAAATTCAAACGCACGCGGCCATACCCGTACGAGCTGTGCAACAAAGAGTTTCCTTTGCTAATCAGATGCTCACAATGGTTAATAGTGAAGGATTTGATGTTGGCTGCATCTGATTTACAGATGAAGCACACTTGCACCTGAATGGGTACGTGAATAAGCAGAATTGGCGATTTTGGGGTTCCGAAAAAGCCATGTTGGTGTGAAGCGAAACCCCTGTATTCTCCTAATATTACTGTGTGGGCTGCAGTATGCAGCAGAGGCATTATTGGCCCTTCTTTCATTCGAGAAACGGTCACTCGTGCACGTTACGCTGCAATTTTGGAACAATTTGTCACCACACAGCAAGCGTTATAGGATCGACCAGGTACTGAATGGTTTATGCAAGATGGAGCTCGACCACATCGGACCGAACAAGTGTTTTGCTTTCTTGAGGAATACTTCGGGAATCCAGTCATTGCTTTGGAATATCCCAAATTTACTGGTGCAGGCATGGACTGGCCTCCATATTCGCCGGATTTGACTCCCTGTGACTTTCTTTTGTGGGGCACAGTGAAAAACATGGTCTACCCGAAGCATCCAGCCACGCTGGAAGAGCTTGAATCGGCGATCTCTGTGGTATGTGAATCCATTTCGGTTGAGACACTACGAAATGTGATGGCGAATTTCATTCTTCGTTTGCGCCACCTCTGTAGTGCCAATGGTGAACATTTTGAAAACATTGTGATGTGATTGTTTGCAAAGATTGTTTTCATACGATTATTTCACTTATGTATGCTGATACGAGCTGTACAGCGTACAGCGCCATCTGTTATCAGGTTTTGTAACTATTATTTCAAACTGCTGTATAAACTTCTTACAGCTTTCACAATAAACATACCGTTTACTGCATCCATCTATCGAGGTTTGTTTTCGAGATATTTAATTTTGAAATCACGGAGTCTTTTTCTGGACACCCTGTAAATACTTAGGGATTACAATTACTTTCTTTCTTTCACTGGTACCATGTCCCGCACTGACGCACGGTCGGCATTGTTAGGAACGGAATTTGGCAAGGGTAGGATAAAGGGGTGACTGGATGCCCTTCCTGCCGCCACCCCCCCCCCCCCCCCCAACCGGGATGGAATTAGTGTACCCCAGCTGTCTGTGTCCAGTGTAAGTCATGGAATAGTGCGAGTCGTGTAACTGAGGGGGAACGTGGGGACCAGCCCGGTATTCACCTAGCGGGATGTGGAAAACCGCATCCAGGCTGGCCGGCAGACCGGCCCTCGTCGTTAATCCGCCGGGCGGATTCGATCCAGAGCCGGCTCGCCTTCCCGAGTCCAGGAAGCAGTGCGTTCGCGCTCTCGGCTATCCTGGAGGGTTTTAGGGATTACAATTACAAATAACCTAAATTGGAACGATCACATAGATAATATTGTGGGCAGAGCAAACCAAAGACTGCGATGAGACTGCTTACACCACGCTTGTCCGCCCTATTCTGGAGTATGGCTGCGCGGTGTGGGATCTGCATCAGGTGGGACTGACGGATGACGTCGAAAAAGTACAAAGAAGGGGAGCTAACGAGCTGTATTATCACGAAATAGGGGAGATAGTGTCACAGATATGATACGTGAATTGGAGTGGCAATCATTAAAACAAAGCCGTTTCTCGTTGCGGCGGGATCTTCTCATGAAATTTCAATCACCAGTATCCTCCTCCGATTGCGACAACATTCTGTAGGTACCGATCTACATGGGGAGAAATAATCAACACGATAAAATAAGAGATATCAGATCTCGCACAGAAAAATTTAAGTGCTTGTTTTTCCCGCGTGCCGTTCTAGAGTGGAACGGTAGAGAGCCAGCTTGATGGTGGTTCATTGAACCCTCTGCCAGGCACTTTATTGTGAATAGCAGAGCAATCACGTAGATGTAGATGTAGATGAAGCCATAAATCGTATATACCACGTTAATACCATTCACGATTAAAATGAGAAAGACAAAATTAATGAACAGAAATTTCGCTATTTCTAATAACAGGAAAATATTATTTTCCTTACGTTTTCCGTCATTTACAGTGTGAAATGGACTCTGAGGAAAAAGGAAACTCCCTGATATGCCGGGAGAGCTCTGAGGTGTATGAGATGAGGTACCGTACAGTAATATATGATTCCTCTTAGTAGATTGCACTACTACTCGCTTGAATTGTGTTTAGAAAACAGATTCGAATACAATCAGAATCTGATATTCAGCAACAGATGCCAGTAAATATGATCAACAGGAAGAAATTTTACAGCTTTATGTCATGCAAAGCGCGACTAAATAAATAATCAAAATCCGCCTCCTAAGCTCATGTGTATAATTTTTCTCTTTTGTTTTTCCTAAACTACGAAATAATAGTGTTTACGTCCCACGACATGTGTTTTTCACGTGCATTTCTTTCTGCAACAGTTAGTCTAAATGAAGTGTACCTTACAGTAATTCGTTAGCGGTACAGTGTTAAAATTGCTAGCAACATCATTGTTGTGTCAGAGGAATTTAAAATTTCCTTAAGCAGTTACTCTGAATATTTGATCACGAAAAACTGCATGAAAAAGTGAACCCACAACACTTAGCTATGACGATTATTTTTCCTCCTCGCGCGGTGTTGCCTTTCCTTTGACGCATTCGTAGCATTTTTGTGGGTAGCAGCAGCTATGACGTTTCCCGTGGCAATATGGATGTCTCCGAAAGTACTCCTGTGGTATCATGGGAATGCAAAATGTTTTCACGCTGCAGTACGTAACCACAAGCTAAAACTGCTTCTGTTTTTCTCGTACTCGAATTCCGTGCTTCTCTTTGTCTTCCTGGCAAATGCACACACAGCTTCCAGCTACCACTCCTCCCCCCGCCTCTCCGTTTCTCTCTCCGCTTCACACACACACACACACACACACACACACACACACACACTCAAGCTTCGGCCTCTCTGACCATTTTACAAGTTCGACTTCCCATTGCAGTCGGAGGGTGCACTCCGTGACAAAGCGGGCATCAATTTTTACTGCTGCTATTTGCAATAAATAACAGCGTTTATTTTTTTCGGTAGAGCTGGCTGCCTTCGTTTACACGGCTGAGTGGTTCTGCAGAAGAGAATATTGGGTTACAGTGATTTAAAATTCTCACGCCATCCTTTCTCAGGGTGCAGAAGCCATTACCCGGCTGATATGGGCAACTACTTTAGTTCGGGGCTGACGGTGAGAGTTAAACAACACCAAATTTTTATTTTATTTTGTTATCGGCCTCAAGCAAAGCCCATTTCACCATATAAATTTATGTAACATAACGCAACATACGAGACATTTTTATGACTTCATTACGCGCAATATAAATACTGTTGCATAAAATCAGATTTTATAAACACATAATTACATAAGACAGTTAGTCTGAAAAGTATATGAGTCTTGCTGCACCATTTCAACAACAGGCACTAATTTTTAATACAAAATCTAATACTTTGAAGTTCCGTTTTGCAAAGACAAATGAAATGGCAAACACGAATTTAATAAATCCTCAATTTTTTAAATATTTTACGGTGTAGTTGTTGTTGGATGATTGTATTTATGACATCCTGTTAATACTACAAGGTGGGGTAAATAGAAGTGACCGGGGCGAGTGCATACGGTTGGACGTGAATGTATGCGTATACCACACGCACACAACGTGTGCGCCCGTCACGTGATCCACATCGCTTCAGAGCGTAGTGTGGGGTGTGTCAGTAGATTAGATTAGATTAGTACTTTTTCCATAGATCATGAATACGACACTTCGTAATGATGTGGAACGTGTCAGTTTAATAAAAGGTGTCTATACAAGATATTACATTAGACAAAATATTACATGACACTCAACATTTTTAATTTTTTTGTGAGGGTTGGGAAATTACCCACTTACGATATCCAAAAATTCATCTAATTAGTAGAAGGAGTTGCTATTAAGAAATTCTTTTAATTTCCTTTTAAATGCTATATGGCTATCTGTCAGACTTTTGATGCTATTAGGTAAGTGACCAAATACTTTTGTGGCAGCATAATTTACCCCCTTCTGAACCAAAGTAAGATTTAACCTTCAGTAGTGAAGATCATCCTTTCTCCTAATGTTGTAGCCATGTGCACTGCTATTACTTTTGAATTCTTTCGGATTGTTAATAACAAATTTCATAAGTGAATATATATATTGTGAGGCTACAGTGAAGATCTCTAACTCTTTAAATAAGTGTCTGCAGGATGATCTTGGATGAGCTCCAGCAATTATTCTGGTTACACGCTTTTGTGCAATGAACACTCTTTTACTCAATGATGAGTTACCCCAGAATATGATGCCATACGAAAGCAGAGAATGAAAATAGGCGTGGTAAGCTAATTTACTCAGATATATATCGCCAAAGTTCGTAATGACCCTAACAGCATAAGTAGCTGAACTCAAACGTTTCAGCAGGTCCTCAGTGTGTTTTTTACAGTTCAACCGCTCGTCAATGCATACACCTAGAAATTTTGAATATTCTACCTTAGCTACCGATTTCTGATCGAAGTCTATATTTATTAATGTGGACATTCCATTTACTGTGTGGAACTGTATATACTGTGTTTTGTCAATGTGGTGTCACCGCCAGACACCACACTTGCTAGGTGGTAGCTTTTAAATCGGCTGCGGTCCGGTAGTATACGTCGGACTCGCGTGTTGCCACTATCAGTGATTGCAGACCGAGCGCCGGCACACGGCAGGTCTAGTCTAGACTCCCTAGCACTCGCCCCAGTTGTACAGCCGACTTTGCTAGCGATGGTTCACTGTCTACATACGCTCTCATTGGCAGAGACGACAGTTTAACACAGTCTTCAGCTACGTAATTTGCTACGACCTAGAAAGGCGCCATATTCAATTACTACGAATGTATTCTGAACAGATAATATTGTGAATCATGTACCGTAAAGAGCGATTTTCATCATTAATGGATTAAAGTTAAGTATTAAACTAATTACGTCCGCTTTCTGAATTCTAATTCCTTGGCATGTTCCAGACCTCAGGTCAGTATAGTTCTTCCCTCCTCACGCGAGCCTGCGTGAGCTAAAACGAGTGCATTTCGGCCTCCTCTAGTAACACGGTATTGGCTCTTCTGCCAACCCAACAGTCAAAGTTAAATGAGAGCCCATTTGCAGAGAACCACTTAATGATCTTCTGAAAAACGTCATTTACAGTTTCACCAGTTAACTCTTGTCTGTCGGGTGTGATAGCTACACTTGTATCATCGGCAAAAAGTACCAGCTTTGCATCTTCGTGAATATAGAATGGCAAGTCATTAATATATATTAAGAACAGCAGATTGTTCCCCATTTTGAGAAATCTCCAGTTTTTTTGCATATTATGTGAATTGTTTATTTCACCTTTCTGCACTCTTCCAGTTAGGTATGATTTAAACCATTTGAGCATTGTCCCATTCATACCACAGTACCTGAGCTTATCTAGAAGTATTCCATGATTTACACAACCAAAAGCCTTTGATAGATCACAAAAAATCTCAATCGGTGACGTCCGGTTACTCAGAGCATTTAATATTTCATTAGTGAAAGTATATATAGCATTTTCCGTTGAAAACCCCTTCTGGAGACCAAACTGACATTTTGTTAAAACTTTATTTTTACAAAGGTGTGAAGCTACTCTACAATACATTACTTTTTCAAGAGTTTTGGATAAGGCAGTCAGAAGAGAGATTGGGCGGTAGTTGTTGACATCAGACGTATCCCCTTTTTTATGCGGTGGTTTAACAATGGTATACTTCAGTCTATCTGGGAAAATACCCTGCTTCAGAGAGCTATTACATATGTGGCTAAGAATCCCACTATTTCTTGGGAACAAGATTTTATTATCCTGCTGCAAATGCCATCAATTCCATGTGAGCTTTTATTCTTGAGAGAGTTTATTATCTCCCTAATTTCAGAAGGAGAGGTGGGTGGAATTTCAATTGTATCAAATGGTGTGGGTAAGGCCTCTTCCATTAACTGCCTTGCTTCTTCTAATGAACATTTAGATCCTATTTTCTCTACAACATTTAAAGAATGATTACTCAAAATGTTTTCGACTTCCGGCTTGTTGTTTATCAAGTTTCCATGCCCTTTGATGGTGATGCCGTCATCCTGTACTCTTGGTTGTCCTGTCTCCCTTGTAATAATATTCCAAATAGTTTTGATTTTGTTATCAGAGGTATTAATCTTAGACATTATGTACATGCTTCTGGACTTTTTAATAACCTTTCTTAACGCAGCACAGTAGTTTTTATAATAATTGGCTGTTTCTGTTGTTAGATACAGTTCCCGTTTGTGGTTACAAGATATTTTTATTCCTTTAGTAAGCCAACGTTTTTGCATGGTTTCTTATAATTAGATTTAACTACTTTCTTGGGGAAACAGTTTTCAAATTCTCTTACAAGTGTATCATGTAATAAGTTATATATTAAATTAGCATCGGGTTCCTTGTACGCCTTATCCCAGTCTAAATGCTGAATATTTTCTCTGAAATTTCGAATTGTGAGAGTGGAGCAGTGCAAATGAGACGATGCTTCTCACGGTGGGGCAGCGGATGTTCGTTGTCGAAAGTTATGTGACAGAAAATCGTGGAAACAGTGTGGTCAGTTGTTCGCTGAGAAGTTTATAGTGTCAAGATGCCAGCAAAGAGTTCTATGGGACGCTTCGTCTGAAAATGGCACTAGACAGGATGTGTTTTGAACAAGTCAAATTGCATTCTAAAACGTGCCCGCACACCAGAAAATGTGGCTGCAGTTCACCAGAAAATGCTTCAGAGTTCTACCAAACCAACCTGACGCCGCCCACCTGGTTAGCCGAGCAGTCTAATGCACGGCTTTCTGGAGCGGGAAGGAGCGCCTGGTCCCCGGCACGAATCCGCCCGGCGGACTTGTGTATAGGTCCGGTGAGCTGGCCAGTATGTGGATGGTTTTTAGGCGGTTTCCATCTGCCTCGGCGAATGCGGGCTGGTTCCCCTCATTCCGCCTCAGCGACACTATGTCGGCGATTGCTGCACAAACAAGTTCTCCACGTACGCGTACACCACCATTACTCTACCATGCAAACATAGGGGTTACACTCATCTGGTGTGAGATGTTCGCGGGGAGGAAGGGGGGGGGGGGGGTTCCCACCCGGGGCCGAACCGCACAATAACCCTGGGTTCGGTGTGGGGAGGCGGAGGGGTGAAGTGGACTGCGGTAGTCGTCGTGAAGTTGTGAACCACTGCGGCTGCGGCCGGGACGGAACCTCTCCGTCGTTTCTAGGTCCCCAGTTAACATACAACATACAACCTGACGCCAGTCGCAAGAGACTGGCAATCACGTCTATCAGGCGCAGTAATACTCCACCTGGACCTGTACATGCATCAATATGGATTGTCTGTTGTTCGTGCACTAAAGCCAGCAGGTGTTCCTCAGCGCCTCTTGTTATGTGAGTGCCTGTTTATTGAGATAGTAATTAACGGCTTGGAAATGGATGTGTTCTTTGATGAAGTCTGGTTTCACCTGAGTGGTTATGTCAGCTCAAAGAATCACAGTTCCTGGGTAGCGGAGAATCCACATAGCTTCAATGAAACACAATTGCGTGCTCAGAAGGTTGGGGCTTGGTGTGCAGTGTCTGCACGCCGCATTATTGGTCCCATCAAAATAGAGCAACTGCACAACCAGGCGGTCGAACCTTGGAGCACGTATACAAAATCTTCACGCCTGACAGTCTTGTTAACAGTGGTCTGGTCGAGGCCACTCAGGTCACCTGATCTGTCAGTGTGTGATTACTTTGCCTGGTGAGCCCTCAAGTCTAAGGTGTATCGCAACAACCCTCATAGTCTTCAAGAACTGCAGCAGAACATTTCGGATGAGACTGCAGCAATTCACTCCAGCTTCGATCCGCCTTCAGCAACCTGCTGATCAGGGCCCAGAAGTGCCAAGAGATGAATGATGGTCACTTTTAACATCTTCTATATTCAGGTTAGTGCCGGATATCCTTTCCTCAGCTACGTTACTTTTATTTGCGCCTCCCTGTATGTCTGTACATTGTTCTCTTCAGGACAGGGGGCAGGAATCATAGTTTGGGAGGTAAGTAATTTACCAATTTTCTCATTGTATTAGTATTCATGAGACCTGATCTTAGTCTGATTTAATACATTTTTCTTTCTCGTGAGCATCGAGTTGAGAAACCAAGGGTGTTGTTACGTCTGCTGCTCAATCGTCAAATTCAATGAGCCCATGTAATTAATGTCCGGGTCGACTAATCTTGTAGTTTCCATTTCTGATTGGTTGGCGAATGTATCCGTAACACTTCACATGTGATGTAGAGAAAATCAACGTATAAAGTGTGTAAATTCGCCGCCCTCTTTACACTAATATGTCAGCATATTGTGGGGTGTTGGGTGTGCTGTTTAACATACTCCTGAGATGGTGTAGTCTGGTGGCCTACAGAGAAGGGAAGCACCCCATAACATCATCCAGATTTTATGGAAACGATATTGTTGTACAAATTATTGAATAACAATTAGTAGGGGTGGCCCAGTCAAGTATGAAAATATGGGTACTACACCACCTGAGGTATATTAATCGGATTAGGTTTCACCTACATGTAACAGAAAAAACTTAGTCACTATAACAGTCCGGCTTACTATTAAAAAACATTGACATCTGAAATGAATCAGTATTTAGTAAATGTACAAAGGATTCTAAGTGATAAATGTAACCCTGGCACAGGTTGATGAGCAAGAAGTGAGAATGATGCAGGAGTGGAAGAGTAGATAATGCTTAAAGAAAGAACATCGAAAAATAAGTACGAACACCAATAAGATTGCCGAGTACATGATGAAAGCAACTGGCTGGCTTTGGAACATTAAATCTTTGCAACTCGCTACTGATGGGAATTGACTAACATCGCACCGCTACGGAATTGGTGATTGCAGTGCTAGCCCCGTCTTACCACATTCATGCTGCGTGAATACAGAAGGCGATGGCAGTAACAGCTGGAGATTTCCGAATTCAAATGGAACTCCGCACTCAGAGCTAAAGTGAAGACATCCTTCTATACAACAGCTATGCTTGTCTAGAAGTAAGTCTTTATTCTTTGATTTCCCAGTGCCAAGTGTCCACTATCTTAACACACTGAAATTGGGCTGTTTCTGCCAGATGAGGAATCTTGCAGGCGTATGGTATCAGACATTGCGACTTCCAATCAGTATTAATTTTGTAATAAGATTAAAGGAACACCTGTCCCTGCAGATTTCATTATAATTAACCAATAATGATGGGGCGTCGGTAGGAGGTCAGGAAATCTCTCTCAATCCATGGTATGATTCTGAAGCTGACAAATAGGAAGGCTTACACTTACTCACGCATGAAAAAGCATGTGCTCTGCAGAAAATAACGCTATGAACCAATGAGGAAGCCTGTTACAAAGGTCTACACAGAATGTTTTTCCATAGTGTGGCTGCCGAAGCATATAGCGTTTCTGACACTGCAGTGCCTCCGAAAGGCTACACCTGAGATTTTCATCTTTCTAAAGGGATTATTCGAAAACGCTGTTTTGTTTTAGCAGCTAGGTGAACCTGTGTACCGCCTGGAATGCGGGAATGGGCGAAGCAAATTCCGTTCTCAGCTGCCTGCACTGAGAGTCAGCCTTCGGTTCTAACACATTTATGATTCTGTTCCTTTAAGTAAACTCATATCTCAGACCAGGCAGTTTGGAAGGTTTTAGCTACGCAGAAAAATAACAAGATCTCGCAATAATAAAAGCAGGGAAGAGAAGACGCAATTAACCGACGAAAGAACGGAGTAAAAATACAGTATGTTCAGACAGGAATACAGCAATATAAATCCCTTAGGAATGACATATGATAGCAAATGCAGGGCAGCCAAGGCGAAATGGTTGCAGGAAGGTTATGAAGATAACTAAAAAGAAATGATCGATGACAGGACTGATTCTTCATTTCGAAAAGTCAAAACAAACTTCGGTGAAATTAGAATCAAGTATGGTAAAACTACGAGTGCAATGAGGATTCCTGGCCGAGCGGTTATAAGCGCTTCAGTCTGGAACCGCGCGACCGCTATGGTCGCAGGTTCGAATCCTGCCTCGGGCATGGATGTGTGTGATGTCATTAGGTTGGTTAGGTTTAAGTAGTTCTAAGTTCTAGGGGACTGATGTCCTCAGCTGTTACGTCCCATAGTGCTCAGAGTCATTTTGAATGGGAATTCCATTTTTAAATGCAAAATAGAGGGTAGAAAGAATACATTAAAGGCCTCTATGAGGGGGAGAACTCGAGTGACTACGTGCTAGAAGAAGAAGTTGGAGTAGGTAGGTATGGCATAGGGCATCCAGTATTAGAGTCAGAATTTAAAACGGCTCTGGAAGACTCGAGATCTAGTAAGACAGGAGCTGTAGATAGCATTCCTTGGGAAATTCCAAAATCACTGGATGAAGTGGCAACCAAACGACCATTCATATTAGCGTGTAGAATCTATGAGACTGATGAAGTACCATCGGACTTTCGGGAAAATATCTCCCACACAATTCCGAAGATAGCAAGTGCAGATAACTGCGAAAACTATGCCACAGTCAATGTAACAGCTCATACATCTAAGCTGTTGACAAGAGTAATGTAGAGGGTGATTCAAAAAGAATACCACAACTTTAAAAACGTGTATTTAATGAAAGAAACATAATATAACCTTCTGTTATACATCATTACAAAGAGTATTTAAAAAGGTTTGTTTTCACTCAAAAACAAGTTCAGAGATGTTCAATATGGCCCCCTCCAGACACTCGAGCGATATCAACCCGATACTCCAACTCGTTCCACACTCTCTGTAGCATATCAGGCGTAACAGTTTTGGATAGCTGCTGTTATTTTTCGTTTCAAATCATCAATGGTGGCTGGGAGAGGTGGCCGAAACACCTTATCCTTAACATACCCTCATAATAAAAAATCGCAGGGGTAAGATTAGAGCTTCTTCGAGGCCAGTGATGAAGTGCTCTGTCACGGGCTGCCTGGCGGCCGATACATCGCCTCGGGTAGTTGACGTTCAGGTAGTTACGGACAGATAAGTGCCAATGTGGTGGCGCTCCATCCTGCTGAAATATGAATTGTTGTGCTACTTGTTCGAGCTAAGGGAACAGCCAATTCTCTAACATCACCAGATACTGTAGTCCAGTTACAGTAGCACCTTCGAAGAAAAAGGGACCAAAAACTTTATTGGCTGAAATGGCACAGAAAACGTTCACCTTAGGCGAGTCACGTTCATACTGAGTTGTTTCCCGCGGATTCTCAGTGCCCCATATACAGACATTGTGATGGTTGACTTTCACGTTAGTGTGGAAAGTTGCTTCATCACTAAACACAATCTTTGAAACGAAAGATTCATCTGTTTCCATTTGAGCAAGGATAAAATCACAGAAATCGATTCTTTTAATCTTATCAGCTGCAGACAGTGCTTGAACCAATTTCAGACGATAAGGTTTCATAACTAACCTTTTTCGTAGGACTCTCCATACAGTTGATTGTGGAATTTGCAGCTCTCTGCTAGCTCTGCGAGTCGATTTTCCTGGGCTGCGAACAAATGCTTGCTGGATGCGTGCTACATTTTCATCACTCGTTCTCGGCCGTCCAGAACTTTTCCCTTTGCACAAACACCCATTCTCTGTAAACTGTTTATACCAACGTTTAATACACCACCTATCAGGAGGTTTAACACCATACTTCGTTCGAAATGCACGCTGAACAACTGTCGTCGATTCACTTCTGCCGTACTCAATAACACAAAATGCTTTCTGTTGAGCGGTCGCCATCTTAGCATCAACTGACGCTGACGCCTAGTCAACAGCGCCTCAAGCGAACAAATGTCCAACTAAATGAAACTTTATAGCTCCCTTAATTCGCCGACAGATAGTGCTTAGCTCTGCCTTTTGTCATTGCAGAGTTTTAAATTCCTAAAGTTGTGGTATTCTTTTTGAATCACCCTGTATATAAGAATGGAAAAGAAAGTTGAGAATCAGTTAGATGACGATGAATTTGGCTTTAGGAAAGGTAAAGGCACCAGAGACGCAGTTCTCCCATAGCGCTTCATAATGGAAGCACAGTCGAAGAAAACTCAAGACACGCTCCCAGCATTCATCGACCTAGAAAAAGCGACGACAATGTAAAGTGGTGCAAGATGTTCGAAGTTCAGAAAAATTGGAGTAAGCTAGAGGGAAAGAAGCGTAACACAAATATATACAAACAACAAGAACGAACAATAAGACTGGAAGACAAAGAAGGAAGCGCTCAGCTAAAAAGGATGTAGGAGAGGGATGTAGTCTTCCGCCCCTACTGTTCAGTCTATATATCTAAAAATCAATTATGGAAATAAAAGAATAGGTCAAATGTGATATAGAAATTCAGGGTGAAAGGACATCGATATTAAGATTCGACGATGGCTTTGCTATTGTCAGTTAATGTGCAGAAGAATTGCAGCATATGTTCGAGGGAATGAATAGTCTAATGAGTACAGAATATGGATTGAGAGTAAACAAGAAAAAGAGAAAGGTAATGATCAGCATATACACTCCTGGAAGTGGAAAAAAGAACACATTGACACCGGTGTGTCAGACCCACCATACTTGCTCCGGACACTGCGAGAGGGCTGTACAAGCAATGATCACACGCACGGCACAGCGGACACACCAGGAACCGCGGTGTTGGCCGTCGAATGGCGCTAGCTGCGCAGCATTTGTGCACCGCCGCCGTCAGTGTCAGCCAGTTTGCCGTGGCATACGGAGCTCCATCGCACTCTTTAACACTGGTGGCATGCCGCGACAGCGTGGACGTGAACCGTATGTGCAGTTGACGGACTTTGAGCGAGGGCGTATAGTGGGCATGCGGGAGGCCGGGTGGACGTACCGCCGAATTGCTCAACACGTGGGGCGTGAGGTCTCCACAGTACATCGATGTTGTCGCCAGTGGTCGGCGGAAGGTGCACGTGCCCGTCGACCTGGGACCGGACCGCAGCGACGCACGGATGCACGCCAAGACCGTAGGATCCTACGCAGTGCCGTAGGGGACCGCACCGCCACTTCCCAGAAAATTAGGGACACTGTTGCTCCTGGGGTATCGGCGAGGACCATTCGCAACCGTCTCCATGAAGCTGGACTACGGTCCCGCATACCGTTAGGCCGTCTTCCGCTCACGCCCCAACATCGTGCAGCCCGCCTCCAGTGGTGTCGCGACAGGCGTGAATGGAGGGACGAATGGAGACGTGTCGTCTTCAGCGATGAGAGTCGCTTCTGCCTTGGTGCCAATGATGGTCGTATGCGTGTTTGGCGCCGTGCAGGTGAGCGCCACAATCAGGACTGCATACGACCGAGGCACACAGGGCCAACACCCGGCATCATGGTGTGGGGAGCGATCTCCTACACAGGTCGTACACCTCTGGTGATCGTCGAGGGGACACTGAATAGTGCACGGTACATCCAAACCGTCATCGAACCCATCGTTCTACCATTCCTAGACCGGCAAGGGAACTTGCTGTTCCAACAGGACAATGCACGTCCGCATGTATTCCGTGCCACCCAACGTGCTCTAGAAGGTGTAAGTCAACTATCCTGGCCAGCAAGATCTCCGGATCTGTCCACCATTGAGCATGTTTGGGTCTGGATGAAGCGTCGTCTCACGCGGTCTGCACATCCAGCACAAACGCTGGTCCAACTGAGGCGCCAGGTGGAAATGGCATGGCAAGCCGTTCCACAAGACTACATCCAGCATCTCTACGATCGTCTCCATGGGAGAATAGCAGCCTGCATTGCTGCGAAAGGTGGATATACACTGTACTAGTGCCGACATTGTGCATGCTCTGTTGCCTGTGCCTATGTGCCTGTGGTTCTGTCAGTGTGATCATGTGATGTATCTGACCCCAGGAATGTGTCAATAAAGTTTCCCCTTCCTGGGACAATGAATTCACGGTGTTCTTATTTCAATTTCCAGGAGTGTACAACAGCGAAAAAATAAACGTCAAAACTGGGAATCATGAAACAGACGTAATTCAGGAATTCTGCTGCCTTTGAAGCCAAATTACGCATGAAGGACTGAACAAGGAGGAATTTCTTAGAATGTACGTTCGGAACACAGCACTCTATGGCACTGAACTACTGACAATGGAGTAACCTATACAGAGGGGAATCGAGGCGTTTGAGATGTGGTGCTACAAAAAAAATATTGAAAATCAGATGGACTGATAAGACATAAGGAAATACCTCTGTGGTACTAGAGAAAGCTGCAGAGGGTAAGAACTGTAGGGGAAAAAGAGATTTGAGTGCATCCAACAAATAATAACTAGGATTTAGGATCCAAGTGCTTCTTTGACTTGAAGAGGTTAGCACAGGACAGGCATTTGTGGATGAAGCCAGTCATAAGACAGATAACTAAAAAAAAAAAGTTTGACTTAAGGGGATCAGGAGATAATATTATGAAATTGCTTTGGGAAAAGGTGCCACGTAAGATCACCTTCCTGCTGCAAATGAAATGGTTGCCGATTAGGTTGTGCTAAGATTCATCTGTAGCACAAGTTCAACAACTAAATTTTAACTGGGAATGAATATTACTAATTGTTTTCAGACACTAACTTTCAGACTGATAAGTACAGTGCATTTGGTGATGTTCAATCTGATGCTAAGGTAAACAACATGAAAATACGCAACCAGACTTATGTGCAAGCCATTTCACACTCACTAAGATGTACCAGAGGGCTGGGATATTTATTTGAGGACGCATATAATAATAATAATAGTAATATTAATAACAATAGTAATAATGAGAATACTAGTTATTACAATATTACTCACGCTTACTAATTACTACTGTAATTAACATGTATGAAGGGAATGGCATAGATGACTTGGCATCAGGGTCCACACATACTCAGATCAAACTAAAATTAATTTCCCCATTCACACCTATGATCTTTCAACACCGAATAATTTAGCTTGTTGGTATCATACGCTACTGCATAGTATATTACAATGAACACTAAGAATGACATTAGCAGAAACAGATGTACAGTAAATCATATAAAACACGAACTACATAGTGTATTACACAGCACAATAAGAATGGCATTTATAGAAGCGCCTATACAGTAAGTCACACTAATAACAAAGGAATGAAAATTATAGGAATTGGTGTTCAAAGTAAACAAGACACAAACAAAACAAAACGTATTGAACTTGTGTTATTGTATGGTAGTTTAGCGTAGGAATTTGTAAATTCTCAAAGGCATACCTGCTACGAATTACTGTGGGAATAATGAATTAAAAACTCGAAACATTATAAATAAATTTGCGGCTCCGCTGATGGCATGCAATCCTTTACTTTCTTGATGCATAATGTAGTGAATAAATGTTTCTAGGACCCAATGGCAAATCTTTACAATATAGCTCCTGAAAAAGTAGACTTACAAGACAAAAAACCACGATCGCTACGTTGTTTCGGAACAACACACTGATCGAAACATAAGGATTGTTTATACCGAAATTTCGGCGCACAAAACTCATTGAAACGAAATAGTTAGTATTTAGTTTCAGCAGATCCCGCGAAAGTGCGATACGATTCACTAGTCCAAAATTGGTAGCTTGTCCAAATGATACGCCTTGACTGATTAGTGTGCAGATCGTCAAGTTAGCGAGTTCCTATTCTAAGGTACAACCAATCTTCAATAAGTTCGTGGGCAACAGTAAAAGTGTTCATGACTCAAGTTTGTGGCGAATGCCATTAAAATGTTCGTTCTCCCACACAACTAATGAAGAAAGATGAAGTCGTTTCTAGCAGTATTCTGTATATATCTGAACAGCATGACTCAGGGATGGATAACTGAGGCAAGAGTGTCTTGGAGTGTCTCAATCTTCATGGGAGGTTTCCTATATAACCTCCCAAACAGGTTCACTAATGATTCGGGTCGACTTAATAGCCCGCGTGACAATTTATGTTGTCGACGGGGTTCGGATAGCCTCTGTAGCGATGCGTCGTCATAGCCTCGTGGTCTGCAGGACAGATGGAGTAACGGCTGCCATTAGTAGATCAGGTGTCCCGTAATCACAGAGCATAGACGTAAGCAGAAAGACCTTTCTCGTGGCGAAGCACCGGAGGGCGTATGTCCGGATCGTCCACCCCTTGGGTACCTACGGCGCCCAGTGCAGTACCAGTCGCTCTGCTATTATTTCTCTGTTTACTTCTTCAGTATCTCATCCCGCATTTCTATAGAGTTTGCTTTAGTTTTCTTAGTTGTCAAATTAACTTTAACTTGTACATTTTACAACTGCCGACAGCAGACAGTGGAACTGAACCTACAGGTGGGACCAAAGGCGCCCGTCAATATTCGACATTACACGATTGACGCACGTGCCTCGGTGTTATACAGGCACGTTATAGTCATCGTGAGTTACTGTTTCTGCGTATTCTTAGCGTCTGCTGAAATGAATAGTCATCACACAACTATAAGTTATAGAAGAGAATGCTCAAATGGAAAAGTGGTAATAACAAAGTAGTTGGTTCTGCCGAGTAAAAAAAAAAAAAAAAAAAAAAAAAAAAAAAAAAAAAAAAAAAAACTGAGAGGTCTGCTACGTTTCAAACAATGTAGAAATATGATACATCTGTTGAGAGGGAAGATACTATATGACATCATGCATACTGTCTTAGAACAATGAGAAAACACGAAAAAGGTATAAAGAAACCGAAAACTGTGATATGAACCCCAACTCCAGTCATTAGATCGTAAAACAACAGTTTAATTTTAATTTCGTACACTTCTACACTTCTCTTTAGAAGAATGTACTAATAACAAGTTTTATTTTATTTTACATTTCTTTCATTTCAAACGCTTTTCTGTACAATATGTTAAAAGCGGAAGTACCGTTGCCTCCTCCGTGCACATCTGCACCGCTGCTTATTTTCATATTGTTCATTTCGACTGTTTTTCTAGAGACATTTGTTAATAGACTGTATGCTTGTTCGATTTTCTGCAGTTATACCAAGTACAGTTCAGGAGCCGTGTTACATTTTGACTGAGAGCAGTTACATTGCTTGTGCGTCACTCGAAACAGACAGTAGTAAAACATGTCAACAGTTCGCAGGGTGCTTAGCTACGACGATAATTATAATGAGAAGAGGTTATACAGGAATGAGAGAAAATATTCATTAATACAGGTAACGTTGAGAACAAAATACTGTAATATAGGTAACGCTGTGAACAAAATAATGTAGGTAACGTCGTTAACAAAATAACATAGGTAACATTGTTTCATGGAACCAGGCCGCATAGACTGAAAAAAAAGTTTTCGTTTCATTTCCAGCTTCCTTTTCTATTAGCAGCAACATACGAAAAAGAGGAACAATATGCAGCTATGCACCCTACATCGCGGGCGGCAATAGCCGCGTGCGTTGAGCGTAGCTTACAACCTGTCACGTAGGATCTCCAATATAGCTAACGATTTTCTGAAGACTGGAAGTAGGTATCACTCTCTCTCCACTGTTAAAAACAATTTCGATAATTTAAATATATTTCCTATGCGGCAAAGTATGTCCTAAAACCCGCAAAACGTAAACTGGCAAGTGACTACTTTTTCACTGCAAACTTGTCAATTTTGCGTGGTGTCGTGCTTTACTTCGAAGTATCACAACAACTGTAGGGCATAACGGAAAGAAAACAAGTTCATTATAGAGGTGCAATGTGTGACTACAGGACGTGGAAAGATATTTTATTACCGAATAGTTTCCTTAATATCGAAGAGAAAGACTGCATAGCGGAGAAAAATGGTTCAAATGGCTCTGAGCACTATGGGACTTAACTGCTGACGTCATCAGTCCCCTAGAACTTAGAACTACTTAAACGTAACTAACCTAAGGACATCACACACATCCATGCCCGAGGCAGGATTCGAACGTGCGACCGTATCGTACGAACGGTTCCAGAGTGTAGCACCAAGAACCGCTCGGCCACCACGGCAGGCCATAGCGGAGAACACGCGATTTTTATTTTTTTTACGCGAAAACTAAAAGAATAACTAGGAGCTAACTAAAGAGAAAGATGTGCACTACTGGCCATTAAAACTGCTGCACCACGAAAATGACGTGCCAGAGACGCGAAATTTAACCGACGGGAATGAGATGCTGAGATATGCAAATGATTAGCTTTTCAGAGTATTCACACAAGGTTGGAGCCGGTGGCGACTCCTACAACGTGCTGACGTGAGGAAAGTTTCCAACCGATTTCTCATACACAAACAGCAGTTGACCAGCGTTGCCTGGTGAAACGTTGTTGTGATGCCTCGTGTAAGGAGGAGAAATGCGGACCATCACGTTTCCGACTTTGATAAAGGACGGATTGTAGCCTAACGCGATTGCCGTTTATCCAATCGCGACACTGCTGCTCGCGTTGGCCGAGATCCAATGACTGTTAGCAGAATATGGAATCGGAGGGTTCAGGAGGGTAATACGGAACGCCGTGCTGGATCCCAACGGCTTCGTATCACTAGCAGTCGAGATGACAGGCATCTTATCCGCATGACTGTAACGGATTGCCCGACGTCTCGATCCCTGAGTCAACAGATTGGGACGTTTGCAAGACAACAACCATCTGCACGAAACAGTTCGATGACGTTTGCAGCAGCATGGACTATCATATCGGAGACCATGGCTGCGGTTACCCTTGACGCTGCATCATAGACAGGAGCGCCTGCGATGGTGTACTCAACGACGAACCTGGGAGAACGAAGGGCAAAACGTCATTGTCGCGGATGAATCTAGGTTCTGTTTTCACAATCATGATGGTCGCATCCGTGTTTGGCGACATCGCAGTGAACACACATTGGAAGCGTGTATTCGTCATCGCCATACTGGCGTATCACCCGGCGTGATGGTATGGGGTGCCATTGGTTACACGTCTCGGTCACCTGTTGTTCGCATTGACGGCACTTTGAACAGTGGACTTCACATTTCAGATGTGTAACGACCCGTGGCTCTACCCTTCATTCGATTCCTGCAAAACCGTACATTTCAGCAGGATAATGCAAGACCGCATGTTGCAGGTCCTGTACGGGCCTTTCTGGATACAGAAAATGTTAGACTGCTGCCCTGGCCAGCACATTCTCCAGATCTCTGACCACTTGAAAACGTCTGTTCAATGGTGGCCGTGCAACTGGCTCGTCACAATACGCCAGTCACTTCTCTTGATGAACTGTGGTATCGTGTTGAAGCTGCATGGGCAGCTGTACCTGTACACCCCATCCAAGCTCTGTTTGACTCAATGTCCAGGCGTATCAAGGCCGTTATTACGGCTAGAGGTGGTTGTTCTGGGTACTGATTTCTCAGGATCTATGCACCCAAATTGCGTGAAAATGTAATCACATGTCAGTTCTAGTATAATACATTTGTACAATGAATGCCCGTTTATCATCTGCATTTCTTCTTGGTGTAGCACTTTTAATGGCCAGTAGTGTATTATCGATGACTAATGTTTCTCCCATGTTGAACCAAAAAATGGTTCAAATGGCTCTGAGCACTATGGGAGTTAAAATCTGTGGTCATCAGTCCCCTAGAACTTAGAACTACTTAAAGCTAACTAAACTAAGGACATCACACACATCCATGCCCGAGACAGGATTCGAACCTGCGACCGTAGCCATGTTTAACGGTTATGTTTATTAAACATATGGAAAATTGCTGCGATCTTATGCACCAACCCAATGAAATACATTGCAGCAAGAAAAAGGCTTTTTTTGTTTATAAAATCAATATTTATGTGCCTGCTGCGAATGATGATCACGCATACAAACTTTTTAATTGTACTATCAGTGCAGTCACAGTAACTTCTGGAGCAACTGAAAAATTTTGTTGTGGTGATCCTTTGTCTCTAGTTGTGAACATTCAATGGACGCAATGTAAGTACTGCTTATTCGTCATAAGCTGGAAACAAAAGCGAAACTAGTGGGAACATTAAAGTTTAATAGCGTACCGTACATTGGTTGACAAATTCGATGCTGTACAATATTTTTGGATTAAAGCTGCTGATTGTCATTATCCTCAGCAAAATTCGTTAATTCGCGCTCACTGTTAGTCACTATTCAGGCAAGGAAGGACGTTCTCTGAATGGACCGTACAAGTGCGGCTACCTGATACTGCAGCCCGCATCTCGTGGTCGTGCGGTAGCGTTCTCGTTTCCCACGCCCGCGTTCCCGGGTTCGATTCCCGGCGGGATCAGGGATTTTCTCTGCCTCGTGATGGCTGGGTGTTGTGTGATGTCCTTAGGTTAGTTAGGTTTAAGTAGTTCTAAGTTCTAGGGGACTGATGACCATAGATGTTAAGTCCCATAGTGCTCAGAGCCATTTTTGAACCTGATACTGCCGGTTACCAGGTCCCGCAGTAAGGTGACTTTTGGGTTTGGTGTAAGGCTGCAACAAAAGTTGTTATTTATTTCCTATGGAAACGTACTCTTGGTTAAGATTACAAATGTAGTATATAATTTTATGTTATCTCAACACCTTAAATAGCCTTAACAGTTTATAGCGACATCGCAGAGGCATAGTGCTGTTGGTGGGAGTTAAGCGAGTCCTCTGCGCACTGTACCGTTGAGCGGACAAATACGGAAATCCAAGCAGTGTAGTACCAGTGTCAATGTGGGACTCTGCTGCATAACATTTCTGCCTGAGGTTCCGAGGGGGAGAAGAACATAATACAGCTAGGTAGAGCTATGACTGAATCATGTATCATAACAAGAAATCATGCACACGAAAATGAAATGGCCAGATTTCAATAGGAACAAGTGGCGGCCATAATGCTCTAACGCGAAAAAGGTGAATAAAGGAATTTTATTGATTTTTTGCTTCTTCTTAGTGTTGTAACAACAACTGAAACGGCATCTAGAACAACCTTCTTTGTTTACGGGAGCGTAAAATCTAATACAACATGACTTACTGCGTCTGTGTCAAACACGTTCATGAATAAAATAATAATCGAATTTTGTGTCAGTTATTCTGCGTGAAGTAACTGATGTATGCAATTTTTTTTAAGTCTCTTCAGTACCTGACTATATCAAATCTCCTTTCCAAATCGATGGAAGATGTTTAATGTTGTTGAACATGCCCAGGGTTATGACAGAGTATCGATTACTTTGAATGCATTGTGGTTCAGAATGGTAAACATGTCTTCTGTAGCAAAAAATGGTTTAAATGGCTCTAAGCACTATGGGACTTAACATCTGAGGTCATCAGTCCCCTAGACTTAAAACTACTTAAACCTATCGAACCTAAGGACATCACACACATCCAAGCCCGAGGCAGGATTCGAACCTACGACCGTAGCAGCAGTGCGGTTCCGGACTGAAGCGCCTAGAACCGCTTGGCCACAGCGGCCGGCCTTCTATTCAACGCTCGTTCACTGTTTCACTCAGAACCTAAATTCAGTGCTATCACAAGTCCTGTCACAGATCATAAAATTCTGTACATTTTTCGTCACTTTGAATGATCTTGCTACTTTTTTGTCAAACACTGTCCAGGACCAGAAAATAAACAAACATCTGCCAAAAGCGAGGAGTTCATCATTCTATATCGTAAGAACCTTGTATCGTAATCGCCAACGGCCTTGCCGCAGTGGTCATATTGTTTCTCATCAGATCACTGTAGTTAAGCGCTGTCGTGCTCGGCTAGCACGTCCTGGTTTGCCGAGCACTCTGGCAAATGGGGTGTACCATAGCCCCTGTGATCCCATTTAAGAAGCTACTTGATTGTGAAGAAGCGGCTCTGGTCACGAAAAATTACAACGGCCTGGAGAGCGGTGTGATGACGACATGCCCCTTCATGTCTGCATCCATTGAATCCTATGGGTTGAGGGAGGCACGGCGGTCGGTAGGTGGCTTTGGCCCTTCAAGGTCTGTGCGGACTGAGTGTTTTTATCGCAGTCAACTGGTTTGGCTTTTCAAGAAGATAACAGCTGCAGGTAAGTGGGACGAAGGAGCCTCTGCTGTTGCTTGTGGATTTGAAATCATGATTCGAGATCTGGGTTTGTTTCACTCTACGTACTTTTGCAGACATTCTTCGTCTCAGTGATGCCTTTTTTGGTATATTGGAAGCCAGAGGGTACGGCATTAGCTAAGGTGAGACAAAAATTAACGAATTCCAGGGTGCGTTGAAAATCAATCGTGACGGATTTGAAAGAATATGGGAAAGAGTCATTGATGGCCATGGTTGAACCAGCAGTTAAATCTCCTTAGAAAGGTTCTGCAGTTCGAATCCTGCCTCGGGCATGGATGTATGTGATGTCCGTAGGCTAGTTAGGTTTAAGTAGTTCTAAGTTCTAGGGGACTGATGACCTCAGAACGTAAGTCCCATAGCGCTCAGAGCCATTTGAACCATTTGTTTGATTCTTCCGTCAGCTTGGAAACAGATATTGTAAGAATATACTGTAAGATTTTGGAGACAGTGATGAGATGGTTATAAGGTAAATTAAGTAACTTTGACTTTTTTGGAACTCTTAAATGTACACACTTTTGATTAAAATAATTAATGTTCCCTGCAAGTTGCACAGAATCACTAAAATATAGATATGGATCATTTTTTGTGAGCCAGCCGATAGTCGATCCCAAAGATTTGCTTCCGCCTCTTGGATGCATGGCATTACTGCTCGCCAGGAGACGGACGAACTGCGCTATCGATAGTTAAAGTTGGTACTGGGGCCGGCTCGGTGGGAGTGTGCTGGCGTGCTCTGCCTCGTGTCTTGGCTGAAGATTTACCCAGGCGTGAATGCTTCCGTTTGGAGTTGATGAAGTCCTGCCAGGCTCGTTGTGGTGTAGGGCCTGTACTGAGGCACGGTGTGCTGTATACCCAATGCAACATTGAGGTTTAGATGGCGCCGGCCGGTGTAGGCCGAGGTTTGCGGTGACGTCCACGGTCCACAGTAAAAGGAATCTGTTTGGCGGATTCAGTTAGGATTAATGGAGACGTCTGCTAAATCCTGTCTTCACTGCTGTCGAACACTCACAGTGGGTGGATAACTGACTCATGGAACCTACGAGCGCTGTCCAGAAAGTAAGTTACGACCGGTCGCGAAATGGAAACGACTATGAAAATCCGATAAAGCTTTGCATAGATGTGTTGGGCATTGTCTCTAGTATGACTCTAGGTAGAATTATGTCGCTCTTTTCATTCCTGAGCTCTTAGTGAGCGCGTAAAGATGTTATAGAAAATAGTGTCTCCCGCCAAGTACGAGGGCCTGGTGAGAATTTTCCCCTGAAGCTATGCATCAACATTACACAACTGTCGTGCGGTTTCTTCTTCAAGACAATTCTCAGCCTCATTCTGCAGGGGCAATGAAGATGCTCCTGCATCGTTTCAATTGGAAATGTTTGGTTACCCACAATACAGCCCGTAATTGTCTCCCACTGAGTTTCATCTCTGCTCAAACGAACCGCTGGCTATGAAGACAACATTTTGGCACAAACAACGAGCTTTAGGCCAGCGTAGAGAATTGGCGAAAAGCACTGGCGGCTGCCTTCTATGGTGAGGGTATTGGAAAGTTGGTACAACGCTACGACGAATGTCTATGAGTCAGAACGGCGACTACGAAGAGAAGTAGCTGAAAGGTGTAGCTAACTGTTACAAATGAAACATTTCTGATTTTCACTGTGATTTTTATTACGCGATCAATCGTAACTTACTTTCTGGACAGCCCTCGTGTTTGTGGAGGCTACAGCGCTGCGTTTTGTAAACGGCGAGAATCTTGATGATTTCTTGCCTTAGCCACGAGATAATTGGTTTAAAATTGTGGTCTCCCTTAATGTCGTCAGTGTTGCGCTTTAATTGTAATGAACTGTTGGGAACTTGCTCCCATGTAATGTTATGACACCTTGTTGTTCTGCTTGTGTAGAGTTACTGATTTTTAAAAATGTTATTGTTTCTTTCGAAATCGTAAAGTAGCAGTGCCAAACCGGATTCAACTTTACTTGTCTATTACTGATTTAAAGCATATTTTGGTACATTTAATTCACAGCTGTATCTACTAGTAATTCCTTTGAGAACAGAACGGCTAACAGTTAGAGCGGATATTTAAAATTTTAGATCTGAGCCATTATTTTAATTGCGGACTCGCCCGCTAGTTTAATCATTTGTTTGTTCGTAATTTTTTAAGCTCGTGCTAATCTCTGTTCTTTCGGAATCTTGTGGTTTATCACGTTTAAGATATGTCAGTTATTTATCCATTTGATGGTTAACAGTCACTTACAGTCCAGAAATCGAGTGGATTAATATCATCTCTTCGGTTTCTTGAAATATTTCGTGTGTGGTAGTAGTTTTCTTTAGCATATTTTTTTAAAGTGATTGCTGTCCGTACTGTTTGTTGTAAACTGTGGTGTAAAGCTGATCGCAAGTGGCCGGTGTTGGCGTTCATTGGTGACCTGTAGCTGGTTGCTTTCGGAACTAGAATCGTTTGTTAAATGCGGTGTTGTATCGAGTTAATTTCATGAGTCTCCATTTTCAATAAATTTTGTAATAGTTTTATTTAAAACATTTCTCGAAACCAAAGTTCGCTTCCTCTATGTGTTCTATTCACGGGGCTTGCACTACCGAACCTGAGCGTTTATTTCTGTAGTACTTTTCTGATTAATTCTGTATTTATGTTTATGTGTTTTGCATTAAGTAATTTAGTTGTGGTTGTTATTAATTGAAGTAAGTAAGTAACTTGAGAGATGTAACCAAAGCACAACTTAAGGTGATTCTGAAGCTTAAAGGACGACGTCTGTACGGAAAGCAAGGAGCGATCGATCACGAAATGGAAAGCACACTGGAAATTCGATGAAGCTTTGTACAGATGTGTTAGGCAGTGTCTGTAGCAAGCCTGTAGATAGCATCACGTCGCTCTTCTCAGTTCTGAGCGCACGGTGAGCAAGTAAAATCTCCGGAAAATAGTGTGTGATAAAATGGAACACGTACAACCGTCCTTACGACGTTATTTATTATATGACTACCAGTTTCGGTGCTACGGTACACCCGCTTCAGACCTTAACTGACGCTGAGAGGCGTTAACTCCAATCGTGTACACGATTCATCAGTGGCCAAATCTACGAGCTGGCCTGAAGACGGTGTACTGAAGCTCCGAAACTGGTAGCCATATAACAAATAAAATCGTAAGGACAGCTGTAAGTGTTCATTTTATGACAAGTCAACGGCTGAAGTTCCTTAAACCTTCAATCAGAAGGATGGACATACGGGAAAATAGTGTCTCCTACCAAGTAAGCGTGGCTGCCGAGAAATTTTGCTGATGTCAAGCAACCCAACATACCGTAACTGTCATGCATTTTCTTCTTCATGACAGTTCTCTGCAGCACTCCACAGGAGCAGTGACGACTGTTCTGCAACGTTTTCGGTGGGAAGTGTTTGATCACTCCCCATACAGCCCGGACTTGGCTACCCCCGATTGTCACCTCTGCTCAAATGAACCGCTGGCTATGAAGACAATGTTTTGTCGCAGACACCGAACTACAATCCAGCGCAGGAAGTTGTGGGAAAGCACAGGAGGCTGCCTTCTGTGACGAGAGGTTTGGAAAGTTGGCACAACGCCACGACAGATGTCTAAATCGGAGCAACGACTATGTATAGAAGTAGCTGAAAGGGGTAGCCTTCTGTAGCAAATACGAAGGTTGGAACTTCAATAGCGGCAACTATTTATTCACGACCGATACAAAAGAGCACCTGTTGCTGTCCTTCGAAGTAGTCACCAGCGTTGTGTAGAACCCGTTGCCAGCGATGTGGATGGCGTAGTATGCCGTTGGCAGAGCCTGTTCTGTTGATGATGGCAATGGAGCGGTCTACTGAATATCGAATCTCTCAGTTCTGAAGCGAATGCCACGAAGTGTTTCCTTCATCTTCGGAATAAAATCAAAGTCACAAGGACTTACGTCTAGGAAGTATGGTGGATGGTACAGTACTTCCCAGTCCTATCGACCGAACAGAGCAGCCACAGCTTGCGCTGTATGCTCCCGCGCATTGTCGTGCAAAATGATGGGTGGGTTGCGCAGAAAGTGTCGCCGCTTCTTTCGCTGGTCGCAGGTGATGCTCCAAAGACGAACAGTAATATTGTGAATTGACCATCTGCCGTGGAGGAACGTAATGCATTAGGATAACATCATCACAGTCGTACACGAGAATCACCATATATTTCGCTATACTGGGGCTCTGACACACTTTCGACTTTCGCGGCGACCCATAATGACACCATTCGTTGGACTGGCGTTTCAGTTTAGGCTCGTACGATGTGCCCATGTCTCATCCAGTGATACGATACGGCATAAGAAAGCCTCTCCTTCGCGCTCATAGCGCTCCAAGTGCGTCTGAGCAGCGTCGTAACGCATTCATTTCTGCATTTCCGTTAAGTCATGCGCAACCCATCGGGATGCAAATTTCGCATGCCCAGCCGTTCCTCCAGGATTCGAAGCACAGTCGTATGCGCTAATCCCGTTTCGTGGGCGAGCTCACAAATCGTATGGCGTCGATCTCTGTCCCCTTACGCGACAACAGCATGCACTTCTTCTTCAGAGACGCAAGGACGACCTGCCCGATGAACGTCTGCCACAGTTTGCCGACCTTCGTTGAAGGCTTTTACCCAACGTGCCACTGTTCTATACGGCAATGCCGATTCCCCGCACGCCTCTTGAAGACCCTGATGACACTGTCGTGCTGTACGACCTCTGGCACGTGAATCTTGGTCCAACTCCGTTGTTCCTGCTTCGTTAGACCGCTAGCTCAAAACTGACTGTGTTTTCCTCGATTGTGCGCGCGCAGGTGACATGGGACGGACGACTCCATTTGTTCGAAGGTAAGGTAAGTCTGTCAACAACGTGTGCTATCAGCGACAACAGTAGATTCCATTGCACAGTGTCTCCACAGCAGTGTTGCCACTATTTAAGTTCCAACGTACGTAAAACAGTTTTGATTTTCACTGTGATTTTCATTTCGCGACCGATCGTGCCTTACTTTCCGAATAGCCCTTGTAAATCTACCACAGTTCATTTTTTCTCCTATTTGAGATCACAGCTGTTGGATACGTGTATTTCCGGAGAAATGCGTGATAAAAGAGTTAGTGATTTGATTTTTAGCCCTACAAATGGGCTCCAGACTGCATACTGTGAAATTCTGTTTGAAGCTACTTTGAGTATTCTTGTACAATGCCTCAGCTGTGAGATACTTTTAAGCCATAAAAAGGATAAAAAAACTACGTATTCATTTCAAAAACTCAAGACCACTTAAAAACTGTAGTATGTTGTCAAATGAAAAAGGTCTCCTATGGCAGCTAAGGTCTGAGTTCTGATAATCAGCGAATTCGCCAAAAACGTAATTTCATATTTAAAGATAACATTTTATTCTTCTATAACTGTTTACATTAATGAAAAGTTCAATACGTCATGTCTTCTGAAAAGTGATCATCATTGGAGTACTGAAGAAATACTTTCCTCAGCACCAATATTTCTTCAACATTCATATTGGTAAATGTTACTTCCAAATTAGCAAAAGTACAACTACAAAGCTGCTGCTTATAAATTTCGTTCCCGAAACTAACTTCGCTACAGAGCTTCAGCTGCGTATTGCAGTTGCTACAAAATAAAAGTTCTCCTCGCCGTAATTCCTTCCTGCTTACGACGGCGGAGTGAAGTGACTTAAAGGCTTTCATTAGGCTGGGGGTGTGGGTGGAGGGAGAGGGAGGTAGCTGCGCTGAACGTGACCAGAAAACAGGTGGTCTGGTCGGAAACTTGTGCCTTGGGAGCGGCGAGCTCCTATTGTTCCTCTCACATACTGCGTGGTTCGCAGAAAGAATCACTGGGAGAGCGACTCGTCTTCCCTTGCAGTCAGTTTAGTTCACGAGAATGTTCCGTGTGATACTACTTTATAAAATGTTCGAAATGCAGAATATTCATTGCCGTATCTTTGTCTAATCTCACTTTAGTTTATCAGGCAATTACAGGAAATTCTTCTTCAAATCACTGTTTCTAAAGCCACTCTTCTAGTATCGGGTATCAGATTTCTGCACTATCCTTTTACAGTCACAATTCTATCAATTACGCGTCCAAATAAACACTGTGAGCTTCTAAAAGTCAGTATTAACTATCCCTTTGCCAATCTCAAGTCACTGGAAATCATCTCTACCATGACTGCTGTGTACACTGTTATTACTTACGAGAAGAACACGGCAAATGCCATAACCAGATTTTCCAGAAACCTTGCTCAGTGGAAGAATGGTCAAAAGAAGCGAATATTTGTATCAGCTTATCCCGAGATAATTTATCGTTTCTGAGAAACCAACGGCCAGAGTTTTCGAGGTACTGTGTATCTCCTCTTCTTGTGACTCTACAACGGAGTATTCACTATTATTAGCTGAAATTTATTGCTGCACTCAATTGAACTTTCTCCCCTCTCGTTGCCACAACCAATACCATATTTTCTCGTAAACCATTCTTCTACTTCTTCCCCTACAACAGTATTTCAACTGCCCCCCCCCCCCCCCCCCCCCGTGATTATTAGATTTTCATCTCCCTTAACGTGCTGAATTAGCCGTTCAATATCCTCATATAATTTGTTTGTCTCTTTATCTTCTCCATTCGACGTCGGCATGAATACATGAGCTATTGTTGTCGGCGTTGGTTTGCTGTCGATTCTGGTGAGAACAACCCTATGACTAAAGTGTTCACAGGACCTCACTCTCTCCCTACCTTTCTCTTCATAACGAATCCTACTTCTGTTATACCGTATTCTGCTGGTGTTGCTATTACTCTATACTCAGCAGAAATCCTTGTCTTCTTTCCATTTCACCTCACTGCCCCTCAATATATCTAGATTAGGTCTGTGCATTTTCTTTTCCAGATTTTCTAGCTTCCCTACGACCATCAAACGTTTGCCTTTCTTCTCCCCGATTCGTAGAAAGTTACCCTTTCATTGGTTACTCAATCTTTTACTCATGGTCACATCCCTCTTGACAGTTCCCTGAAGGAGATCCGAATGAGTGATTAGTCCGGAATCTTTCGCCAATGGAGAAATAATCATGAAACTTTTTCAGTTACAGGACACATGTTTTGTGGATACACATTATTTGTTTTTAATGCGGTGGTTCCCATTGATATCGGCAATGCTCATTCTTCCGGCTTTTAGCGATAGTTTCCTGTTACAAGGACAAGAGAATGCCCTGAACCTCTGTCCGCTTCTCATTCACAAGGTCGCTGGAGGAACGAGAGTGATTTCTTATGCCAGAAATCTTCGGTCGCTATTTGCTGATGATTTTTATACAAAGTTCAAGCAGCTGGGTTCGAACCCTGGAAACAGGACGTTTTGGTTACTAGTCAAACATCCTACCATCTTTTTATTTTTTAGTTTTGTAGTGGATTTCGGGACGTGCCCATACAGCCATCTCTACAGTGAAAGGACAACGCAACTCCCAGTCCCCGAACAGAGAAAATCATTTACCTGGCTGGGAATGCTACCCCGTTCCCCTTCTATTAGCAATCCACTGCGCTGACCACGCTGATACCAACGCGATATGTAATGAAGAACTGTGTTAAAATTATCTGTGCGCTTATATTCAGTCAGACCTTCATAAGACTGGCAGTGTTCAGAACTTTAAAATTGTAGACTTCACGTAATTGGCACTCAGTCACCCCACAGAAGTACCCAAATATAACAGCTGGTGGGGATATGAAATAGAATGATGAAATAGGCTCAGTCGTAGGTAGATCTGGTGGCAGGCTTTGCTTTGTTGGTAGCATATTGTTACAAAGGAGACTAGTTACAAAATCCACGTGCGGCCCATCATAGAGTATTGCTCTAGTGTGTACAATCAATAGTAAATAGGACTAACAAGAGATATTGAACGTATATGAAGAAGAAAAGCACCACGAATGGTCGCAGGTTGGTTTGACATGCTAAAGAGCATCATGGAAGTGCTGAAAAAGCTGAACTGGCAGGTGCATGCGTATGGTTGTTAATTATGACGCGAAAGTTTCAAGAACCAGTATGAAATGAGGAATCTAGGAATATACTGCAGCCTCCTACGAATCACTCCCGTACTGACTGAGTATACAAGATTAGCATAATCGCACCATGCACAGAGGCAGTGAACTAGTCATTCTTGCCGCTGGAAGAAACCCTAATAAGTGGTGCTATGGCATACACATCACAGTGAATTGGATGCAGATGTAGAGGTTGCTGCTGACTCCAAATAAGCGACATGTAGGAGCTAAATCAACTGATGCTATCCGGAGATGAGGGAAAGTGGCGTGCCGGTGACTCCTCCTGGTTTTGGGGCATACAGTGAAGTCCCAGACTGTTCTTCGAATATCGGACTCAATCTCTCGCCTGTACAGGATGTTTCAGGACTTTACTGACAAATTTTAAGGAATGAAAAGTCACACCAAGGCATCTTTTTTTTGTTATTAAGGAGCATATAGTCTTGAACGCATCCCTAAGGTTATAATAATGAGTTACTACAATTGTGCAGATCTTCCGTTTATTGTTATTAGACTTGTTTCGTATCAATTCCCATGCAACTCTGGAGATTCTGTAGGGTTAGGTAGAATGCATTATTGAGTCAGATAATGAATCAGTTCCAGTTGCAATTGGGGTAACGCTGACGACACTCTTGACATGTCCCCCCAGAAAGTCGGATGAACATTCTGGCAGGGCAACAGGTCCTCCCTGCCTTATCAAATGTTCCAAAAATCGATAGTTAGCTGTGCTCACGCATCAAAGCTGAAGTGTGTGGGGCTCCACCATGCTGGAACTAGAGGCCTCTTGCTCACAGCAAGCGGTAGAAGGTCCAGCAGTCAGGGACTGTAGGATGCTACAGGTAATCAAAGTGGCAGTGTTACACGTCCAGGAAGGTGATTATCCACAATTCCTAACCACATGTTTATGGAGAATCTTAGTTCGTGTGATCCAACAGCAACAAAATGCAGGTTCGCACGGTTCCACATTGTTCCTGCTGTTGAAACATCACGTTGAAAGAAGGCCTCATGTGTACATAAAACATTAGTGTGGAAAGCAACATCATTCACTATTTGGTGCGCGAACCACTGCGCAAACTGCACACGACGTGTGTATTCAGCTGGTCCTAAAATCTCTACCATCAGATGAAGGTATGTGGTATAGGTTGTACTCCTGAAATACTCTACAAACAGATTTGTAACCTGTCCCCATAGCATGGGCTATGGTATGCGTGATGTGTGACCATTCATAGCTGAATCTGCGGATCACTTCACCTTCCATTTCTAGTGTCCTCACGTCAAGCTACCACCACCAACTTGCTGAGGATGCAAACTCCCAGTTTCTCGTAATCGTCCATGAATTGCAGAAAGATATTGTGGTCTAGGTGTCTTCTGTTAGGGAACAGTTTTCGTGTATACGAAGAGCTGCTCTTGCACTTTCTTTCGCTTCAGCATACTATTGATGACACTGCCGTTAAAGCAGAGTTACTAAAACAGCCTTCCGAAATTCCTTCACCGAAGAAGACGAAGTAAATATTCCACAATTCACAGCTCTAGCAGCTTGCAACATGAGAAACCTAGAAGTAGGCATTATCGGTGCAGTGAAGCAACTGAAATCATTGAAACGTGGGACTTGGGGAAAGCAGGAAAGGTGTGGATGGGGCCTAATCAGTTACCGTTGGTTCCGCAGAAAACACATACACCTTATTATTTAAAAAAGACAGACTTTCAATAATAATATTTAAAATATTTTACTACACTGGCGGCTGAAAGCCTTATTAGAAGAATTGCAAGTTATTGTCGGCCGAAGGCCACAAGCAATGTTACACACAATCAACAGCTGAAGGCCTGATTAAGAAGTTCGAAATTATTCGTCGTCTGAAGGCCAGAAGCAATTTCGAAAATACGCAATGGCTGAAGGCCTGAATTACCAATAACGTGGACAATTACATGCAAAAATACCAAAAACCCTTTTAACAATCTTAATAACTGTAACAAGTTATGTTGATGGCTGCAGGCCTTATTAAGAGAAAATTGAGAATAATTTGTCGGCTGAAGGCCACAGTCAGTGTTACAAACAATTAACGGCTGAAAGCCGGAATTATAAGTGGAGAAGGCAATAACATGTTAAAACATTAGGGTACATTTTAAACAATTGTGACAACTTGTCCAAATAAGATGGAGTGATCCACAGACAGTGCTCCCTCGATCGACCTGAGGTAGGTGACTACAGCTGTGTAAGTGGTGAGACAGGCAGCCAAGAGTTGTACTCACGTAACAGGTTGGCAACTCAAAGTATGGGCAGCTTAAGCGCCGACCGACCGACTAACCAATCCGCCTAACATCCGATCACCTGTACAATGATGGAATATTTTTAGGCAAGGGTGAAATGACAGAGAGCAATACGTCTTCAGAAAATACCCAAGACCGAAGGAAACTCTAGAACCAAGGTAGACCTCCCCAAAACATATGCGCAGTACAATAGAAGAGGCTGTCGAACTACACGCAGTGTCGGACAGCATCAACACGGCGAGGAAAGGTACGCTGCCGGAAAAGTACACTAACCTCCAGAGCAGGCAACTGGGGCCTTAGCGGCCACAAGGCAGAAAATACCGCTGGTTGCAGTTCACTAATAAGACTAATACTAAATTCAACGATGAATAACAAATAGAGAAAGATTGCGGCAATTTTTCAACGCCTCCAAACACTTCACTCGTTGCTGCCAGGCTCAGCAGCCCCGGGAGCAGCAACCCGCCGAACACAGACGAGATCTCAGAGTAGTCGAGGTTGCATAAGCGGTTAACTCTTCACTCAACTTAAAAGTCTAGGGTTCGGTGTGCAAGGAAATCGTCGCTCTCGCAGCTACCCTTCCTCGATCCGGCAGTGGCAGCACGCCGCCGGCGGCCTCGGCTTGCCCTCGCGCGGCTTCGACCTGCTCGTTGCTGCGCCCCAGCCGAACTGATGTCTGTTCGCAACCCCTCATCATATCCAGTACGCAGACAGCATTAAAATAACTGCCCATTCAAAACCACAAGATACACAAGAATGCGGGACAACAATTCCACCAACAACTCACTATGAAACAACACGGACGAATTATAAGTTGGCACAAACACAGAGTAGCCAGAAGCGGTCGGAAGACCAAATGCACGTCGTCCGCTGCGACGACCGACCGAACGACCAACCAACGGTTGTCCACACTCAGGTCAGGCATGGGAAAGATCCCAGTATAAATCGTCAACTGACAAATTATTGCCATGAGGTTACTTCGACGGGTGGATACACACATACACATAAGTGAAAGTTGCTCTACTCGAATATCACGATCCATTCAACTAAAACTCACTGAATCCGGTCGTTGACGTGGTCGAGCACTCTCGCGACCACATCATTGCGTCTGACAGTGCATGTAGTCGCCAGCGATCGGGCGAGTACTTGCTGTCCGAACCTCAATGCTACTCTGTCCCAACTCAACTCGCTCGACACACGACGACTCGGAAATACTAGCGGCCGCTCCAAAGATGGTACCACAGTATGCGCCATCGATGAGCGCTACTGCCGCCACTCACGGAGAGACAAGGGGTACAAACGTAGTGGCGCCAGCGAACACATTAAGAAAACGAGACGCCACTATCGCTATTACAAGATGCCAGGCTACAAAGGGTACCAACGCGAGCCGCACACGGCTCAGTCATTTAATAAAAATAAGTCTTCCGGTACAGTCTACATACCAATTAGGTTTCTTTCAGAGTATGCTGATGCGATAGCTCCGTACTTAACAATCATATACAACCGCTCGCTCGGCGAAAGATCCATACACAAAGACTGGACAGGTCACATCATTAATGAAGAAAGTCAGTAGGTGTAATCCACTAGGTTACAGGATTACATCATTGATGCCGGTATGCAGCAAGATTTTGGAACATATATTGTGTTCGAACATTATGAATTATCTCGAAGAGAACGGTCTATAGACACACAGTTAACACGGGTTTAGAAAACATCGTTCTTGTGAAACACAACTACCTCTTTACTCACACGAAGTGTTGAGTGCTGTTGAGCAGGGATTTCAAATTGATTCCGTATTTCTAGATTTCCAGACGGCTTATGACACCGAACATCACAAGCGGCTTACAATCACACTACGTGCCTACGGAATATCATCTCAGTTATGCGACTGGATTCGTGATTTCTTGCCTGAGAGGTCACAGTTCGTAGTAACTGACAGAAAGTCGTCGATTAATACATAAGTGATTTCTGGCTTTCCCCAAGGTAGTATTATAGGCCCTCTGCTGTTCCTTATCTGTGTAAAAGATTTATGAGACAATCTGAGCAGACGTCTGAAGTTGTTTGTAGATGACGCTGTCTTTTATCGTTCAGTATAGTCATCAGAAAATCGAAACAAATACCAGAACGGTTTAGAAGAGTTATCTGTATGGTGCGAAAATTGGTAATTTACTCTAAATAATGAAAAAACATGACGTCATTGGCATGAGTGCTAAAAGGGATCCGTTGAACGTCGGTTGCACGATAAATCAATCAAATCTAAAGGCCGTAAATCCACCTAAATACCTAGGAACTACAACGATGAACAACTTAAACTGAAAGTAACACATATAAAATGTGGGGGAGTCGAACCAAAGACTGCGATTTATGGACAGAACACTTCAAAGATGCAACAGATCTACTGAAGAGATTGCCTATACTACGCTTCTCCGTCCTCTTTTGGAACACTGCTGAGCGGTGTGGGATCCTTACCTGATCGAATTAACGGAGTGTATTGAGGAAGTTCAAAGAAGTGCAGCACGTTTTGTATAACTGAAAGATAGGGGAGAGAATGTAAGTGTGCAGGCTTCCGTGGCCGTGGTTACTAAATTAAAATCTTCTGGGTTATTAGGCCGCGTCATGTTTCTAGGAGTAATGGACACCAGAAGATCCTGAGGAAGATCCCAGAAGAGGGGTCGAAGCGTCGATCATTTTAGAAGAAACATGACGCGGCCTAATAACCCAGAAGATTTTTACTTCAGGGGAGAGAATGTCACAGACATGATACGGGGTTTGGTGTAGACATCATTAAAACAAATGCGATTCTCGTTGCAGCGGGATCTTCTCACGTAATTTCAGTTACCAACTTTCTCCTTCGAATGCGAAAATATTTTGCAATCGCCGACCTACACAAGGAGAAACGATCATCACAATAAAATAAGGGAAATCTGTGCTCGATTTTTCCCGCATGCTGTTTGAGAGCGAAATAATAGATAATTACTTTGAAGATGGTTCGATGAACTCCCTGCCAGGCATTTAAAGGTGATTTGCAGAGATCTATGTAGATGTAGATGGACATGTAATATGAACACGTAATCATGCCACTGAGATAATCAAATCCATAATCCATCTTTCGTTGAGTACTAACATCAAGGAGACATGAATTCAGAACTAGTAGATGCACGACATTGGAGATACCGAATTACAATATCAGCTGAATGCAGCACTGGCAAGATGCACAACACTAAAAATACAATATTACAAGAACATGAGCAAATACAACAGTGGTAAAATGCACCCCACTGAAGATACAGTATTACAGCAACAAAAACCGAATGCAGCATCCCACATGCAAAGTTAACAGTTACAGAGAGCGTAGTTTCTCTTGTAAACAGCATCCCATATGAGCAAACAAGTGACGTCCTTCCCTGCAGTTACTCGTGCTTTCTGTGGCCGAGCGGTTCTAGGCTCTTCAGTCCGGAACCGCGCTGCTGCTACGGTCGCAGATTCGAATCCTGCCTCGGGCATGGATATGTGTTATGTCCTTAGGTCAGTTTGTAACACCATAGCTCTAATGCTCTACTGGCCGGCCAGGGTAGCCGAGAGGTTCTGGGTGCTACAGTCTGGAACCGCGCGACCGCTACGGTCGCAGGTTCGAATCCTGTCTCGGGCATGGATGTGTGTGATGTCCTTAGGTTAGTTAGGTTAAGTAGGTCTAAGTTCTAGGGGACGGATGACCTCAGAAGTTAAGTCTCATAATGCTCAGAGTCATTTGAACCATTTTCTTTGCTCTACTGATTTATTTAGCCTTTTGTTTTATTAAATATTATATCGTTGAGTTTCTGTAAATGTTGTTGGATTGAATCGATGCCATGAGAGTGTTTATTCTTTTCTCTGTTGAAAGCTTTGGTGGCTTTTAAAGTGTAGGAAGTGTGATCTATGTAATATGTACAATATGAGCAAATGATATGTTTTGTCTTTCTCACATAATCTCTTTGGTTATCTTCAAGGTTGAATAATTTTGTTTAAATATTTTTTTTGTAGAAATGTCAATATGTGCAAATGTTCAGTTTTATTTAAAGTATTTGTTCGCTGTTATGTAATTGCTGATCCTCACTTAGGATTCTTAGTTCTTATATGTATAAAAAGTGTTGTGGTTCCCCTCGGGAACGGAATCGTGCTGAGCGCGCAAAATGTGGTTGGAGTGAAGGAAGAGGAGGGACAATGAGTTAGTCGGGGACGAGCTATCAAACTGACAACAGTTTATGTAAAGGTCTTGTATTGTGCTGGTGCCGAGAGAGGCTTTTTGTGCCGCTTTCCAATGTGCCAAAGCCTCGTCTGGGTGGATTTGGAAGCTAACTCTATTCAGGAAATGGTATCTATCATCGCCATCAAGAAATGATAGAGCTTCATCATTATGCTGATCCACCTGCCAGGACGTACTCCCACCACATTGCGCAATCGCTGAAACGGAATGGAGAAATTGTAGATATGTAAAGTGAAGGATCAGCTCATTGGATGTTTTAGTGTGCTGAAATATAAGGTAACTTACAACTGAATTTATGTTCCTACCTTAATGTTTTCCTTATCACTACACCTCTCAGGTTCCTCTCCCTTTGAACTATGATTACCGTGTGTCCTTATTGGGGAAAAATGAAAGTCTCAAAGCCAAACAGTTAATTAAGTAAGGTTGTTTGATATTTTGTAAGAACGGAGTATACATATTTAATGTGGATTTGGTAAAATTGTGGGAGGTAGTAAATGTAGCTTTGTGAAAGCCTCCCAGTGATTGAAACAATCCAATTTAAAGTTTTGTGGACTTTTAAAGTTACGTATTTAATCATTGATTCCAAAGTAAAAGACTGTGGTAATAAAGACAGACAATGAACCATATTGAGGTTAGTTACGAAAGTAAATATTACTGAAGTTTGGCTTGAAATGTTCTTCTTAGTAAACGATTATTGTGGAGTCTATTGAAATATTGCCAAAAAGTGAGTCATTGTTTTATACCTATGTCGATTTGTGTCTCATTGCAGTAAAAGTTAGAAACTGTCACTGTTGAAAGTTATACACCTATACTTGCTAAATTCTTGATCCTGATAGGTGCTTGCTACCAGTGCAGCAGGATCCATAGCTTGTCTATTGTACTCACTGATAGAATATTGACAGAAATATCATTTTCTACGAAAATAGTAATTTTTTTATTCAGAGGACAGTGAGGAATTGTTTGCTAGTGAACTCCTTATTAATTTCATGTCAGGTTGAAATGTATTTGGTAAAGAGGGACTAAATGAATGCCCAATTTTATAATTCTACACTAATCTTTAATAGTAAGGTTATTGAAATTACTCGGTTTGACTAAGCCCTGAACGCGAAAGTGTGTGTCATTATATGAAGGGGTTATTTCAATAGTGGTACATTACCTCCTCTTTTATGCCTATAATGATCCAAACAAACAGAAAGAAAGTTCATCTCTAGCAAGAAGCCATGTGCTTGAATATTTCTGGTATCTCAACTGCAGATCATTCAGCGCTCATTGAACTTTAGGACTCTGTATCTCAAAATGAACAACAATAGACTTATACCACTATTAAAATAATCCCTTCATAAGTTGTGTGTATGCAAATAGCCTTGTTCTTCTTTAACTGTTAGTATTTTCTTTAACGTCAGTGTTTGCTAGTGACAGAGGTCATTGGACTCTCATGTGATAAAGTATAGGCTGTGTCTGTCCATTAAAGCTACTGATATATATTTTATTGAACAAAAATGTTGATCATTCCCATGCCTAATTAGGCTGGCGACCGTTTTCTTTATTCTTTGAATACTGTGGATAGGTAAAATATTGTTTGTTACTGTTTAAATATTTACGTAAATATGACTTTCACTTCCGATAAGCCACCTCCGTTAGGTACATCACGGTGAAGACAACAAAATTCCTTTCAGAGGGTAACACTGCACTGCTTCATTATACTGTAATTGCTTTAATAAAAATAATTTGATTATACGAACTGCCTCCAGCTTTGAGGTTATAGTATAACAGTAGTGGAGGTAGTGTTATAAGTTAGGTTTAACTAGTTCTACATCTAGGGGACTGATGACCTCAGATGTTAACTCCCATAGTACTTAGAGCCATTTGAACCATTTTGAAAGTGTGCTTTAGGCACTTGGGCTCTGGACGGCCCTGTTTAAAAAGAATAGTTTGATGTAGTCACAGCATCGATGGGCGCAGGTCCATTTTCATGCTCTGGAGCTAATGTTGTTGCACATAATAACCCTTAGCTGTGATCTTTCAGTCAAATAATCTATGCATTGGCTAGCATTACCAGTTAATAAAACGCACAGAGATAGAAAATAAAATTAAATGAATAATTTAATATCAGTGGTCCCATTCTAACGTCTGTAAGTGATGTAGACGACACAGAATCATGTTGATGTTTATTCGAGAAAGGACATCCAAACAAATAGGAAGTAGTCATCAAATGTTCAAATGTGTGTGACTTCCTAAGAGACCAAACTGCTGAGGTCTTCGGTCCCTAGACTTACACACTGCTTAAACTAACTTATGCCAAGGACAACACACACACCCATGCCCGAGGGAGGACTGGAACCTCCGGTGGGAGGGGCCGAAGTAGTAGCCATCAAATGCGGTGAAGTTACCTTGAGATTGTTACAAGGGCGGCAGCAAAACCCCTCAACTAAATAGTCATCAAAGATACACGAAAACTAACTCCATTTCGTTATCAAAATACACGAAATATTCACCAGATTGAAAGAGCTCAGAGTTCAACATGATGATTTGCAAATTAACGTACATGAGATGATGAGCAGAAAATCATACTCTGTTTTCCTTAATTCTGTAATACAAGCAGAAAAAGTTGAGAGTGCTACTTTGGAGCGCATTCAGACCTGTCGAAATACAAAATAAAGTCCCCTGAGAAATTAAAACATGATAGTGGTCTCTCACTGCTCAGAAAGCATCACCTACTCCATCAAAAACCACACAATACCTCAGACAGGTCTGACTTCTTCGGAAAGAGCTTCCAAGTGCGCTGAATCTCTCCCTTGATCTATTCACTCGAAAAGTCCCAGTCTCCACTTGACTCCCGTAGTGTTCCGCTACTGTCAGCTTTTCCACTGGCTGAAGTCCGTCCCCACAAAAAATACATCGTCATTACGTTCTACAGACATGAGTTGACTCAGCTTGACCACTTTCTGGACTAACCTAATATATTAGAACAGTATCTAAATATAAAAAATATTATAAATATTTGGTCGCTCAGATCATTCACAATAATTATAAATAGAGGTTTGTTCATATCTAAATAAGTTAGCACTCATGTTAGCGACAAAGAACTGTCGTTAAATACTGCTTAAACAATTGCTTATGCCTTTTTGACAGAAGCGTCTTTTGGGCCACTTTTCAATTTCAGTGTCCCGTAACACATCTGATTGACTACTTTTAAATTAGCACAGTTTTTTTAATAGCAGCCGCAGTCAACATTTAAATAACTACACAAGTATGTCAAGATATGAAGTATTCATGATGCATTCATTTGCTGTGTAATTGTCGAGAATATGATGTTATGGCAAACATTTGTATGATAAAAGAAGATATAAAAGGCATGACAGGTCAATAAATAAAACAGTAACCGATGAGTGTTTTTTTCACTGTAAAATATTAACTACTGCAGGTTTAAAGATATTTAAATTACCGTTGTGTCACTGGATAAGCCTCATTTTTCTGATATCGCATATGTATTCAGATTTGCATTAATACTTGACTGTGAATTATAATAGATTCTCAAAGAGCTGTAACAAGCCATCTTCAGTTCGTCTGACACTGCCATTTCTGATGCATCTCTTGAACAAAGACCATGAGAGCAACAGGAGTCCAAATTCCCAGCTTTAGGATTTACCCATTTTTGTCGACGATGTTCATCTTTTAGCTGGACTCCCCCATATTGCTGATCTAGCAGGACACGCCACGGCTCGTACTGAGCCGTAGGTCTGCTACCGCTGAGCCGTATAATAATTTTACCTCTCCTCATATCACCTCTAGGCGACCAAATTGCTTAACTGTATACACGTAATGTTACATACTAAATATACAGTATTACAACAACGCAAGCTGACTACAGCACTGATAAGATGCACTCCACTTAAAGTACAGTATTACAACGACACAAACTGAAAGCAGCGCTGGTAATATGCAGTGTTCTGCCAATGAATCGCAGTCTTTGGTTAGCTCCACCCACAATATCATCTATGTGATCATTCCAATTTAGTTTATTTGTAACTGTAATCCCCAAATATTTAGTTGAATGTACAGCCTTCAGATTTGTGTGACTTATCACGTAATCAAAATTTAGTTGATTTCTTTTAGTACTCATGTGAATAAGTTCACACTTTTCATTATTCAGGGCCAATTGCCACTTTTAGCACCATACAGATATCTTATCTAAATCATTTTGCAAGTCGTTTTGATCATCTGATGACTTTACAAGGCGGTAAATGACAGCATCATCGGCAAGCAATCTAAGACAGCTACTCTGATTGTCTCCTATGTCGTTAATATAGATCAGGAACAATAGAGGGCCTATGACACTTCCTAGGGGAACGCCGGATATTACTTCTGTTTCACTCGATGACTTTCCGTCTATTACTGCGAACTGTGACCTTTCTGACCGGAAATCACGAATCCAGTCGCACAACTGAGGCGATACTCCGTAGGCACGCAGTTTGTTTAGAAGACGCTTGTGAGGAACGGTGTCGAAAGCCTTCTAGAAATCTAAAAATATGGAATTAATTTGACATCCCCTGCCGATAGCACTTATTACTTCATGAGTATAAAGAGCTAGTTGTGTTTCACAGGAACGATATTTTCTGAATCCGTGCTGACTACGTGCCAATAAATCGTTTTCTTCGAGGTACTTCATAATGTTCGAATACAGTATACATTCCAAAACCCTACTGCAAATCTACGTTAGTGATATAGGCCTGTAATTCAGCGGATCACTCCTACTTCCCTTTTTGAGTATTGGTGTGACAAAAATGGCTCTGAGCACTATGGGACTCAACTGCTGTGGTCATCAGTCCCCTAGAACTTAGAACTACTTAAACCTAACTAACCTAAGGAATCACACACATCCATGCCCGAGGCAGGAATCGAACCTGCGGCCGTAGCAGTCGCACGGTTCCGGACTGCGCGCCTAGAACCGCGAGACCACCGCGGCCGGCAGGTGTGACTTGAGCAATTTTCCAGTCTTCAGGTACGGATCTTTTTGGGAGCGAGTGGTTGTATATAATTGCTAAATATGGAGCTATTTTATCAGCATACTCTGAGAGGAACCTGGCTGGTATACAATCTGGACTGGAGGCCTTGCTCTTATTAAGTATTTTAAGCTGCTTTGTTACACTGAGGATATCTACTTCTATGTTTCTCATCTTGGCAGTTGTTCTGGATTGGAATTGAGGAAGATTTACTTCGTCTTCTTTGGTGAAGGAGTTTCGGAAAACCGAGTTTAATATCTCTGCTTTAGTGGCACTGTCATCAGTGACTTCACCGTTGTTATCGTTCAGTGAAGGCATTGATTGCGTCTTGCCACTGGTGTGCTTTATTTTTGACCAGAATCTCTTTGGGTTTTCTGCCAGATTTCGAGACAGAATTTTGTTGTGGAAGTTATTAAAAGCATCACGCACTGACGTAAGCGCTATATTTCGAACTTCTGTAAAACTTTGCCAATCTGGGGAATATGCGTTCTTTTAAATTTGGCATGCTTTTTTCGTTGATTCAGCAACAACAATCTGAGCCGTTTTGTGTACCATGGGGGATCAGTACCATCACTTATTAATTTATGTGGTATATATTTCTCAATTGCTGTCGATACTATCTATGTGAAAACATTCCACAACTTTTCTACACTTACATGATCAGATCGGAAGGAGCGAAGACTGTCTCTTAAAAGGCCTTAAAAGCCTTTTTATCCGATTTTTAAGTAGATACACGAGATATTCAGAGGTGGTAGTCGAGATTGCTGTACACACTGGTACCTCTGATACCCAGTAGCACGTCCTCTTGCATTGATGCGTGCCTGTATTCGTCGTGGCATACTATCCACAAGTTCATAAAGGCACTGTTGGTCCAGATTGTCCCACTCCTCAACAGCGATTCGGCGTAGATTCCTCAGTGTGGTTGGAGGGTCAAGTCTTCTTTAAACAGCCTTTTCAACCGTTCCCAGGCATGTTCGATAGGGTTCATGTCTGGAGAACATGCTGGCCACTCTAGTCGAGAGATGTCGTTATCCTGAAGGAAGTCATTCACAAGATGTGCACGATGGGAGCACGAATTGTTGTCCATGAAGACGAATGTCTCGCCAATATGCTACCGATATGGTTGCACTATCGGTTGGAGGATGACATTCACGTATCGCCAGCGTAATACGTCGGCCCCACATAATGCCATCCCAAAACATTAGGGAGCCTCCACTTCACTGCACTCGCTGGACAGTGTGTGTAAGGCGTTCAGCCTGACCGGGTTTCCTCCAGAAACATCTTTGGCGATTGTCTGGTTGAAGGCTTATACGACACTCATCGGTGAAGAGAACCTGATGCCAATCCTGAGCGGTCGGGAGTGAAGTCGCCCATTATGCAGCCAATTGCGCTCACTTTGAGTGGTAACACGAGGTCCTGTGGCTGCTCGAAAAGCATTATTCAAGATGGTGGCGTTGCTGTCAGGGTTCCTCCGAGCCATGATCCGTAGGTAGTGGTCATGCTCTGCAATAGTAGTCCTTGGGCGGCCTGAGCGAGGCATGTCATCGACATTTCCTGTCTCTCTGTCGCCTCCATGTCCGAACAACATCGCTTTATTTCGCTCCGAGACCCCTGAACACTTTCCCTGTTGAGAGCCCTTCCTGGCACAAAGTAACAATGCGGACGGAATTGAACAGCAGTATTGACCGTCTAGGCATGGTTGAACTACAGACAACACGAGCCGTGTACCTCCTTCCTGGTGGAATGAGTGGAACTGATCGGCTGTCGGACCTCCTCCGTGTAATAGCCGCTACTCATGAATGGTTGTTTACATCTTTAGGCGGGTTTAGTGACATCTCTGAACAGTCAAAGCGATTGTGTCTATGATGCTATGTCCACAGTTAACGTCTGTCTTCAGGAGTTCTTTGAACCTGGCTGATGCGAAACATTTTTTGATCTGTGTATTTACCAATTAGTTAGGACGTGGAGCCTCGTCTAGGTTGCTGCTTGCAAATGAGGGTAGTCATGAATCAAAAGATCCGAGAACAAAATTTATGAATTTGCAAAAAAATTATGTCACACGCTTAGAGCCTTAAGTAACTCACACAAAACACACGCGTATCCTAGCAGGTTTCATACAGAATCATCGTCTAAATTTCTCAACAGCAGTTAAGCTAACTAGGCGGGGTGAGGCCCAGTGTTACTTTAGCAAGACCAGTAAGAAATTTAAAATTGCAAAATCGGACTGCTAAATGTGGAACTACATCATTTTTGATACTTTCGCTGCTCTAGTGTGCTGAGGGCACTAACTGATTGCATTACTACAAATGGATAACGTGAGCCCCGTGCTCACCTCTGGAAAAGAAACCCTTACCGAAAATTTTAATTTTGACAGGCAAAAGTCTTCAAAAAATGAATGGTCTTAACGACATGCTAACTACTTCTATCTTGAAAAAGAGCGGATTAATAAGAATATAATAAAATACACTCGATCCCACAAAGAATTTGGCGGAAAAGACGGAGATCGCCCTGGATTCCGTCCACTCAGTTCAACAGCTTCCCCCAGAGTATCCCTATCGTAGCGGCCCCCACCGGTCTTTCTCCTCGGCCTTGGAGGGAAGGGGAACCTGTTGCCAACCCCGAACTACTTCTGGCAAACAGGTGCATCATCGCTGCCTTTACCACCAAATTTATGTTGGCACTAACCAACCTGCAGAGTGACCAATCTCTGCCTTTCCGCTACCAGCAAATGAACTCTTAATACAAACTCAGGTTAATTAACCCAAGGCAACGTAGAAGGATTAAGGAAAGGAAGATTTGTGTAGTTATGAATTAAATGAACAGGTAGTCCAGTTTTTCACTCGAGTTGTAACATTTCTTAAATTTGGAAAAATGATGGAAGTATTTTAAACATCTATAGTATTCAATATAATGCGACGGGAGATGCTAATTATAATAAGATGGCACAAGCTATTCCTTCTCACTGTATTCAGGAGGATGTTGATTCATAAGCCTACCGAGCAATTTAGATTAACGTGAATGCTAAGATGATTCCCTTGAAAGGGTATAGTCGATTTATATCCTTATCCTTCCCCAATCACAGCTTATGTTCAGTTTCTAATATCCTCGCTGTCGCCAGGACGTTAAACCCTAATCTTCCAATTCCTTTTTTACAGTGCCCTGGTCAGATTTAAAACTGTTGCCAATAGGGAATAATGATCTTGCACAGAAGACTACTGTGCAGAATCTATCTCTCCTTCTGTCCTATACTGTAGATCAGTGGTTCCCATTAGGTGGTCCGCGCACCCCCAGGGGTCCGCAAGATGCTATTAGAATAAAAAATATATTAAATATATTTCGTATGATAACAGATTTTTTGTTTTGGCCGCTTCCTGCATGAGCAGAGCTTTAAGGAACGCTAACTTCTGCGTCTGGCGTCTTCCTAGACCCAACTGACACTAGCACACTGTAACGCAAAACTATAATTAGATAGAGGCAAATAGTTCTGCTGTATCCCGTAAGAATGCGTGCGCTGCCTCGTAGTGTTTTCTTATTTTTCACACATGTCTACTGGATGCAATCTCAACTGTAGTACACTTGATACACTTGAAAGACCATTACGCTCAGTTTTAATTTTTTTGCTTTCATTTTCAGTTCATACTTAATTTTTATTTTTTTAAGGAGTTTGTTATACTAAACACCCAGATTTGAAGACAAAGATTTTGAGCAATAATCAAAAATTTAACAATAACAATGATGGCTAAATTGAAAAAGTTTTAAGCTCACTATTTATTTGATAATGAATATGTCAATGTTTTCTCTAAGTAACAAAAATAGAAAGCGTATAAAAATACTTTTAATTTGGTTTTTTTAGGTACTTGATACTGTGATATGACAAGGTACCAATAATGCTCGATGAGGGGGTCCTCGAGAAAATTTTGTTGGGAACCCCTGCTATAGATAATTCATTATATGTGGAACGTATTAAGTTTTCGTCGCCAGTATTTGGGAGACAAATTATGGCCTATACAGCACTCGGATAAAAGTAAGGAAAGATCATGAGAAATGCGTGCATGAGCATATGTGCAAATGATAGCCAAGCTTGTAGGCTGCACTGTTGTATTTGAGCACGATCAGCGTCTGTGCAATCGTCGTCAGAACAGTGTTTTGTGTAATCGTAAGCGTGTTATGTTGGAGCTCAGTGAATTCGAACGTGGGCAACTTGTTGGCGCTCGTACTGTGGGTGCTTCCGTAAACAAACTAGCCGAAGAGTCTGGTGTTTCAAGAGGTACCATATCGAAGGTTTATACAGCATACACGGAAATCGGAAAAAAATATCGTCTGCTACGTCACAACGCGGACAGAAGTGTGTGTTGAGTGGTGGTGAAGAATGGTAATCGAAGTGCACTGTCGGGAAAAATAAGAGGATGGCTGCTGCAAAAGTCACTGCAGAACTGATTATCGCGCTCACGAACCCTCTCACCATCAAAACAACGAATAGAGATTTCCATAAGCTAGGAATTGCAGGGCGAGCTTGGATTCTAAAGCCACTCATCAGTGATGCAAATGAGCGTAACAGGAAAACGAGATGACGAAGCCATAACATCCAGACCGTGGAGCAATGGAAGAAAGTCATTCGGTCGGATGAGTCTTGTTTTACACTGTTTCTAGCTTGTGGGCGAGTTTACATCCAAAGCGTGAAGCATGCCGGTTGTTTGGTGATGATTTGGGCAGCCACACAGTGATAATCCATGGGTGCCATGGGTGCTCTGCAAGGACGCATTACTGCCAAGAATTATGAGACCGTTTCCTCTGATGAGGTCCATGTCCTGCTAGAATGTTTGTTCTCCAATAGTGATTCTGTGTTCCAAGACGACAGCGCCAATGTTCACACAGCTCGCATCATCCAGCAACGGATTTGTGAGCACGAGAATGAATTGTTGCTTCTCCCTTGGGTGCTAGTCACCAGATCTGAATGTTACTGAACCCGTAGTCGGTTACTTTGGACAGAAATGTGCTACTCACCTGCATGATCGTTACCTGCGTTTACCACTGTTTTGGAGAAAGAATGGCATAATATTCCCGTGAAAACCATACAGGACCAATATTTATCCATTCCGAGACGACTAGAAGCTGTCTTGAATGTCTACGTTTTTCCTACACCGTATTAGGCATGATAATGTGTTGAGTTCGTGGCATTTCCTTACTTTTGTCTCCATGGCGTAGAGTTGGCCATCAGATGGTGTCCCGCGCCGTTGATAACGGTGTTTCCCGGAGAGAACGGGCGTGTTTACTCAATTTTGTTGCTTTGGTGGCCCAATGCGGTGCAGGATATGTTTCTTCTTTACTCATCCTTATTTACAAGAAGTAGCTTGTTCTCTACGGTAAGGTTTACTCTTATAGCTCTGCGGGAGAAGTTTCAGTACCAACCAACAAATGTATTAACTTCTCCCACATACCTGTCACATAATGATCATGACGGTAAAACGAAAGAAATTCGTGCGTCTGGTGACGCTAACGAACAGTTGTTGGTCTTCGGAAAAATCGCCTTTCGTTGAGGGAAATCAGTGATAGATTTGTTACCGAGCTCTGTTTACTTCAGATAGAATCAGAATCTCAGTCAAGTAACTATTTAGTTTGCCTCACAAGGGCTGAGTGCATCCCGCTTGCCAACAGCGCTTGGCAGACCGGAAGGTCATCCATCCAAGTTCAAAATGTCCAGATGTGTGTGAAATCTTATGGAACACAACTGCTAAGGTCATCAGTCCCTAAGCTTACACACTATTTAACCTAAATTATCCTAAGGACAAACACACACACCCATGCCCGAGGGAGGACTCGAACCTCCGCCGGAACCAGCCGCACAGTCCATGACTGCAGCGCCTAAGACCGCTCGGCTAGTTCCGCGCGCTCCATCCAAGTGCTAACCCAGCCCGGCAGCTCTTAACTTCGGTGATCTGACGGGAACCGGTGTTATTACTGCGGCAAGGCCGTTGGCACAGTAGGTACTATAAGCTGGCTACAATATTGTGAACTAAAACTTGCACATACATACAGGTTCCAAATAATTACTTATGATCTGAAATATCTACATGCACACTCCGCAAGCCACCGTATGGTGCATGGCGGAGAGTACACTGTACCACTACTAGTCATTTCCTGTTCCACTCTCAGAAAGAGCGAGGGAAAAACCAACGACTGTCTTTATGCCTCCGTATGAACCCAGTCTCTTTAACCTAACCTTTATGATACTTACGCGCAATGTACGTTGGCGGCAATAGATTCGTTCTGCAGCCAGCTTCAGTTGCCGAATCTCGAAATTTTCTCCATAGTGCACCTCGAAGACGGAGTCGCCTACCCCACAGTGATTCCCATTCCAGTTCCCGAAGCATTGCGCGTTGTTTGAACCTATCTGTAGCAAATCTGACAGCCCGTCCCTTTGTTTACTTCGACCTGGTACGGAGCTAAAGTACGGAAGCTGTAAGTACCACAAAGGTTAGGTTAAAGAGACTGGGGTTCATACGGAAGCATAAAGACAGTCGTTGGTTTTTCCCTCGCTCTAACTGCGCGTGGAACAGATGCTACAGTGTACTCTCCGCCATGGACCATACGGTGGCTTGCGGTGTGTGCATGTAGATGTTTCAGACCCATAAGTAATTATTTTGAACTTGTATGTATGTGCAAGTTTTAGTTCACAATATTGCGAAAGCTAAACATTCGAGCAGTAATCAACAATGGGTCACACTATTATGTAAGTGTGCATACTTTCGTGGCCGTTGTCACTGAAGTTAAAATCTTCTGGGTTATTAGGCCGCGTCATGTTTCTGCTGAAATGATCAACGTTTCGACCCAGCTGCTGGGATCTTCCTCAGGATCTTCTGGTGTCCATTACTGCTAGAACAACACACACACCCATGACTGAGGGAGGACTTGAATCTCCTGGGGGAGGGGCCGCCCAGTCCTTGACATGGCGCCCAAGACCACGCGGCCACTCTGCGCGGCGGTACGCTAAAGATTGTACAACGGAAGAAGAAATAAAAAAGAAAATAAAAACTCTCACTACTGCTGAGAAAAACATTTCAGTAAGAAATCTACGATAAGAGTTAGCAGCGGAGATGTTTGCTTATAGTATAGCTTTTTTTAACAGTCTTAGATTCACAAATGACATGGAATCTTCAGAGCCGATGTTAACTTCTCGGAAAAAGTAATTGCTTAAATCATCACAGTGTTCTCCTTTGTTAATTTGTTACAGATCCAGTAAGAATCAGTAATTATACTCACTTTATTATGTATTCTAGTCAGAAATAAATGCAATAAACGGTTCTAGCAGTAGTGGACACCAGAAAATCCTGAGGAAGTTCCCAACAGAGGGGTCGAAACGTCGATCATTTTAGAAGAAACGTGACGCGCCTAATAACCCAGAAGATTTTAACTTCGGTCATACTATTGTCTTTTATACGGTCTTCTTTACAGATGAACCACGCTTCCATAAAATTCAGCCAATAAACCAAAGTTGTCTATTCGCCTTCTCTACAACAATCCTTACATGCTCAGTCTATTTCGTACCGCTTTGCAACGTTACGCCTAGATATGTAATCGACGTGACTGTGTCAAGCAACACACAGCTAATGCCGTATTCGAACATTATGCGTTTGTTTTTCCTACTCATCCACATTAGCTTACATTTTCTTCGTTTAGAGCCAGTTCCCATTCATCACACCAACTACAAATTTAGTCTCAGTCATATTGTACCGCCCTGCAGTCACTCAGGGCTTGCACCTTCCCGTACACCACAGCATCATCAGCAAAAACTTCAGATTGCTGCTTATTCTATCGGCCAGATGATTTATTTGTCCAGATTGTACACTTGTCTCTGATGAACACACCTCGTCGAGAGCGACATACTGAGTTTTATTACTTAAGAAGTCTTCGAGCCATACAAATACCTGTAAACCTAATCCAGATGCTCGTACCTTTGTTATCAGTCGGCAGTGTGGGACGGTGTAAAATACTTTACGGAAATCTATGAATATGGGATCCGCCTTTTGTCCTTGGTACATGGTTCGCAGGATCTCATGTGAGAAAAGGACAAGCTGAGTTTCGCACAAGCGATGCATTTTTAAAACCGTGCTGGTTTGTGGACAGAAATTTTCCCCTCTCAAGAAAATTTATTATATTCGAACTGAGAATAAGTTGAAGGATCTTGCAGCGAACCAGTGTTATATTGGTCTGTAATTTTTTGGGTTCGTTCTTTTACCCTTCTTATATACAGGAGTCACCTGTGCTTTTTTACAGTCACATGGGGCTTTGACCTCGGCAAGAGATTCGTGAAAAAATGCAAGCTTACTAAGTGGCCAGTGCTGTAGAGTATTCTTCGTAAATCTGTATTGGTATTCGATGAGGACTTGGTGACTTGTTTGCTTTCATCTCTTTCAGTGTTTCTCTATGCCACAGGTACTTATTAGCATGTCATCTGTCCTGGAATCTGTGAGATAGTGAAATGACGGTATCTTTGTACGATTTTCCTGCATGAAAGATTTTTTTAATGCGAAAGTTAAAACTGAAGTTTTATTTTTGCTATTTTCTACTGCCACACCTAGGTGGTCAACGAGTGACTGGATAGAAGTCTTAGACCCACTTAATAATATTATGTATAACCAGAATTTTCTTGGGGTTTCCGAAATATGTTTTACTAAAGCATGACGTTCGTAGTTGTAAGCTTCGCGCGTCGACCCACGAATTTCTATTAACTTTTGCCAGTCCTCACCTGCGAGTTCTCTTTTGAGTCGAGAGTACAGCAACTTCTGGTACCTCGACAATTTTTCGAATTCCATTGTTAAACCATGGTGAGTCTCTTCCGTCCTTAATCCACTTACTGGACACGTACTTCCCAGAGCTCGATCTATAATCCTTTTGAACTTTACCCCTAATTCTTATACGTCCATCGTACTGCAACTTCATGATATCAATTCTGTCTAAGTGGGATGTTAATAATTGTCTGTCTTCTTTTTGTAGCAGAAATATACCCACACAGAAGAAAAAAGTTTAAAGAACAACGTGACCGGAGGAGAATAATGATAGGGAGGTCAGGCTTACGCCGAAGCGCAACAACTGGAGGAAAACGATTTAAATCGTGATTCCATACCGAATATGAACATTAATTGTGCTCCTAAGTAGATACTGTGACACCCGAAAACGTGAATAAGTGTCGGTTGCTCATCATGGTTTAACAAGACGCAAAGCTCTGTTATCTGATCAGTAAGTCCAAAATGCGTCAGGAGCACACTCACCTTGGAATTTTAAAAGTACTTACGAAAGGTAAATTCGAAGAGAACGCCCTAGTGTTCCTTATATACCCGATTCTACCGACTTAATGGGCTAGTTAAGTGGTTTCATTCAGAATTCTAATATGGATGCCACGTTGCATGGAAAATTTGTGACTCACAAAAACGTGAAATCAGTTAATGAATGATGGTAGGCACACTGAGTTGGCTGAAGATATAACTGCAGACGGAATCAAATACGGTATTCATACATTCAGATGCACTAACTTCAAATGCTTTTTCACAGCGCTTCAAAAAGCACACGAGGAAATACTCCACACGGGCTAAACACAACTTTTGAAAGGCATCCGACAATCCAACTTTCTACATCTACATCTACGTGACTACTCTGCAATTCACATTTAAGTGCTTGGCAGAGGGTTCATCGAACCACAATCATACTATCTCTCTACTATTCCACTCCCGAACAGCGAGCGGGAAAAACGAACACCTAAACCTTTCTGTTCGAGCTCTGATTTCTCTTATTTTATTTTGATGATCATTCCTACCTATGTAGGTTGGGCTCAACAAAATATTTTCGCAATCGGAAGAGAAAGTTGGTGACTGAAATTTCGTAAAAAGCTCTCGCCGTGACGAAAAACGTCTATGCTGTAATGACTTCCATCCCAACTCGTGTATCATATCTGCCACACTCTCTCCTCTATAACGCGATAATACAAAACGAGCTGCCCTTCTTTGCACCCTCTCGATGTCCTCCGTCAATCCCACCTGGTAAGGATCCCACACCGCGCAGCAATATTCTAACAGAGGACGAACGAGTGTAGTGTAAGCTGTCTCTTTAGTGGACTTGTTGCATCTTCTAAGTGTCCTGCCAATGAAACGCAACCTTTGGCTCGCCTTCCCGACAATATTATCTATGTGGTCCTTCCAACTGAAGTTGTTCGTAATTTTAACACCCAGGTACTTAGTTGAATTGACAGCCTTGAGAATTGTACTATTTATCGAGTAATCGAATTCCAACGGAGTTCTTTTGGAACTCATGTGGATCATCTCACACTTTTCGTTATTTAGCGTCAACTGCCACCTGACACACCATACAGCAATCTTTTCTAAATCGCTTTGCAGCTGATACTGGTCTTCGGATGACCTTACTAGACGGTAAATTACAGCATCATCTGCGAACAACCTAAGAGAACTGCTCAGATTGTCACCCAGGTCATTTATATAGATCAGGAACAGTAGAGGTCCCAGGACGCTTCCCTGGGGAACACCTGATATCACTTCAGTTTTACTCGATGATTTGCCGTCTATTACTACGAACTGCGACCTTCCTGACAGGAAATCACGAATCCAGTCGCACAACTGAGACGATACCCCATAGGCCCGCAGCTTGATTAGAAGTCGCTTGTGAGGAACGGTGTCAAAAGCTTTCCGGAAATCTAGAAATACGGAATCAACTTGAGATCCCCTGTCGATAGCGGCCATTACTTCGTGCGAATAAAGAGCTAGCTGCGTTGCACAAGAGCGATGTTTTCTGAAGTCATGCTGATTACGTGTCAATAGATCGTTCTCTTCGAGGTGATTCATAATGTTTGAATACAGTATATGCTCCAAAACCCTATTGCAAACCGACGTCAATGATATAGGTCTGTAGTTAAATGGATTACTCCTACTACCCTTCTTGAACACTGGTGCGACCTGCGCAATTTTCCAATCTGTAGGTACAGATCTATCGGTGAGCGAGCGGTTGTATATGAGTGCTAAGTAGGGAGCTATAGTATCAGCGTAATCTGAAAGGAACCTAATCGGTATACAATCTGGACCTGAAGACTTGCCCGTATCAAGCGATTTGAGTTGCTTCGCAACCCCTAAGGTATCTACTTCTAAGAAACTCATGCTAGCAGATGTTCGTGTTTCAAATTCTGGAATATTCCATTCGTCTTCCCTGGTGAAGGAATTTCGGAAAACTGCGTTCAATAACTCCGCTTTAGCGGCACAGTCGTCGATAACAGTACCATCGGCACTGCGCAGCGTAGGTATTGACTGCGTCTTGCCGCTTGTGTACTTTACATACGACCAGAATTTCTTCGGATTTTCTACCAAATTTCGAGACAATGTTTCGTTGTGGAACCTATTAAAGGCATCTCGCATCGAAGTACGTGCCAAATTTCGCGCGTCTGTAAATTTTAGCCCATCTTCAGGATTTCGCATTCTTCTGAACTTCGCATGCTTTTTCCGTTGCCTCTGCAACAGCGTTCGGACCTTTTTGTGTACCACGGGGGATCCGTTCCATCTCTTACCACTTTATGAGGTATGAATATCTCAATTGCTGTTGCTACTATATCTTTGAATTTGAGCCACATCTCGTCTACATTCGCATAGTCAGTTCGGAAGGAATGGAAATTGTCTTTTAGGAAGGCTTCTAGTGGCACTTTATCCGCTTTTTTAAATAAAATTATTTTGCGTTTGTTTCTGATGGATTTGGAAGAAATGGTATTGAGCCTAGCTACAATGACCTTGTGATCACTAATCCCTGTATCAGTCATGATGCTCTCTATCAGCTCTGGATTGTTTGTGGCCAAGAGGTCAAGTGTGTTTTCGCAACCATTTACAATTCGCGTGGGTTCGTGGACTAACTGCTCGAAATAATTTTCGGAGAATGCATTTAGGACAATCTCGGAAGACGTTTTCTGCCTACCACCGGTTTTGAACAAGTATTTTTGCCAACATACCGAGGGTAGGTTGAAGTCCCCACCAACTATAACCGTATGAGTGGGGTATTTATTTGTTACGAGACTCAAACTTTCTCTGAACTGTTCCGCAACTGTATCATCGGAGTCTGGGGGTCGGTAGAAGGAGCCAATTATTAACTTAATTCGGCTGTTAAGTATAACCTCCACCCACACCAATTCGCACGGAGTATCTACTTCGACTTCACTACAAGATAAACCACTACTGACAGACACCAACACTCCACCACCAATTCTGCCTAATCTATCTTTCCTGAACACCGTCTGAGACTTCGTAAAAATTTCTGCAGAACTTATTTCAGGCTTTAGCCAGCTTTCTGTACCTATAACGATATCAGCTTCTGTGCTTTCTATTAGCGCTTGAAGCTCAGGGACTTTTCCAGCGCAACTACAACAGTTTACAACTATAATTCCGACTGTTCCTTGTTCCAAGCACGTCCTGTAATTGCCAAGCACCCTTTGACATTGCAGCCCATCCCGCACTTTCCCGAGGCCTTCTAACCTAAAAAAAACCGCCCAGTCCACGCCACACAGCCTTCGCTACCCGTGTAGCCGCCAGCTGAGTGTAGTGAACTCCTGACCTATTCAGCGGAACCCGAAACCCCACCACCCTATGGCGCAAGTCAAGGAATCTGCAGCCAATACGGTCGCAAAACCGTCTGAGCCTCTGATTCAGACCCTCCACCCGGCTCTGCACCAAAGGTCCGCAGTCGGTTCAGTCAACGATGCTGCAGATGGTGAGCTCTGCCTTCATCTCGTAAGCAAGACCGGCAGCCTTCACCAAATCAGATAGTCGCTGGAATCCAGAGAGAATTTCCTCAGATCCAAAGCGACACACGTCATTAGTGCCGACATGTGCCACCACCTGCAGCTGGCTGCACCCTGTGCTCTTCATGGCATCCGGAAGGACCCTTTCCACATCAGGAATGACTCCTCCCGGAATGCACACGGAGTGCACACTGGATTTCTTCCCCTCCTTAGCCGCCATATCCCTAAGGGGCCCCATTACGCGCCTAACATTGGAGCTCCCAACTACCAGTAAGCCCACCCTCTGCGATTGCCCGGACCTTGAAGGCTGAGAATGATCCTCTGAAACAGGGCAGGCAGCTGCATCTGGCTCAGCCAGAGACAGTGCCTGAAACCGGTTTGTCAGACGCACCGGGGAGGCTTTCTGATCAGCCTCCGGGGACGCCTTTCGCTGCCTGCCACGCCTTGGAACGACCTCCCAATCAATTTTGTAGTTTCAAAGAGTTCTGCAGAGTGCCTACTCTCTGACTGTGTCTCCTGATATTTTCTCCATGCCAGGGAGAACGACGATGCTGCGAACGGCCATTGGGTGTGCGCTGGATCGAGTAAATGTGGGTTTGTTTCGTAGCAGAGGCCTGATAACCGCAGTTGAGTTTAAATTTCAAGGCTCGATTTAGGCACCACTCGGACAGGAAGTTATATGCGCACTTGTCTCAATGGGCGCCACCGTGATTGGCTAATTCAGGTCCATGTCCCAGGGACTAATTTGTTCAAAAACGTTGTAACGATGGAAAAATTTTAGGATGTGGAAACAAGCGCAGTCTCTCTCGTCTCCTGATTGGAGTAGGCGTCTGGCACCACTGAAAAATCCCTGTTGTTGATTGGGCAGTTTGTCCCATTCCAAGTTTTTTTTTGCGGACTGTGTGCGTAGACGTGAGGTAGGTTGTATTTTGTACACAGTTTGTCGTATAAGAGTCACTGGGCTGGTGTGTGGTGAATATGATGTACCCCTTCTTACGCATTTAGACGCCGATTTTGGTTGGGAATTAGGCCAGATTTTTCGAGTTAGGGGCTATCTGTAATGTTAAGACCATTTGTTAGAAGCATTGTGGTGTTCTCGTGACTGATAATTTTACTCTTATTCAACTAAATTCAGATGAGGTAGAACTTGTTCTTTAATCATTGGTGATTCAATATAGTATCGTGATTACGAACACCTTCTATGTCTCCTGCGAAGATAAGCCACTTCTGAAGACCCAATTTTTTCTAGAAAATGATGAACATGATGTTTGGTTATTCTGTCAATGTTGGAGTCTTTCTATGTGAACATACGTGCGTCCATGTTTTGACCCTGTCTAAAACTCGTTGAATAATGATGGTTAGTACAGTTCGCTCGTACGGAACCATGGCGTTTATATTTTATATGCGTCACATGTTTAATGAAGTCCAGAAGTACGCCCCACTTTGAGAGTAAGTGTCCTTTACTTACCAATTTAGTTATTTAAACTATTCCCCAATGTGCGTACCAGCACGCTCTTTCCCCCTGGGGTCACTAACCTGGTTCTTCTGCAAGAGAAGGATACTAGAATGCATTTACAAAATATCAGTTCCTGGTTTGTAGATTTCCGCTCCGTATTTTCGTTATGAAATAACCTAGTGTGAAGTTCAATTAATATTTCTGAGACTCAGACGGCTTGGCACTTAGAGGAAAGTAGAGAAAGTTAAGAAGCACTCTTTTTTTCAGCTACGAAAAGTCCATATTACAGGGCAAAACATCCTCATCCCCCAAAGTATCGACTACCGATATCTGGTCCTTTTGATTAGTCAAGAAACGATGGGTGGTTTTCTTTTACATTATCGATGGGTTAAGCGGCGTGTAAGAGAGTTCAGGTTTAGGATGCCTATCACTGAAAAGTCTTCCAGGCCTCATCTGCTATGTAACATGTGTAAGTCGAACAGAGACTCACGTTCACCATGCAAAATTGCAAACTTGATAATCCTATAAGGCCCATTTGAAAATGAAACTAAATGGATTCTGTGCAACGATATGCAATACACCATATTATCTCGATGTGTGCTGCTCAAAAGCTTTCACCTTATGCCCTAGACACAGGTCTGAATAATTGATTGATACGCCTTGCTGCGACTGACGACCGATCAAGAGTCAGCGTGCCGGCTCCTCCGAACAAAGATCAGCCATACGGGAACGCCGAATGCTCGTAAGAGTGCTACCTCGATCCGCTTGACCGGAATGCTCGGAAGAGGCAAAAACTACAGTGTTGTGTTCCGATTGGCTGACTAGGGTTCAAACACCTTAGCATCTCAGAACAAATCATCGCCTTTTAGTATTAACCTCATGTATTTAAATTGTACATTACTTAAATAATAAGTAGAATCAGCAAACGTTTCTTTGCAGGTTTAAAAATTTTAATAAAAGGGTCACTCCAAAAGAAATGCACACTATTTTTGTAAAAATACAGTTTTCATTCTGCATGTGTGAAAGTTTTACAGTGTGTAGACACATCCTTCCCGCTTGTTTTGAAACTTAGTTCAAACTGTTCCCGTGAGTGGCGGCGTCACAGCATGTCGTCAGGATGACTGCTACATCTACATCTATATCTACATCCATACTCCGCAATCCACCTGATGGTGTGAATGCTACACTTGAAGTTCGTCAGAAGCAACGTGCTGTCATAGAATTCCTGTGCTGTGAAAACGTAACAGTGGGAAACATCCACAAGAGATTAAAAAAGGTGTATTGAGATGCTGCTGTCGATCGCAGTACAGTTAGTCGGAGGGCAAGCAGGTTACGTGATGAAAGCAGGCACGGTAATATTGAGGATTGTCCTCGCAGCGGCAGGCCTCGTACAGACACACTCCAGACAATATGCAGAGAGTTAACGAATTAGTGACTGCTGACAGACGCATCACAGTGAACGAACTGCCACGCTCCGTTGGGATAGGGAAAGGAAATGTTTGCAGAATACTGAAAGTGTTGGCGTTAAAAAACGTTTGTGCCATGTGGTTTCCCAGGATGTTGTCAGTGACTCACAAAAAAACAAGAAAAACGGTATGCAGTGAACTTTTGGAACAATACGAGAATGGTGGGGATGAATTTCTTGGAAGAATTGTGACAGGTGATGAAACATGGCTCCATCATTTTTCACCAGAGACGAAGAGGCAATCAATGGAGTGGCATCAGGCAAATTCACTCAAGTAAAAAAATTCAAAAGCACGCCTTCTGCTGGAAAAGTTATGGCTACGGTATTTTTCTATTCCAAAGGACACTTGCTTGTGGACATTATACCAAGCGGAACCACCATAAATTCTGATGCATATGTGACGACACTGAGGAAACTTCAAACTCGACTGAGTAGTGTTCAACCATATCGGCAAGAGCAGGATATTTTGCTGTTGCACGACAATGCACGGCCACATGTCAGTCAAAAAACCATGGAAGCGTTCACAAAACTCGGACGGACAACACTGAAACACCCGCCTTACAGTGCTGACCTGGCTCCATGTGACTATCATCTCTTTGGGAAACTGAAAGACTCTCTTCGTGGAAGAAGGTTTGAAGATAATGACCCCCTTGTGTACGCTGCCAAACAGTGACTCCAACAGATTGGTCCAGAATTTTACCGTTCAGGTATACAGGTCCTGGTTGCAAGATGGCGTAAGGCAGTTGAGAGGGATAGAAATTATGTGGAGAAATGAAAATATTGTTCCTAAAGGATCTATCTACACACTATAAAACTTTCAAACATGTAGAATAAAAGATGGATTTAAAAAAATAGTGTGCATTTCTTTTGGAGTGACCCTCGTATACGCTTCATTCTTTTTTTTCAGTTGTAGCTCTTGAAGATGGCCATTGTAAGCCAAAACCAATTTTAGTCATGTGTTAGAAGGTGAATGGTCTCAAATGAACAGAAGTCCGTAATGAGCTGTCTCATGCACCAGATGCGTACGGAACCAAATGGCTCTGAGCACTATGGGACTCAACATCTGTGGTCATAAGTCCCCTAGAACTTAGAACTACTTAAACCTAACTAACCTAAGGACAACACACACATCCGTGCCCGAGGCAGGATTCGAACCTGCGACCGCAGCAGTCGCGCGGTTCCTGACTGCGCGCCTAGAACCGCTAGACCACCGCGGCCGGCCGCACGGAACTGGAACGCAATAAAATGTAGTTGGCACATTGTGTACTGACCTCTTCACGGAGTATAGTGGCTACAACTCTACTGGCGTAGGTGTAGGGGAATGAGTTTCCGACAGAGGTATCTGTGCCTGCGATCAACAGACTGTCTGAAACATCGAAGAACGACAGCGACAAAAGCGCTATCCTCAAAGTTAGGAGCGCTAAAGTATGAGAACGAAGTCCACTCCGAGTGGCCGAGTAAGGCGTCAGGAGGATGAAACTGCGAGGTAACGCGTCTCTTTGTTTCTTCCTCAGTACAACGTTTGCTCTGAGAGACGCCATCCTGGAATTGCCGCTGTCATCCCGCTTGGCTCTTCCGCGGAATTAAACGACTCGCTCGTGCTTATAAAGAGAAGACATCTGCAAATTCAAAGCACAGACCACAGCATCCACTCGGTAAACAGATTCGTATTTTTGAAACGTACTTGTCCTTTTTGCGCGTCTTTCGCGTGATAGCTTGCACCAATTAAGTGAGGAGCCGTTGCTGGCGGAGAGGACGAGCTGGAGCGAAGCCAGAGCTTTTATCGCTGCTATGTAAACCGACGTGATGCTTTGCAGCACGTCCCCGCTAACTAGATCGCTCAGCAATTTACGCCCAGAGCCCCTTCTGTACCCAATTTCTTACGGTCTTCTCGCTCACTAGTCGATTTTACCGCTTCATATTGCAGTATGCGGTAAAAATTTGCTGCAAGGGGGTCGGAATTCTGTGCTCCTGGCTTACGAATGAGCTACCTTGCCGTTAACAATATTCTGAACTGTCTTGTACCCAAGTACCTTTCAAAGCCATTGTTATTTCTATAACGTAAGGAAGGAGGATCGTTGAGTGAATCAGTATTATACACCCTCTCCTGTATCACAGATGACAAAAATCATGGGATACCTCCTAACATAGTGTCGGACATCCTTTTCTCTGGCGCTGTGCAGCAAGTCGACGTGGCATGGAATCAAAAAGTCGTTGGAATTCCCCTGCAGAAATGCTGAGACAGGCTGCCTCCGTAGCCCTCATTAATTGCGGAAGTGTTGGCGCAGTATTTTGTGTACGAACTGACCTCTTGAATGTGTCCCATAAATATTAGATGAGATTCATGTTGGGCGATCTGGGTGGTCAAATAATTCCTTCGAATTGTCCACAATGTTCCTCACACCAATCGCGGACAATTGAGATCCAGTAACATGATGCACCGTCATCTATAAAAATTCCAACTTCGTTTGGTTGCAAATGGTCTCCAAGCTGACAATCATTTCCAGTCAATGATAAGTTCAGCTGCACCGGTGGACCCAGTCCATTCCTTGTAAATACAGCCTACACCATTACAGAGCCACCACCAGCTTGCCCAGTGCCTTGTTGACAACTTGGCTTCATGGCTTCGTGGGGTCTGCGCTACACTCGAATCCTACTACCAGCTCTAAACAACTGAAACCGGGGCTCATGTGACCTAGCCAGATGTCATGCTACAAGCAAAGGCACTCGCGTCCGTCGTCATTAATGCCATTAACGCCAAATTTCGCCACACCTTCCTAACGGAATCGTTCGTCGCACGTCCACATTGATTTCTGCGGTTATTTCGCGCAATATTACTTGTCTGTTAGCAATGACAACTCTATGCAATCGACACTGTTCTTGGTAGTTACCTGAAGGCAGTCGGCCACTGCGCTGTCCGTGATGAAAAGTAATGCCTAAAATTTGGTATTCTCGACACTCTATTGACACTGTGGATCTAGGAATTATGAATCCCCTGACGATTTATGAAATGGAATGTCCCATGCGTCTAGCTCCAACAACCATTCCTCGCTCAAAGTCTGTTAATTCCCATCGTGCCGTCGACATCTTGTCAGAAACCTATTCATTTGAATCACTTGAGAAAAAGACAGCTCAACCAATGCGCTGCTCTTTCATACATTGTGTACGCGGCACTACCGTCATCTGTGCGTGTATATATCGCTATCTCATGACTTTTGTCGCCTCAGTGTGCATTGAGCACTACCTGTGAACACTTTCTTTTATAAATGGATGACGCCGACTGAATTTTCACACTTTGGCCTGTTACTGTAAAATATGACTCGGCGAACTTTGCGACTACATGATGCGTTTTTGAAGTAGGGAAGAAAAATTAGATTTTGACGCCATGAACATAAAGAGGTCGTTAGTGACGGTGCGAAAGCTCGGACAGGACAAGAATTAGGAAGGACACTGGCTGTTTTCGTTTCAAACGAAATTTACACCATGTGTCTTATTTTATTCGAGGGAAACCGGGAAAACATAAAACTGGGCCACCGGACAGTTATTTAAACCCCACTCGCCGACACCTGGCCTCGATGCCTGGTGTAGATACCTGTCGTGGAGTGGAGGGGAAAGTAGGCGCACGACCGATGGGACTCTGCTTCTCAAAGCTAGTGATGAACTGTGGATTTTTTCACAAGATCATTTCTTGTACCATGCGATAAATACGAATAGGAATGCGGTAAAACATCAAATCTCTGACATCTCTGCGGCCGGAAAAAGATCCTGCAAGAACGGGACCACGAAAAACTAAAAAGAATCGTTCAACGTAACAGAAGAACAACCCTATCGCAAATTGTTGCAGATTTTAATCCTGAGCCATCAACAAGTGTCAGCGAGCGAACTATTCAACGAAACATCGAAGATAATGGCTTTCAGAGCAGAAGGATCACTCGTGTACACTTGATGAGTACACGACACGAAGCTTTACACCTCGCAGGGGGCGATCAACACCAACATTGGACTGTTGATGACTGGAAACATGTTGCCTGGTCGGATGAGTCTCGTTTCAAATTGTATCGAGCGGATGGGCGAATACGAGTATGGAGACAACATCATGAATCCATGGACCCTGCATATCAGCAGGGGATTGTTCAAACTGGCGGAGGCTTTGTAATGGTGTGAGGCGTGCGCAGTTGGAGTGATATGGGAACCCTGATACATCTAGATACGACTCTGAAGGTGACACGTACCTAAGCATCCTGTCTACTCACCTGCATCCATTCATACCCATTCTGCATTCCGACGCACTTGGGCAATTCCAGCAGGAGAATGCGACAGCCCACACGTATTGGTACAGAGTGGCTCAAGGAACACTCTTCTGAGTTTAAATACTCCCTCTGGCCACAAAACTCCCCAGACATGATCATTATTGGGCATATTTGGGATGCCTTGCAACTACCTTTTCTGAAGAGGTCTCTATCCTGTCGTACTCTTATGGATTTATGGTGTGAATTCCCTCCAGCAATACTTCAGACCTTAGTCGATCCCATGCCAAGTCGTGTTGCGGCACTTCTGCGTGCTCATGGGGGCCCTACACGATATTAGGCAGGTTTACCAGTTTCTTTGGCTCTAAGGTATAGACATAGTAGGGGGAGTGAAGTGAATTGGAAGGAAGACAAGGATTTCTTGTCAGATGAGTATAAGAAAATATCAATAGCAGCAGAAAATTGTATATTGGGAGTAGGATTCGTTGTGAATAGATACAGCAATAAGGAATGGTTCAGGAGGCAGTACAGTTGAAAGAGAATGGACATCTCTAAAAAGGGCACTCACAGTAGTTGGAAATAAAAACATAATACAAAGAAGATAACTGCGAAGAAAACATGGGTAACAGAAGAAATTATTAAGTTGATCTACGAAAGAAGGAAGTATAAAAATGTCCCGGGAAATTCAGGAATACAGAAATATAAGTCACTGAGGAATGAAATAAATAGGAAGTGCAGGGAAGCTAAGACGAAATGGCTCCAGGATGAATGTGAAGACATCCAAAAAGAAATGATTGTCGGAGGGACTGACTCAGCATACAGAAAAGTCAAAACAATCTTTGCTAACATTACAAGCAAGGATGGTAACATTAAGAGTGCAACTGGAATTTCGTTGTTAAATGCAGAGGGGAGAGCGGATAGGTAGAGAGAGTACATTGAAGGCCTCTATGAGGGGGAAGATTCGTCTGCTGTGATAGAAGAAGAGACAGGATTTAGAAGAGATAGGTTATCCAGTATAAGAATCATAATTTAAAAGAGTTTTGGAGGACTTAAAATCAAACAAAGCAGAAGGGATAGATAACATCCCATCGGAATTTCTATAATCATTGGAGGATGTGGCGACAGAACGACTATTCACGTTGGTGTGTAGAATGTATGAGTGTAGTGAAATACCGTCTGACTTTAGGAAAAATATCATCCACACAACTCCGAAGACTGCAAGAGCTGCCAAGGTACGAGAATTATCGCACAATCAGTTTAACAGCTCATGAGTCCAAGTTGCCGACAAGTATAATATACCGAAGAATAGAAAAGGAAATTGAGGCTGTGTTAGTGACCATCAGTTTGGTTTTTGGCAAGGAAAAAAGGCACCAGAGAGGCCATTCTGTCGTTGCGGTTGATAATGGAAGCAAGACCAAAGAATAATCAAGATACGTTCATAGGATTTATCGACCTGGAAAAAGCGTTCGATAATGTAAAATGGTGCAAGGCGTTCCAAATTCTGAGAAAAACATTGATAAGCTATAGGGAGAGACAGGTAATATGCCATATGTACGAGAGCCAAGATGGAATCTTTTACTCGTCTTGCAATATGGGGTGGAGGCCATCCTACATAAACATCTTACGTTCCAGCAGGCGTTTATCAGCCAGGCTGGGGATGATGCGATTCTGTAACATGTCGGCGTACCTCTCACCCGTCACGGTAGCAGTTTTTCTGTCCAGCACCATCTGTCGGGCATTTTGTGAACTTTGTTTTTTTTTTTTTTTGATTCTAGTAAAACCCCGTGTCAGTCCAAGCATGTGTGTCAATTGTTACCTCTCTATCTACATTATTCCGTGGTTTATTAAGTTTTCAGATTTATACTGACTTTTTGATCACCCTGTATTTAAATAAACCGGTCCTAAACTTGCCATGCGTAAGGGCATTGGGTTTCACTTCCGGATTTAGTTATTTGAATAGGTAATAAACGTCCAGGCCTACATATGACAAAAAGAAAACGAGCCACTGGTCGTCACCTGAGATGTCTTGATCCAGGAAATGGAACTCCGCGCATCTAACGTAATTTGCTCACGGTTCCACCTGGTAAGCTACTGGCTCCAGTTGGAAACGCTTTTCCATGGTGATGATCTCTGAGAGGCAGGAGGAGAGTTCTGGAGGCGACATGGAGATGTACACCAGACGCTCGATCAGGAGTTCGTGGATGCAATTCATCTTCTGTAATAGTATCAACATCTGAAGAGGGGAATCCACATGTTCCATCATGCTGTAAGCAACGTTATAACGAGCGTACAGTCAAGTGGAAATCACATGGAAGCACTGACTTCCTGGGTCAGACACATGCATGAGTCTGACATGAACGCAAACCCTCAAAGCAAACTGATATGTCTGCCGAGTGTGGCACATAAAATATTCGGATAGCCATGATTGAACAGGATTATTTATCAAAAATTAATAGCGTGTATGCTCCGATGTGGACTGAAACAAACACATAAAATGTCACTTCTCGAAATAAAATAATAACACTACTGGTAGCTGAAGGCCTTTAGATTGTCATTGAGTCTAAGATCACTAAATATACACTTTATAAAACTCGAAGTCCCATAGAGAGTAAAATTGTTTAAGTCCGACATGTAGCCGTTTGAAAGTCAAACAGGGATAAATTTACAAGTCAACAATCTGCCACGCCATCTGCCACTTTCTTCAACGAGTAGGCCACGAACACTCTGAAGTCCGTCGCTGGCAGCTCCCTGTGTCGCGAAGTCAGACGTGAACAGCAGCGTCATCATAGATGTGGCTTTTGAGTGAGAACCCTCATTGGTGGAATCCTTGTAGAATCGGCAACTGGCTCATGAAAACTCACTCGTCTGGCCTGGCCCAAGCACTGCCCTAAATACCACTCGGCTCTGGGATACAGCCAGCCCTATTTTAGATCACATGTCTTGTCGAAGAGAACAGGTCCATATAGCCCGCAACCTCTAGTAGCGCTGGGTTCGCGTCCCGGTGAACGGTCGGCTCACATTCGGTAGGACGACGGTTCAGACCCGTGTCCGGCCATCCTGATTTAGATTCTCAGGCAAACGCTTCAGGAAAATGCCGGGATCGTTCCTTTGAAAGGGCGAGGCCGATTTCCTTCCCTGTCTTTCCGTAACCCGAACTTGTCTTTAATGATCTCATTGTCGACGGGACGTTAAGCACTAATCTCCTCCTCCTACTCCTCTTCCTTCCGGGGACGGCCAGAGCGTGCAGTCCGTCTTCCGGAAAGTTGTTCCTAGTGCGCTAGGCATCAAAGCACTAATTTGATGTTGCTGGATGACACCGCAAACTGTAAGCATCCGTACAGGAATTCAGACTGGTACGCGGAAAACAGTGTTTCATTCCGTTAATTAAACACAACTTGCTCGCCAATTCATAATTATTAAATTTCACTTGTGGCAATCATCATATTAAGACATGCGAATTGACAAGCAGATTCCTGTACTCTGTGTAGTACGAATTCCAAAAGTACAACCGAAACAAGTTAAAGTTCAATCTTGCAGATCATCTACAGCTCAAAAATGTTAAAATTCCAGTCGCCTATCAGAGTTTGACTCCAACTTGACTCAGAAATTTTATGAGTGCAAACGAATGTTAAAATATTCAGTTGGCAACTTGCCACCCAGAAACTAATACTTTACCTTAATGTCAGGTCCACAATGTGTTACCTGAAGACCGCTTTAACCAAACTGGACTTTCGAATCCTTTGCTGACTAGACTTTAAGTGTTTATCAACTCAACTTGACGAAATCTTCCCACAGAGAGACTCTGAATGCTCGAGCGCCCATCCGCTCGTGCCAATGAGAATTTGAGTTCCCCCACCATAAACGCACAATTTACTTGTCGCTGTTGTTGTTGTGGACTTCAGTCCGATGACTGGTTTGATTGAGATCTCCATGATACTCTGTCCTGCGCAAGTCTCTTCATCACCGAATAACTATTGCAACCCATATCCTTCTATTCTGCTTACTGTGCTCACCCCGTGCTCTCCCTATAGAATTTTAACCTTCCCCATTTCCCTCCAGTACTAAATTAAAGATCCTTTTGAATCACCCGATCCCTTCTTCTAGTCAGGTTGTGCCACAAATTTCTTTTCTCCTCAATAGTATTCAGTACTTCCTCATTAGTTACGCGATCTACCCATCTAATCTTCAGCACTCTTCTGTAGCACCACATTTCGAAAGCTTCTATTCTCTTCTTGTCTAAACTACACTCCTGGAAATGGAAAAAAGAACACATTGACACCGGTGTGCCAGACCCACCATACTTGCTCCGGACATTGCGAGAGGGCTTTACAAGCAATGATCACACGCACGGCACAGAGGACACACCAGGAACCGCGGTGTTGGCCGTCGAATGGCGCTAGCTGCGCAGCATTTGTGCACCGCCGCCGTCAGTGTCAGCCAGTTTGCCGTGGCATACGGAGCTCCATCGCAGTCTTTAACACTGGTAGCATGCCGCGACAGCGTGGACGTGAACCGTATGTGCAGTTGACGGACTTTGAGCGAGGGCGTATAGTGGGCATGCGGGAGGCCGGGTGGACGTACCGCCGAATTGCTCAACACGTGGGGCGTGAGGTCTCCACAGTACATCGAAGTTGTCGCCAGTGGTCGGCGGAAGGTGCACGTGCCCGTCGACCTGGGACCGGACCGCAGCGACGCACGGATGCACGCCAAGACCGTAGGATCCTACGCAGTGCCGTAGGGGACTGCACCGCCACTTCCCAGCAAATTAGGGACACTGTTGCTCCTGGGGTATCGGCGAGGACCATTCGCAACCGTCTCCATGAAGCTGGGCTACGGTCCCGCACACCGTTAGGCCGTCTTCCGCTCACGCCCCAACATCGTGCAGCCCGCCTCTAGTGGTGTCGCGACAGGCGTGAATGGAGGGACGAATGGAGACGTGTCGTCTTCAGCGATGAGAGTCGCTTCTGTCTTGGTGCCAATGATGGTCGTATGCGTGTTTGACGCCGTGCAGGTGAGCGCCACAATCAGGACTGCATACGACCGAGGCACACAGGGCCCACACCAGGCATCATGGTATGGGGAGCGATCTCCTACACTGGCCGTACACCTCTGGTGATCGTCGAGGGGACACTGAATAGTGCACGGTACATCCAAACCGTCATCGAACCCATCGTTCTACCATTCCTTGACCGGCAAGGGAACTTGCTGTTCCAACAGGACAATGCACGTCCGCATGTATCCCGTGCCACCCAACGTGCTCTAGAAGGTGTAAGTCAACTACCCTGGCCAGCAAGATCTCCGGATCTGTCCCCCATTGAGCATGTTTGGGACTGGATGAAGCGTCGTCTCTCGCGGTCTGCAGGTCCAGCACGAACGCTGGTCCAACTGAGGCGCCAGGTGGAAATGGCATGGCAAGCCGTTCCACAGGACTACATCCAGCATCTCTACAATCGTCTCCATGGGAGAATAGCAGCCTGCATTGCTGCGAAAGGTGGATATACACTGTACTAGTGGCGACATTGTGCATGCTCTGTTGCCTGTGTCTATGTGCCTGTGGTTCTGTCAGTGTGATCATGTGATGTATCTGATCCCAGGAATGTGTCAATAAAGTTTCCCCTTCCTGGGACAATGAATTCACGGTGTTCTTATTTCAATTTCCAGGAGTGTATTTATCATTTCGCTTCCATACATGGCTGCTCTCCTTACAAATACTTTCACGAAAGTCTTCCTGAAAATCTATGTTAGCAAATTTCTCTTCTTCAGAATCGCTTTCGTTGCCATTACCAGTCTACATTTTATATCCTCTCTACTTCGACCATAATCAGTAATTTTGCTCCCCAAATAGCAAAACTCCTTTACTACTTTAAGTGTCTCATTTCCTAATCTAATTCCCTCAGCATCACCTGACTTAATTCGACTATATTCCATTATCCTCGTTTTGCTTTTGTTGATGTTCATCTTATATCTTCCTTGCAAGACACTGTCCATTCCGTTCAACTGCTCCTCTAAGTCGTCTGCTGTCTCCGACAGAATTACAATGTCATCAGCAAACCTAAAAGTTTTTATTTCTTCTCCTTGAACTTTAATTCCTATTCCAAATTATTCTTTGGTTTCCTTTACAGCTTGCTCAGGGTACAGATTGAATAAGACCGGAGACAGGCTACAACTCTCGCTTCCTTCTCAAGCACTGCTTCTATTTCGCGCCCCTTGACTTTCATGACTGCCGTATGGTTTCCGTACAAATTGTAATTAGCCTTCCGCTCCCTGTATTTTACTTATGCTATCTTCAGAATTTCGAAGCATGTGTTCCTGTCAATAATGTCGAAAGCTATCTCTAAGTCTACAAATCATATAAACGTAGATTTGCCTTTCCTTAACCTGTCTTCTGAGTTAAGTCACAAGGTTAGTATAGCCTCATGTGTTGCTACAGTCTGGAATTCAAACTAATCTTCTCCAAGGTCGGTTTCTTTCTTCTTTTTTCATTCTTGTGTAAAGAATTAGTATTTTGCAACCATAACCTATTAAATTTATAGTTCGACAATATTCGCACCTGCAAGCAGCTGCTTTCTTTAGAATTGCTATATTCTTCTTGAAGTCTGAGGTTATTTCGCCTGTCTCATACATCTTTCTCACCAGATGGAAGAGTTTTCTCATAGCTGGCTCTCCCAAAGCCATCAGCAGTTCTGCTGGAATGTCGTCTACTCATGGGGCCTTGTTTCGACTTAAGTCTTTCAGTGCTCTGTTAAAATCTCCTCTCTGTATCGTATCTCCTACCTCATGTTCATCTATGTCCTCTTCCATTTCTTTAATATTGTCTTCACCTCCATTACATAGACCCTCTCCTCTTCGATCCTTCAGCTTTCCCTTCTTTGCTTAGGTCTGGTTTTCCATTTGGGCTCTTGATCTTCATATAGTGGTTCTCTTTTCTCCAAAGACCTCTTCAGTTTCCCTGTAGGTGGCATCTATCTTTCCCGTAGTGATATACGCTTCTAAATTCTTACATTGGTCCTCTGGACATTCCTACTTAGTCATTTTGCTCATTTTTTAGACGTTAGTATTACCTTTCGCCTGCCTCATTTGCCTCATTTTTATATTTTCGCCTTCCATCAGTTAAATTTAATATCTCATGTGTTATGTTTCTACTAGGCCTTGTCTTTTTACCTATATGACCCTCCGCTGCCTTCACTATTTCATCGCTCTACTAAAGAATAATCCCAGAACCAGTTTGTGAGTCGAAACAGTTAACTTACATACACTACCAATTTGTAAACTAGTCTTTGACACACTCACTACTTACACATACTGTTGTTTATTACGAGGGTAATCTCAAAAGCAAGGTCTCCCATTTTTTATGAGTACATAGACCTGATTATTTTTACTTATTTTTACAATGGCTTACATCAGTTTACAGCTTGAACATTTAGCTATTTTTCGACATAATCACCTATTCTGTCGATGCATTTTTGTAGACGCTGTGACAGTTTTGTATGCCCATGTCATACCAGCTCACCGCCGCGCTGTTCAGAAAGTTATGAACCTCTCCTTTTAAATCGTCGTCGGAGCTAAATCGCTTTCCATCCAAATGTTGTTTTAACTCAGGGAACAGGTGATAGTCACTGGGCCTCAAGTCAGGGCTATAGGGTAGGTCGGTGATTATGTTCCACTGAAACTTTTGCGGGAGAGCGACGGTTTGCCGAGCGATGTGTGGGCGAGCGTTGTCATGGAGAATGTGTACGCATTTGCTCAACATTCCTCTTCTCCAGTTCTGAATTGCAGTTTGAGTTTTTCCGGAGTCTCACAGTACCTGTGAGCGATAATTGTGGTCCCAGATATTCTGCTCCGACGACGAGGTGAAAGAAGAGGTTCACAACTTTCTAAACGGCATGGCGGCGAGCTGGTATGACATGAGCATACAAAAACTGCCACAGCGTCTACAAAAATGCACCGACAGAAATGGTGATTGTGTCGAAAAATAGCTAAATGTTCAAGCTGTAAACTGATGTAAACCATTGTAGAAATAAACATCCATGTACTTATAAAACAACTGGAAAACTTACTTTGGGGTTTACTCTCGTAAAACTGCAACAACGGAATGGTCTGAATCGTTTAAAAATCGGAGGATGTGTGGAACAGTGGAACTGTTTACATGTGATTACGGCTGCTGATAGATGGCTTTTGTGTGACCGGAAAGGCCAGTGTTAGCCACTATCAGCCGGTGCGCAGCCTTCAAACGTAGTGAAAGCGTGCGAGCAAGTTCCGGTACGCCACGTCGACGGCAAAGAATGCAATACCATTACGTGAGGAAGCTTGAGCAGGGCGGAATGATTGGTCTCCGTTAAATGGTTTCTTTGTACTATGAGAGTGCGACTTGCAAAGGGCACGATGCTATGACAGTGATGCACATGTGGAATCAATGGATAGACGAGGCTGGTACCGGACCACACAATGCGACAACAGTGCGCGATGACCGCCATATTTTCCGCATGGGTGAAAGCACCAGAGCATCTTTGTCTAGTGTTTGCTCGACGTTGGAAGACTGCTATGGGTGTGCACATGTCTGCGTGGGTGGTTCGATGCCGTTTGCTGAGGGCTGAACTGGTGGCACATTGCGTCGGCTTCTTTAGCAGAGGAGCCAGCAACTCCTCAGCCGACGGCGATGTGCACGTGTAGTGGTCAATGGTATGCTGAATGGCAAAGTAAAATGTTTTCGGACGAATACCATTTCAGCTTTTCTTACGGTTAGACGCTACCTTGGTGAACAGAATAGGGGAGATTGCATTTTTGAGCTGCAGTGGAAAAACTAAGTCTAATTTGTTTGCCCTCCACTCGCTATAAAATGCGATCTCGCGTCCTACTAGTAAATACAACGCGCGATGTCTGGATCGTGAACTGGTTTAGCTCATTCGCTAGCCGAAGTGTGATTTACCTCTTGCTTTTCCAGAGCTTATTTCTCATTTAGTCGAGTAAGTTTGTCAGTAAATCAATGTCTTACGTCATTTATGTGTAGAACTGGAACTGGTATCGTTCTACAAGCTGTCTCATGCAATTTGGCCACAAGTTCCTACATATTGGTGGTTTAACTCTTTGAGTCCCAGTAACATAAAAAAATCAATTTTAAAATTTTCCACAAAATTTGAATTTACTGTGACACTAATCAACGAATAAGAGAAGAAATTGGGGGAATATATATATATATATATATATATATATATATATATATATATATATTAAGGAGGTCGTTTCACTTTCATGGCACTGGGATACATAACTTTCGACCAACCACCATTTTATGACATATATTTGAAAGCAACTTCGCATTTATCCCCAGACACAATTCCACTTCTAGAAACTACCACGAACTATAATGTCTAAAACAAATTGTAGTCCCAAATTACAAGCAAAAATTTAATAAATCTGCCAGTATGCTTTCATTTCAAAACTACTTAAAAAAACAGTAGCACAAACTCAAATTTACGCTACAAAAACTTTAGATGTAATTATTTTCACTGCAAAATATTTCTTCAACACGATCACTATAAAAAAAAATCACATGTCACAATCATGTAGCACAATCTGCAGACCGACGGTCACTTTTAACGTAGTAAGCGGCTGCACTACATTCGTACAAGTGTCTCTTGCAGTAGCATAGGTTGTTTCATGCGAAAGCCACTGATACTTCAAAAAATATTAATAAAATTGTGGTTTCAGGCACACATTGCTGGTGTTCAAAGGATTAAAGTCTATGTAGGTATTTGGTCTTTCGATGTTTGTGGCCGCGCGGGATTAGCCGAGCGGTCTGGGGCGCTGCAGTCATGGACTGTGCGGCTGATCCCGGCGGAGGATCCCGGCAGAGGTTCGAGTCCTCCCTCGAGCACGGGTGTGTGTGTTTGTCTTTATGATAATTTAGGTTAAGTAGTGGGTAAGCTTAGGGACTGATGACATTAGCAGTTAAGTCCCATAAGATTTCACACACATTTGAACATTTTTGGTGTTTCTGGAATTTCATATGTGTTATTCTGATACATGTTGTTAGTAATTTCATCGATTTTTATAGTGTCTTCTGTGAACTTGAGTCTTTGACGAGAGACCCAATTAGATGAATATTAAACAAACAAGTAAAATTTCAGCCAATAAGCAGTTTCTCGTTATGACATCTGTCAAAGATGACAACCTTTTTTCAGTAAATGTTGTGTGTCGACAGTCGTAGCTCTCAGCTTTAAGCGGACAGTCGAGAAAACAAATCGTAGCTGCCCAGAAAATATAAAATATTGCGTTTCGGCGTTTGTCGTTTCAACGGCGATTCTTGCAAAGAATAATAAATTAGCATTTCGTACAACGACCCTGAGCTGAAGCTCCGAACAATTTATCATGCTCTCAAATTTCCTTCACCACTTTTATTTCGATACGTGATTTATGAAACAGAGGTGCTGACAATTGTCGTGAATTTATGCTCGCACCTCCTCTCACACCCATCCACCCACCCACCCTCCTTTTCAGGTGACGGCCGCTGCGGATCGTGAGTGCAAACAAAGGCACTCAGTTTGCAGATTTCGTTCGTCTATCATAGAATGTAAAACATTCTATCGGTAGGGAGTAAATGTGTTCTAGTCTATTGAAATTACACTTTAAAAGTAAGCTCTTTAAGCAGTTTCTTGTAGAACAACTCGTACGGTTTTCAAAAATGTGTTCTTAATTGAAATCTCTTACTACATTAATACAGTGTGCCGGACGGTGACTCTGTTCCGATTCCGAGTCCCAGTGTGCCAGGCTAGGCGAATGGTCGACGTCGGTTTATTGGGGGAGTTTTAGAAAAGGATGGTTCACCTGTAAAAGAGACCGCTTATAGGACGCTGGTGCGATCCATTCTTGAGAGCTGCTCGAATGTTTGAGTTCCGTACAAGGTCGGATTGAAGGAAGACATCGAAGCAATTCAGAGGCGTACTGTTAGGCTTGCTACTGGTGGGTTTGAACAACACGTAAGTGCCACGGAGATTCTTCGGGAACTCAAATGGCAATCTCTAGAGGACAGGCAATGTTCTTTTTGTGAAACTTTGTTGAGAGAATTTAGGGAACTGGCGTTTGAAGCTGACTGCCGAACGATCCTACTGTCGGCAGCGTACATTGGGAACAGGTTGGTTGGTTGGTTTGCTGGGGGAAGGAGACCAGACAGCGAGGTCATCGGTCTCATCAGATTAGGGAAGGACGGGGAAGGAAGTCGGCCGTGCCCTTTGAAAGGAACCATCCCGGCATTTGCCTAGAGCGATTTAGGGAAATTACGGAAGACCTAAATCAGTATGGCCGGACGCGGGATTGAACCGTCGTCCTCCCGAATGCGAGTCCAGTGTCTAACCACTGCGCCACCTCGCTCGGTTGGGGCACAGGGACCGCCAAGGTACGATGCGAGAAATTAGGGCTCATACGGAGGCATATAGACAGTCGTTTTTCGCTCGCTCTATTTGCGAGTGGAACTGGAAGGGAAATGACTAGAAGTGCTAAGGGTGTCCTCCGCCGTGCACCCTACTGTGGCTTGCAGAGTATCGGCGTAAATGTAGCTATAGATGTAGACGTAGAGACATAGTTTTAAACTTTCAGAAGTTTCAAATGAGCGCACACTCCACTGCTGAGTTAAACTTAATTCTGGAAACGCTCCCCTAAGCTGTTTGCCCGCTACATCCTTTTTTTCCATGAGTGCTAGTCCCGTAAGGTATGCTGGGGAACTTCCTTGAATTTGGAAGGTAGAAGGGAGGTATTGGGGAACTAAAGCTGCGTGAGTCATGTCTAGTTACCTCTGTCGGTAGAGCATGTCAAATGCTCTACTCTGCAGGCCACAGTACGGTGAATGGCGGAGGACACCCTGTACCACTACTAGCCATTTCCCTTCCTGTTCCACTCGCAAATAGAGCGAGGGAAAAACAGCTGTCTATATGCATCCGTATTAGCTCTAAGCGAAAGGCATAAGTCCTGGTTTCGAGTCCCGGTCAGGCACAAAGTCTCCAGAAAGATTCATATCAGCGCAAATTCCGCTGCAGAGTGAAGAGTCATTCTGGTGTTCTTAATTTTTTATTTTAATTAATTTAGGCACAAATTCGTATTATTAAGTACTTCTTACAGACCGAACACTGTTATAATGACGTAATGCAATATAATTTTGTTAAAAAATTCTCGATAATAACGAGAGGGAGTTGGAAAATAAGTTTCCCCTGTCGACTGTGGGCAGAGTTGTGTGGTATGGGCGAAAGACGACACGGCTGGTGAACGCGCACGTGCAAACACCGATACACCATTGGGTAGAGGTCGACCGCGATCAAGCAGATGGCACTGTCGCAGTGTCTGCGCTAAGCGGAGGCTAGGCGCTCAGTCTTTTCCCGGAGCTATGGAGAGAAGGTGCGTTTTGGAGTCGTAGTCAAAGGCTGAAATGAGAGCTGTTATCCGCTGTGAATTGGCACTTGGGAGTATCAGGCACAGAATTTCATAACCGCCTTGTTGAGGTGTAGGGTTCAGGTGTGATGTCGAGGCAAATGGTGCGGAGATGGCGCCAGCCAGTCAGTGATGGACGTCAGTAAGTGCAGGACATACCGCGACCTGGACGGACGCGCACGGCCACTACAGATACACGTCTCAGGAAGGCGGGCGACATGATTAAAGCGAATCGGCGTATCACCATAGATGGAGTAGCCGCAGAACTTGGAATCGGACATGAGCGAGCTCACAAGATCATCCACGACATTCTTCGATACAGGAAGGTGTCAGCACGATGGGTGGCCCGCCAACTGACCCCGACGCACAACGCATGGCGTTCAGCCTGGAACAGCTCTAGCGTTACCATGAACCTGGCACTGATCTTCCGTTTCGGATTGTGATGGGGGATGAAACGTGGGTCGACCATTACACGCCCGAATTGCAGGCCGCGTTCATGGAGTGGAAACATCCGTCATCACCTGTCCCAAAGACGTTCAAAAGCACTGCGTCTGAAGGTAAAGTGCTACTCGCCGTTTTCTGGGACGCTAGTTTTCTGCTTGAGTTTCTAGAGGATGCAACCATCAATGATGCGCGGTACTGAACCACTCTGTCGAAATTGAAAGAGGTGATTCGGAAAAAGCGGCGTGGCCTTCTCAGATCTGGCGTTCTGCTGTTGGATGACAATGCGAGACCACACACGGCGACGGCAACGCAAAACCCATATTGCAACTCTTGGTTGGGAGCGCCTACACCATCCGCCTTACAGTCCGGATCTCGCACCAAGTGACATCCATCTGTTTCCTGCTTCGAAGAAGACTCTCGGCGGAAGGTGCTTTGGCAGCAATGCTGACGTCAAACAAGCCGTTCAACGCTTCTTCCGTATGCAACGCTCTGATTTTCTCCTGGAAGGCGTTTTGAAGCTTATAAAGCGGTATGACAAATGTCTCAATGTACTTGGAAAATATGTAGAAAATAAAGATATGTCTTATCTTTAATATCTCATTATCTATTTTTTTTCCCTTTCACACACAACTCTGACCACAGTCGACAGGGGAAACTTATTTCCAAACTTCCCCACGTATTTAGCTATACTCAATGAAATGAGGCAAAAAGCTGAAAACTAGAAGACTGTAGCAGTATGTTGCCATCGTTTCCATTCTCATATTGTCCTAACTTTGCATTAGAGGGGCTACAAGTTGGATTCGTTGAAATGTAAATCGCATTCACTGGTGAATAATGTAAGAGTGCCGACACGTGGCTTTTAGGTCAGTTTTCGCTTGGAAATTCTGCGAAAACTGCCAGATCCCTCGCTGGCGTCGACTAGCGGAACTGTGATACTTCCCCCGAGAGCAGAAAACAACGCTCTCAATTGCCCAACACAGTGCAGCCATCCCTGAGGCGTAGATTACACTGGCTGTAACTTCGCTGCGCAGCTACAGAAACACAGAAAACTGTGCAAATAATTTCAGCTCTAAAGGGTTCGTATAGGAGGTACGTATGTACCGCATGCAGTCGTAGTGATTAAGGGTTATTGATCATGTAATATTAATTTATTAGCGACACTTTTCGAGCCAGTAATACTCACCACCATGCATCCAGGAATACAAATCACTTAGGTATTATTTGTTGTACTAATACTATTCACTAGATTATAACGCTAATTTCTTGATTTTCCATGATATCGTTGTTCTAGACCTTACGAAGTCCCTGACAACTCAAAAAAATACCTATAATGTGGCTAATTATATTATTAACGTAAATAATACTTAAGGGAAATGTATGCCTTGACGATCAATACTAGGGGCTTGAACCTTGTCGCAAATGAATTAATAACCCATAAGCAGTGTGAATATTATCGGTACATACAGTATATCATTTATTACAGCACAGTCACAGGAAACTAATCTCCCAATATAGCAAATGACTAAACTGAATACTATTGTCCTAGATGGTCACACTGCACTGCCGTTCATAGCGACAGTCGTTTGTTCACACGTTGTCCTCATATTTTGAGCTCATGGAATTTTTTTGCGACTTTTCTTGAGGCAATTGTTTACCAAAATTGAAAAGATGAACATAGAAAAGGAGTAGTTGTTGTTGTTGTGGTCTTCAGTCCTGAGACTGGTTTGATGCAGCTCTCCATGCTACTCTATCCTGTGCAAGCTTTTCATCTCCCAGTACCTACTGCAACCTACATCCTTCTGAATCTGCTTAGTGTAGTAATCTCCTGGTCTCCCCCTACGGTTTTTACCCTCCACGCTGCCCTCCAATACTAAACTGGTGATCCCTTGATGCCTCAGAACATGTCCTACCAACCGATCCCTTCTTCTGGTCAAGTTGTGCCACAAACTTCTCTTCTCCCCAATCCTATTCAACACTTCCTCATTAGTTATGCGATCTACCCATCTAATCTTCAGCATTCTTCTGTAGCACCACATTTCGAAAGCTTCTATTCTCTTCTTGTCCAAACTATTTATCGTCCATGTTTCACTTCCATACATGGCTTCACTCCATACAAATACTTTCAGAAAAGACTTCCTGACACTTAAATCTATACTCGATGTTAACAAATTTCTCTTCTTCAGAAACGCTTTCCTTGCCATTGCCAGTCTACATTTTATATCCTGTCTACTTCGACCATCATCATTTATTTTGCTCCCCAAATAGCAAAACTCCTTTACTACTTTAAGTGTCTCATTTCCTAATCTAATTCCCTCAGCATCACCCGACTTAATTTGACTACATTCCATTATCCTCGTTTTGCTTTTGTTGATGTCTAGCGGTTAAGGCGCTCAGTCCGGAACCGCGCGACTGCTACGGTCGCAGGTTCGAATCCTGCCTCGCGCATGGATGTGTGTGATGTCCTTAGGTTAGTTAGGTTTACGTAGTTCAAACTTCTAGGGGACTGATAACCACAGCAGTTAAGTCCCATAGTGCTCAGAGCCATTTTTTTGCTTTTGTTGATGTTCATCTTATATCCTCCTTTCAAGACACTATCCATTCCGTTCAACTGCTCTTCCAAGTCCTTTGCTGTCTCTGACAGAATTACGATGTCATCGGCGACCTCAAAGTTTTTATTTCTTCTCCATGAATTTTAATACCTACTCCGAATTTTATTTTGTTTCCTTTACTGCTTGGTCAATATACAGATTGAATAACATCGGGGAGAGGCTACAACAACCCTGTCTCACTCCCTTCCCAACCACTGCTTCCCTTTCATGCCCCTCGACTCTTATAACTGCCATCTGGTTTCTGTACAAATTGTAATTAGCCTTAAGCTCCCTGTATTTTACCCCTGCCACCTTTAGAATTTGATAGAGAGTATTCCAATCAACTTTGTCAAAAGCTTTCTCTAAGTCTACAAATGCTAGAAACGTAGGTTTGCCTTTCCTTAATATTTCTTCTAAGATAAGTCGTAAGGTCAGTATTGCCTCACGTGTTCCAGTATTTCTATGGAATCCAAACTGATCTACCCCGAGGTCGGCTTCCACTAGTTTTTCCATTCGTCTGTAAAGAATTCGTGTTAATATTTTGCAGCAGTGGCTTATTAAACTGATAGTGCGGTAATTTTCACATCTGTCAGCACCTGCTTTCTTTGGGATAGGAATTATAAAATTCTTCTTGAAGTCCGAGGGTATTTCGCCTGTTTCACACATCTTGTTCACCAGATGGTAGTGTTTTGTCAGGACTGGCTCTCCCAAGGCCGTCAGAAGTTCCAATGGGATGTTGTCCACTCCGGGGGCCTTGTTTCGACTCAGGTCTTTCAGTGCTCTGTCAAACTCTTCACGCAGTATCGTATCTCCCATTTCATCTTCATCTACATCCTCTTCCATTTCTATAATATTGTCCTCAAGTACATCGCCCTTGTATAGACCCTCTATATACTCCTTCCACCTTTCTGCTTTCCCTTCTTTGCTTAGAACTGGGTTTCCATCTGAGCTCTTGATGTTCGTACAAGTGGTTCTCTTATCTCCAAAGGTCTGTTTAATTTTCCTGTAGGCAGTATCTATCTTACCCCTAGTGAGGTAAGCCTCTACATCCTTACATTTGTCCTCTAGCCATCCCTGCTTAGCCATTTTGCGCTTCCTGTCGATCTCATTTTTGAGACGTTTGTATTCTTTTTTGCGTGCTTCATTTATTGCATTTTTGTATTTTCTCCTTTCATCAATTAAATTCAATATTTCTTCTGTTACCCAAGGATTTCTACTAGCCATCGTCTTTTTACCTACTTGATCATCTGCTGCCTTCACTACTTCATCCCTCAAAGCTACCCATTCTTCTTCTACTGTACTTCTTTCCCCCATTCCTGTCAGTTGTTCCCGTATGCTCTCCCTGAAACCCTGTACAACCTCTGGTTCTTTCATTTTATCCAGGTCCCATCTTCTTAAATAACCACCTTTTTGCAGTTTCTTCAGTTTTAATCTACAGGTCGTAACCAATAGATTGTGGTCAGAGTCCACATCTGCCCCTGGAAATGTCTTACAATTTAAAATCTGGTTCCTAAATCGCTGTCTTACCATTATATAATCTATCTGATACCTTTTAGTATCTCCAGGATTCTTCCATGTATACAACCTTCTTTCATGATTCTTAAACCAAGTGTTAGCTACGATTAAGTTGTGATCTGACCAGAAGTCTTGTTCCTCCTGCCACCGAACTTGACTAATTCCCACTATACCTTAATTTAACCTATCCATTTCCCTTTCTAAATTTTCTAACCTACCTGCCCGATTAAGGGATCTGGCATTCCACGCTCCGATCCGTAGAACGCCAGTTTTCTTTCTCCTGATAACGACATCCTCTTGAGTAGTCCCCGCCCGGAGATCCGAATGGGGGACTATTTTACCTCCGGTATATTTTACCCATGAGGACGCCATCATCATTTAATCATACAGTAAAGCTGCATGCCCTCTTGAAAAATTACGGCCGTATTTTCCCCTTGCTTTCAGCCGTTCGCAGTACCAGCACAGCAAGGCCATTTTGGTTATTGTTACAAGGCCAGATCAGTCAATCATCCAGACTGTTGTCCTTAAAACTACTGTAAAGGCTGCTGCGCCTCTTCAGAAACCACACGTTTGTCTGGCCTCTCAACAGATACCCCTCCGTTGTGGTTGCACCTACGGTACGGCTATCTGTATCACAGAGACACGCAAGCCTCCCCACGAACGGCAAGGTCCTTGGTTCATGGGGGGGACAAAAGGAGTAGCCCAGGACAATTTAATGCATTTTTAAGGCAGAGCATGATTTTACCACAGTCCGGTGCTACTTAAAACTCAACGACGGCGCATATCATTTACACTATCTCTAGCAGATGCATGGTTGAGAACAGCGCAGATTACAATAGACTACATGAACGAATGTGTCGACGCTTCATTTTGCGAACGAATTTCGATATGGAAGCCTTGGTTAACTGGAGGCAGATCACACTATGACAGAAGTGACCAGGTCTCCCAGGATTTCATCCTCCCGTTGTTCACAGACAGTGGCTACAATTGCTAAACCCTCGTTAGTCATCTAAAGCGTGCAAGGGATACTTCGCGCACCATTGGCCGAAGTTTGCTGCAATACTGTAGAATCGGACAGTGACTGAAACCTAGTGCGGCGTGCTCTTGTTCAGCTTTCAAAGGGGTGTACAGCGAAACTGTATCTAGAAGATATCGTGGAAGTGGTTTGTATGTGTGCAAACCATCTTTCTGTGTACCGTTCAGTGCTCGTCACAGAAGAGAGTGTTTGCAGCAGTCATACCAATATGTATACTGGAAATCACTAACAGCCTCAGTTGAGCTTGCAAACTGACTGCAAACGTGTTTTGATGTGGTGAGAAGCAAGACCCATTATCATCCAACAAATGTCCGTGAAAAAGTTGGCATCTGTGAGTGGAGTGGCATATCTTTAGGTGAGCACTAACTCCTCGATAATACTGATACATTGGTTTGATGGAGGAAGATTGCTGTATCATTGGGGAGTTTCTGATTACACAATTCTACAAAAAAAATTTTTTCTTGTTGCCAGGGATATTTGAAAGTGTACTGAATTTAAACCTGAAAATGGATTTCCCCAATTGGCTCTAGTTTCTCAGATACAGTCTATCGCTGAGATGTAGCGTTTAATTGTTACCTTATCAGTAAATCGGTATTGAATTCCATAGTTATGTATGCCTATTCATTTTATATTTTGTGATTGCGCATGTGCAAATGTAATATCTTATATGTTACACGTTGTAGAGGAGAAGGTGAGATTATGGGACGTGGTGGTAATTTGAGACACCCTCTTGTGTCTCACAATTTTAAGGAGAGTCAGTTGGTCACAGTGCTGCATTGAAGGTCAGGGTCCCCCACACCCTTGCTTGTGCTCAGAGCCGCAGTCGAGCGAGGAACGAGCGTGAGAGAGGAAGCGATTTGCGTAATAGCTGTTAAAAGTTTTCGTTAGTGAAGAATTTATCGTCCATTGTATCAAGAAAAGGGTATGTGACGATTAGTTTTTACATTAGGGTTAGTTAAATGTAAGTTATAGATCATTTTGTAACATATATTTTCTTATTAGTTCAACCTTATCATATTTATAATAATACATTTTTGCAAATATAATTTTTATGTTACTTTATTCTTTTCCTAGGAAACATGAGGTTGTTTCAACTCTCCCGATGTCTTCTGCTATATTTGTGGCGAATACACTCTGCAAGAACAACGGAAGAACATCACTGACTTTGTGAAACAGGCCTATCTTGCGTATCTTGGGATTAAACTGGGAGACCAAGGTAAACATTGGTCTCCTCATAAAGTTAAGCTGTGTCGACTCTTTACGACTGTGGAGTAATAGTGAACGATGGGGTTTAAACTTTGGAGTGCCAATGGTGTGGCGAGAGCCAAAAAAGCACCATAATGATTGTTATTTTTGCATTGTCAATGTAAAAGGTTTCAGTCGCTACAAGAAGCACAAGTGGTAATATCCCCATTTAAAATCAGCAATTCGACCTGTGCAACATAGCGATGACATTCCTGTACCAGTGCTCACCACTTTGCCAAAACTACTTCCTTCGGATGATGATGATTTGCAGGACTTGAACAATAGTAGCTGTGAATCTGAATACGAAGTAAGTTCCACATCAGCTCTTTAGCCAGGAAGAGCTTAACGTTTTGATAAGAGACCCCAGTCTTTCTAAACAGTCTTCTGAGTTCACTGACTAGTGTTATATTTGACGAATTGTTGTAGATTCTATATTTTAATATTAGAAATGTATGTCATCACACAGGATGATTATTTCGTAACCCTGTTTGATGGCGATGTCCTACAAATGAGTCATAATTGAATTTCTTGTGTACTACGAAACGGATGCATTCATTTCCACCAAGTCTTCGATGGTATGTGATGTATACGGGCCCAGCTTAGCTATTTCCCCATGCACCTTCCTCAACTTGCCGTATGTCTACAGAGACCTGGCATTGAACGAAAGTACTGTGGGACATTGGGTGAGGCGTCTGCCATCATCACACTACCGTCGCACAAACGTGTCCAGTCGCCCTTGCCATGCGCACGCAGTTGTGACTTCCGCAATGTTGGAACGTGCGGACATTCTCATTCGAGGTGATCGACAGATCACAATCAAATACCTCGCTGCACAACTGGACGTCTCTCTTGGTAGTGCCGTTACACTCGTCCACCAGTTAGAGTACTCAAAGATGTGTGCCCACTAAGATCCAGCCTACAGCCCGGATATCTGACTTCCATCTGTTTGGACCAATGAAGGATGCGCTCCATGGGAAACAGTACGTGGATGCTGGGGAGGTTATTGAGGAGCAAGACCAAGAGACTGAATCATGTGGTCATTCAGACCCTCCCAGTAAGGTGGCGTAAGGCCATCGCACAAAATGGAGATTATGTTGAAACATAGGTTTTGTCGCCAAAAGAGTGGGGAATAATATCGTGTGTAGGAATCCTGAATGAAACCAACCTGTTTTCAGAAAAAGGTGTTGCACTGCTTGCTGAACGCTCCTCGTATTACATTATGATGAACGCACCTACACAAAAATTAAGATCATAGACTATAAACCAAGCTGTCCTGTACATCACACTATAAATTACCTCACTTGTCCAAGCTGTAAATCACGAGAAAACTTAACGGCGTAACCTGTAAGGCACAACTATTTCAAAATAACTTCTCTGTCAAGGAAAGTTATGACATCACCAACAACATAACAAATATCACATCTCTGCTACGGTTAACTTTGCGTCTCTTGATGTAGTCAGCTTACATGGTTAGAAATACCGAAACTAAATTCTTAGAGACTCTGGAACTGGTACCTTCACACAGATACCTCCTGCTCATCTAGTTGACATACAGGTATATGAATTGACAATGAGAAGAAGAGCTGCATATTTACAAGCAGACATATATTTTAGCAGTCTGGAAAACAACTGAAAGCTAAGCTGCCTTACTCTATACACTGTCTCGATGACACCCGTTTTCTGTTTTATGGGACAACAGAAAAAAATAGAAAATACACTAGAAAATTCAATTTACTGGAGAAAACGAAACACCTGTTGGCATTAACTTTCTTGACATAAAATCTGTAATATCATGCAACAAAATTAAATCGACCAATTGCTGAATAGCCAACAATGTATCTGCATTCACAGCTATCAACTGGATCCCCTAGCGTCTCATGAACGAGTGGAGAGGTATATGGGATCGAATAATGAATTACGTAGCGTTTCACAGAAAAAAACGATGGTAACTGATTCATCACAGCTATTATGAAGCTATATGCTAATTTTGTAAAAGACTTATCTATTAACAAGGACCGGCCATCTCCGAGAATTATATGGAGTATGACCATGTCTTAGAGGTAGCTCCCATATCTAAATCTACACTCACGCTCATAAATTAAGGATAATGCTGATACATGGAAAAACAACGGTCTGGTGGGCGGTTTGCGGGTTTAAATCACCTCAGGATATGACCATGCGGTGCATCTGACCTGCAGTCGTCGCACGGTGGCGCTGGCAGCAGCCCACATACTCAGAGGTGTGTTGGTGCATGTCAGAGTACGGTATAGCGAGTACGTGTGCAGCCGTTTTCAGAGGTTCTAATGGTTACTGTGTGTTGAAAATGGCTCAAAGAACTCATATTAGTGATGTTATGAGGGGTAGACTACTAGGGCGACTGGAGGCTGGTCAAACAAAGCAAATCGTAACGCGGGCCCTCCATATGCCACAAAGTGTGATCTCAAGATTATGGCAACGATTCCAGCAGACAATAAACGAGTCCAGTGTACAACACCACAAGAAGACCGATATCTCACCATTAGTGCCCGCAGACCGCAACGGAGTACAGCAGTTAGCCTTGCTCGGGACCTAACTGCGACCACTGAAACAGTTGTCTCCAGACACATAGTCTACAGCGACTGAATAGACTCGGTTTATTCATCTGGAGACCTGCAAGGTGTATTCCATTGACCCCCGGGCACAGGACTGCCCGTAAAGCCTGGTGTCAAGAACACAGTACATGGTCATTGGAACAGGTTATGTTCACGGACGAGTCCAGTGACTCTCGTCGGGTTTTCATCTGGCGTGAACCAGGAACCAGATACCAACCCCTTAATGTCCTTGCAAGGGACCTATATGGACGTCGTGGTTTGATGATGTGGGGTGGGATTGTGATTGATACACGTACACAACTGCATTTCTTTGACAGAGGAATTGTAACAGGTCAAGTGTATCGGGACGTCATTTTGCACTAGTATGTCCGCCTTTTCAGGGGTGCAGTGGGTCTCACCTTCCTCGTGATGGATGATAACGCACGGCCCCACCGAGCTGCCATCGTGGAGGAATACCTTGACAGAGAAGATATCAGGCGAATGTAGTGGCCTGCCTGTTCTCCAGGCCTAAACCCCATCGAGCACGTCTGAAATGCTCTCGGTCGACGTATCACTACACGTCTTCAAACCCCTACGACACTTCCGGAGTTCCGACGGGCACTGGTGCAAGATTGGGAGGCCATACCCCAGCAGCTGCTCGACCACCTGATCCAGAGCATGCCAACCCGTTGTGCGAGCTGTGTACGTGCGCATGGTGATCATATCCCACATTTATGTCGGGATACATGCGTAGAAAACAGTGGCGTTTTGTAGCACATGTGTTTCGGGACGGTTTTCTCAACTTATCTCCAATATCGTGGACTAAACAGGTCTGTGTCGTTTGTGTTCCCAATGTGCGTATGCTACACTCCTGGAAATTGAAATAAGAACACCGTGAATTCATTGTCCCAGGAAGGGGAAACTTTATTGACACATTCCTGGGGTCAGATACATCACATGATCACACTGACAGAACCACAGGCACATAGACACAGGCAACAGAGCATGCACAATGTCGGCACTAGTACAGTGTATATCCACCTTTCGCAGCAATGCAGGCTGCTATTCTCCCATGGAGACGATCGTAGAGATGCTGGATGTAGTCCTGTGAAACGGCTTGCCATGCCATTTCCACCTGGCGCGTCAGTTGGACCAGCGTTCGTGCTGGACGTGCAGACCGCGTGAGACGACGCTTCATCCAGTCCCAAACATGCTCAATGGGGGACAGATCAGGAGATCTTGCTGGCCAGGGAAGTTGACTTACACCTTCTAGAGCACGCTGGGTGGCACGGGATACATGCGGACATGCATTGTCCTGTTGGAACAGCAAGTTCCCTTGCCGGTCTAGGAATGGTAGAATGATGGGTTCGATGACGGTTTGGATGTACCGTGCACTATTCAGTGTCCCCTCGACGATCACCAGAGGTGTACGGCCAGTGTAGGAGATCGCTCCCCACACCATGATGCCGGGTGTTGGCCCTGTGTGCCTCGGTCGCGTGCAGTCCTGATTGTGGCGCTCACCTGCACGGCGCCAAACACGCATACGACCATCATTGGCACCAAGACAGAAGCGACTCTCATCGCTGAAGACGACACGTCTCCATTCGTCCCTCCATTCACGCCTGTCGCGACACCACTGGAGGCGGGCTGCACGATGTTGGGGCGCGAGCAGAAGATGGCCTAACGGTGTGCGGGACCGTAGCCCAGCTTCATGGAGACGGTTGCGAGTGGTCCTCGCCGATATCCCAGGAGCAACAGTGTCCCTAATTTGCTGGGAAGTGGCGGTGCGGTCCCCTACGGCACTGCGTAGGATCCTACGGTCTTGGCGTGCGTCAGTGCGTCGCTGCAGTCCGGTCCCAGGTCGACGGGCACTTGCACCTTCCGCCGACCACTGGCAACAACATCGATGTACTGTGGAGACCTCACGCCCCACGTGTTGAGCAATTCGGCGGTACGTCCACCCGGCCTCCCGCATGCCCACTATATGCCCTCGCTCAAAGTCCGTCAACTGCACATACGGTTGACGTCCACGCTGTCGCGGCATGCTACCAGCGTTAAAGACTGCGATGGAGCTCCGTATGCCACGGCAAACTGGCTGACACTGACGGCGGCGGTGCGCAAATGCTGCGCAGCTAGCGCCATTCGACGGCCAACACCGCGGTTCCTGGTGTGTCCGCTGTGCCGCGCGTGTGATCATTGCTTGTACAGCGCTCTCGCAGTTTCCGGAGTAAGTATGGTGGGTTTGACACACCGGTGTCAATGTGTTCTTTTTTCCATTTCCAGGAGTGTATTTGCGCCAGTTTTGTGTAGTGCCATGTTGTGTGTCACCACATTCTGCAGTTATCCTTAACTTATGAGCATGAGTGTACATACATCCTTCGAAAGCCACCATACGGTGTGTGGCGGAGGCTACCATGTACCACCACTAACCATTTCATTTTCTGTTACACTTGCAGACAGAGCGACTGTCTATATGTCTCTCTGTGGGCCCTAACCTCTCTAAAAATATCTTGTGGTCTTTGCGCGGAACTTACGTTGGCCGCAATAGAATCGTTCTGCAATTAACGTCTTTTATTTTTTCCAGTAGTGCTCCTCGAGAAGAACGTCGGCTTCCCTCCAGTGGTTCCCATTTGAGTTCCCGAAGCATCTCCGTAACACTTGCGTGTTACTCGAATCTTCTTTTGTTTTTGTGCCATTAGTCTTCTGACTGGTTTCATGCGGTCCGGTATGAATTCCTCTCCTGTGCCAACCTCTTGATCTCACTTGCAAATTACCTCCTCAATTATTCGCTGGATGTATTCCTGTTTGTGTTTTCCTCTACAGTTTTTACCCTCTACAGCTTCCATTAGTACCATGGAATTTATTCTGTAGTGTCTTAACAGATATCGTACCAAACGCCCTTTCTTTTTGTTTTTTTTCCCATGTATTACTTTCGTCACCGATTCTCTGGAGAACGTCCTCATTTCTTACCTTATCAGTCCACCTAATTTTCAACATTCTTTTGTAGCACCACATCTCAACTTTTCATGTTTCACTGTCATCTACATCTACATGGGTGCACTGCAAATCACATTTAAGTGCCTGCCAGAGGGTTCATCGAACCACCTTCACAGTTCTCTTTTATTCCAATCTTTTTATCGCGGTGATCGTTCCTCCCTATGTAGGTAGGCATCAACAAAATATTTTCGCATTCGGCTGAGAAAGTTAGTGATTGGAATTTCGTGAGAAGATTCTATCACAATGAAAAACGCCTTTCTTTTAATGATTTCCAGCCCAAGTCCTGTATCATTTCTGTGACACTCTCTCCCATATTTCGCGATAATACAAAACGTGCTGCCTTTCTTTGAACTTTTTCGATGTACTCCGTCAGTCCTGTCTGGTAAGCATCCCACACCGCGCAGCGGTATTCTAAAGGAGAACGGACAAGCGTAATGTAGGCACTCTTTTTTAGTAGGTCTGTTACATTTTCTAAGTGTCCTGCCAATAAAACGCAGCCTTTGGTTAGCCTTCCCCAGAACATTTTCTATGTGTTCTTTCCATTTGTTGTTCGTAATTGTAATACCTAGGTATTTAGTTGAATTTACGGCTTTTAGGTTAGAATGATTTATCGTGTAACCGAAGTTTATCGAGTTCTTTTTAGCACTCATGTGGATGATCTCACACTTTTTGTTAGTTACGATCAACTGCCACTTTTCGCACCATTCAGATATTTTTTCCAAATCGTTTTGCTGTTTGTTTTGATCTTCTGATGACTTTATTAGTCGATAAAAGACAGCGTCATCCGCAAACAACCGAAGACGGCTGCTCAGATTGTCTCACAAATCGTTTATATAGATAAGGAACAGCAAAGAGCCTATGACACTACCTTGGGGAACGCCAGAAATCATTTCTATTTTACTCAATGACTTTCCGTCAATTACTAAGAACTGTGACCTCTCTGACAGGAAATTTCAAATTCAGTCGCGTAACTGAGACGATATTCCATAAGAAAGGAATTTCACTACGAGCCGCTTGTGTGGCACAGTGTCAAAAGCCTTCCGGAAATCCTAGAATACGGAATCGATCTAAAATCCCTTGTCAATAGCACCCAACCTCTAATGTGAATAAAGAGCAAGTTCTGTTTCACAGGAACGACGTTTTCTAAACCCATGTTACTGTGTGTCAATAGACCGTATTCTTCGAGGTAATTAATAATGTTCCAACACAATATATGTTCTAAAATCCTGCTGCATATCAACGTTAACGAAATGGGCCTGTAATTTAGTGGATTACTCCTACTACCTTTCTTGAATATTGTTGCGCTCCTAGTGTATATTCTCAGATATTTCCTCTTTAAATTAAGGCGTATGTTTGATACTAGTAAATTTCTCTTGGCCAGGATGCCCATTTTGCCAATGCTAGTCTGCTTTTTATTCCTCCTTGCTCCGTCCGTCATGAGTTATTTGTTCGAACTTACCGGTAGCAAATCCTTCTCTGAACTGCTTCGACGTCTTCCTTTAATACGGCGTGGTGTGGATCCCACTGAACAGTATTCCATAATAAGTCGCACTAGCGTTAAATGCAGCCTCCTTTACCGGTGAACCACACTTTCCTAAACTTCTCCCAATAAAACGAAGTCGACCATTCACCTTCCCTACTACAGTCGTTACATGCTCATTCTATTTCGTACTGCTTTCCAAAGTTACGCCTAGATATTTAGTCGATGTAACTTCGTCAGGCAGTACACTAATAATACTGTGATCGAACATTATGGGCTTTTTTTCCCTACTCATCTGTATTAACTTAATTTTTGCTTCATTTAGTGCTAGGTGCAATTCATTGCAACGATTAGAATTTTTTTTCTAAGCCGTCTTCTATCCTCCTTCAGCCTCTTAACGACAAAACACTCCCATACACCACACCATCATCAGAAAGCGGCCGCAGACTGCCGCTTACCCAGTCCATCAGATCAGTTATGTGTATAAAAACGTTTACAGTGGTGCTATCACACTTCCCTAGGCACTCCTGACTATACTCTTGTCTCTGCTGAACCCTCGCCGTCGTGGACAAATGCTGCGTGCGGTTACTTAAGAAGTCTTCGAGCCATGCACATACCCTGGAACATGCTCTGTATGCTTATATCTTCGTTAACAGTCGGCAGTGTGGTACCATGCAAAATGCTTTACGGAAATCTAGGAATATGAAATCCAGAAGTTGCCCTTCATCCGTGGTTTGCAGTATATCGTGCGAGGAAAGGACAAGCTGGGTCTCTAACGGGCGATGCTTGCTAAAAGGGTGCTGATTTGTGGACAGAAGTGTCCAGAAACTTTTCCCTCTCAAAGGAGTTTGTTATATTCGAACTGAAAATATGTTCAAGGATTCTGTAGCAAATTTTGTGAGTCCTTTCTTTTACCCTCCTTTATAGGGTAATTCCTGGAGAAATGGACCACCTTTCTTATAATGCGATTTTGAGACACACCAGCCATTCTATAACAATTAAATGAGGGACATAGTTATTAATATGAAAAACATTTGCCACATTAATACCAAAAATTCCTGGAAACTGTCAACTAGAACGCCACGGTTTCAAAAAAGGAAATTGGTGGCTGGTCCATAAGACCGAACCATCCGGGTGAGGCGGACTGGTGACCACTAGTTAACAATTTCAAAGCAGTCTGTGAAATTATGTAACGTTTTACAGATTATAACGTGAAATAAATCGTAGGGGACATTCAAAGTAAAGAAATAAGCGTTTAGTCACCAACTAAATTCTTTCCAATGCTCATCACCGTCCAAACTGGTAACATTTTTAAAAATTATGAACCTCAACATAATTGAAAATGTGTTTCTTGCCTCTTACTTCGCTTCTCAAATTTACGACATACATCACGAGTGTTATCGAATTTTATGCGTCTTTCATGCAAGCAACGGCTGAAGATAACAAATTTGAGCCAATCAACTTTGCTGGTTGTGCAGTAACAGCCCTCCCCACAGCCCATACAAACGCTCTTTGCTGGTTGTGCAGTAACAGCCCTCCCCACAGCCCATACAAACGCTCTCGTCGCATTCTTCACTGTCGGATGACAGTTGTTGGGATCAGAGTCTTGTGAGTTAGAGGTGTCGCTCCTACTCTCCTTCTTCGCTCGTGGAGCTTTTGGCTTCTTTACTTGTTGCCTATCTGCCCCCTTGTTTTTTCTGTTAGGCCTATTGGCTTCGAAAGTTTAATGTTTTTCCTAGAATTTAAAATTCTAGCAACACTTGTAGCACCACCTGTCGATGTGATCATTTTTTGATCTCCAAGATAGGGGAATTTTATTTAGGACATCGGCTGGTGACTGAACAACCTCTGGATTCACTAGCTTCTGTGCGGTGTCTTGAAAACTATTTGAACGACCACTGCTAGGTTCTCCACTGGTGATAGGATGTGCTTCTTCCAGTTTTGGTTGTGCTAATCCCTCGGTGGTGAGATAGGCACGCTCGGGAATAGCTGTCGTATGGAAAGATACAATCCCAATTGCCATAAATCCAGACACGGCGTTCGCTATTGTTGCTTCTTTCGTCTAAGCTGATCTCAACAATTCGCCGAATTACAGCCTTGTTACTTGTATACCAGGGTTATTCGACGTGAAACTGTTACAAGCATAATAGTAAAACCTCATCAATGACTTGAAGAAACAGCGATCAAGAGGCTGCAGGAAGTGGATCGTACCACATGGGAGCTTGCACACTCTAACATGTTCACCATTGAGTAATGAGAGACATGCCCATCCAAAATAAGGACATCTCTAGGTGGTTTCCTAAGAGGAAAATAATCTCTGAGCCAAGCAAAAAATATGTCAGAAGTCGCATAGCCTGACTTCTCATTCATCAAAACATGTAACCCAGGTGGCATTCCGTCAGTAAACTCTTGTTTCGTATTCTGCTCCTTGAAAATGCTGTATGGAGGAATAGACCCCCCCCCCCCCCCCCTTCAGCACTGAAAAAGCAACCGCTGAAGTTCTTTCGCTTTTTCACCGCTAGTAATAGCGCTCACATTTTTTGAGCCTCTCTTAGCTTTTACTTGCTCGAGTTTATTATTCAGTTGTAAACCACTCTCATCTATGAAACTTCCTGGCAAATTGAAACCGTGTGACGGACCGAGACCCGAACTCGGGACCGTTGCCTTTCGCGGGCAAGTGCTCTACCAACTGAGCTACCCAAGCACAACCCACGCCTCTTCCTCATAGCTCCCAAACTTCACAGAATCTCTCCTGCAGCCCTTGCAGGACTAGCATTTCTGGAGGAAAGGATATTGCGGAGACATGGCTTAGCCACAGCCTGACGGATGTTTCCAGAGTGAAATTTTCACTCTACTGTGGAGTGTGCACTGATATCCTGTCAGATAAAAACTGTGTGCCGGACCGTAACTCGAACTCGGGACCTCATCTATATTAAAAACATGACCTGATTTCCCGACGAAATCGTTGTCCCGGAAAAATCTCTCCAGAATGATGAAATAGTTTTCTACTCATTCCTTGCAGCTCTATTTAGCGACACTTCTTCAGCTTTTCTGGGCCAAGAAACTTTCAAACCAGTCGTAACCTGCTTACTGCCGTTCCTGGTTAAATTTATGGGGAATTTTCAGGCTTTCGGCTAATCTGAAACTCTTCATTCGAACAGTCTCTCTATTAGGAGAAAAACCTTCGGACTGCAGTTTTATTATGTGCCGCTACATTTTTTTAATCAGCATCTTCTCGAAGAACAGGTGGTGGCCCAAGACGAACTTTCGACATGTTGCCGGATTTTCTTAATGTTGTTAACGTATCTGTTAATGTCCGGCAACTGCACTGACACTTGTGCGGCTCTTCACAGTACTGTAGGCCTTCTGCAGAGTTTCTTCTCTCCAACATCCCCTTATGGAACTTGCCCTTGTTTCATAACATGTCGGCAGTTTACTGCACAAATGAGAATATAAAAAAATTAGTAAGAATTTGCATTTGTATTTAGGCCATTATAATGTAAAGTTCAGGAGGATGATTTTATATTACAATACTACTTTGTACCGAACTATAATAGTTCCATCAACAATTATATTGTTTAATTTCAAAAATAAAAGGTATTTAATATAATTAAATTAAAAACAAAAATTGAAATAATATACTAATTAAAAAAACTGTTAAAAAGACAAAGAACATTACAGGGCTAGTTTTAGTTACATTGTTTGAAGTTTTTATCTTTGAAACTATAACAGTTGCAAGTGGTGCTCAAGACAACAATTTTGCATAACAACACTGAAGAGCTTGGCCAGTCTAGTGGTCCATCTCTCCCCAGTTTCCGGTAGACGTGGACCTGTCGTCATCTTGGCACTGTTACTAGGAGACTTTTTTTTCTTTATTGCGATTTCATTCCCCTGCCTCAGGTATGGGAGGGGTAGCAGCGGCACAATCCGCTGTTCTTCAGCCAAGTGATACAGTTAATAAAAAGGGGAAAACAAGAAATATAAAAGGCGATAAAGGGAAACATGAGAACATAATAAAGGGAGACATTGGGGGTTAAATATACATGAATATAGAAACTGTCAGTGGGACAGTTAAAAAAGTACACATGAAGTTAAAAAACACAGAGGGCAATGTGCGTAGCGCATAAAAAACACTGAAGTCACTTGCAGAAGTTAAATGTTGGCAACAGAATTAAAACACTCCAGAATGACAACACTTAAAAACCACTGCACGAGATGGAACACATATGAGAAAGAGTAAAACCTGCCATGAAGGACCTGCTGAGGGAGGGGAGGCCTGAGAGGAGGGAAAAGAGGGGACAGAAGGTGGCAGAGGGGGAGGGGACTGGAGAGGCTAGGAGGAACAGCAATGGGGTCAGGGATGCAACAAGGGTAGGGAGGCGGGTGGGGTGGGAGATGGAGAGGGAAGGCAAGTCAGGAGGGAGTGCAGATGCAGAGGGGGTGCACTGGTAAGGGAGGGGGCGAAGGAGGGAGGAAAAAGCCGCCCAGGGAAGGGGAGAGGAGGCGAGAGGGAGCTCTGAGTAAGGGGTGGGGAAAGGTAGGAAGGTAGGGCTAGAGTCAGTAGGAGGGGGAGATATAAGGGGAAGCTTATCATCTGGGAGGAGGGGTAGATGTTGCACGTTGCATTGGGGGAGAAGCTGGAGGGTGTGGAGATGGAGAGAGGGTGGGGCACCAAGGTAAAGGTGCAGCAGTGGGCTGTGGATAGAGAGAAGATGCCAGGGGATGGGAGGATCAAGGCTGTAGATGACATACAGGGTGTGGATGTGTTTGAGGAAAAAGAGAAGATATGGAAAGGAGGTGAGGTTATAAAGAATATGTGTGGGGGACAGGAGGCAGATATGCAAGGCAAGGCAGAGTGCATGGCGTTCAAGGATCTGGGTTGGGGAGAAATCCAAGTGATGCTGGCATAGCAAAAGATAGGGTGATCAAAGATTTGTAGGTGTGAAGGATGGTGGATGGGTGCAGTCCCCATTTCTGGTCAAACAGGAATTTCAGGGGGCAGAGTCTATTGTGGGCTTTGTGTTGGATTGTAAGGAAATGGTGAGTCCAGGTGAAGTGATGATCTAGGATGATGTCTAGGTATTTCAAGGTCGGAGTGAGGTGGATACGATGACCATAAATGGTGAGCTAAAGATCGTGGAGCCAGAAGGACCATGTGGTATGACCTATGATGATTGTCTGGGCCTTTGAAAGGTTGATGTGAAGGAGCCACTGGTTGCACCCGGCAGTGAATTGGCCAAAGGGGCTTTGAAGGGTATGTGGGGACTGTTCAAGGACAGGATAAAACGCCAGGAAGGCGGTGTCATCAGCAAATTGTAGGAGGTGAACAGACAGGGGGAAGTTGTGGGCATATCTGCAGTATACTGGAGATAGAGGAGAGGGGAAAGGACGGAGCATTGGGGCATGCTGGTAATGGAATAAAAAGTATGGAAGTTGGTATTGTGGATAGTGACATAGGAGGGTCGATGGGAGAGGAAGGAAACAACGATAAGTACGAAATTGATGGGAAGATCGTAGGTCTGGGGCTTAAAGAGGAGCCTGGGATTCCAGACATGGTCATAGGCGTTGTGGATGTCGAGGGAAACAAAAATAACAGAGAAATGGAAGTTAAGTGGGAGGGAAAGAACAGTGTTAAAGTTAAGTAGCTGGTCATTGGCTGAGAAGGAAATGACACTGGGTAGGGGGAAGGAGGTGAGGGTAGACTTGGAGGTGAGGCAGATGAGATAATAGGAAGAGGTGTCAGAGAGGGATTTATTGGGTTTAGGGAACAGCAGGACATAGGAACTCTTCAACAGGTCAAGGTAAAAGCTGGTGAAATGGATCACATTATACAGTGTAGCAAGGACAGCAAGGAAAAAGGGGGGGGGGGATCCTTGAGGTGGCAGTAGGTGACACCAAAGTGACCGGGGACTGTGTTGCATTTGGAGTGGAAGATGAGTTTGATGTCATTTGCAGTAATGGGAGTGTTTATGTTGGAGGGGGTTAACTGATCCAAGTACCGAAACTGGGGGCGAGTGGTGGGACAGATTTATTGGAGCACTGAAGGACTGTAGGGAAGAGGGAGTAACCAAAATGACGATCGTCAGGAATGGAGAAGACCTCAGAGAAATGAGAAGCAAACTGGTTTGCCTTACAGATGTTGTCAGGGAAGGAGTGGTTATTGTGGAGGTGTGGGGTGAGATGGCTTCCAATAAGGCGGTGGAAGGCAGACCAGTACTTGGAGGTGTCGATGAGGAGGGTGGAGTTGACGCATGTACATGTCTGGTGCCAGTCCCAGTGTATCTTTGCTGTTAGGAGGTTTTTGATGTGTTGTAGTAACTGCCAGTGGTGGAGGAGTATATCCCAATCACAGGTGCAGAGGAAAAAGCGATAGAGCCTGTGGGATTCATTGAGAAGAAGGATGGCCTGTGTAGGAAGAGTAGAGCAGTTAGGGTGGATAAGTTTGGTAGGGATATGGGCCTCTACGGTGACAGTGATGGTCTTGTGGAGGGGGGATGAGGCATATGTGACATCAGCAGGATGGTGAAAGGTAAGTGGGTGGCTTTCAACCTGTGAGGCAATGGATTCCCAGTCGGCACAGTGGTAGTTATGGATGGACTTCGGAGAGGCAGCAGGGTGGGGGGGGGGGGGGTAGGAGGGGGACGATGGCTAAGGGGATGGTGAGAAGGACTGGGGGGTGGTCACTACCAATAGGGTCGAGGACATCTGTGGCGATATGACCAAGGAGGTTGGGGGAAGCATAGACAACATTCGGGGAAGTGTGCTGTGCGAGGGGAACAAGGTTACCATGGAGTGTGGCGATGAACTGATGGTACCACCAAAGGGTGGCAGGGTCAAGGCAGTGGATGTTGAGTTCTGCGGAAGTCACATAGGTGGAGAAGGTGTGGTCAGGATGGAAGGTGGTCCTAGGGGAGAGAAGCTGCAGGATGGACATAGATAGTAGTACAGGTGATGGTGAGGGATGGAAAAAAGACTATGGGGATATGTTCAGTTGGGTCATTGAGCAGGGGTATGATGAGGTGGCCAATAATGACTCCACCTCATGCAAAGGAAGCGAAGGAGACAGGGAGAGGTGCAGACAGCATTTTGAGGTTTCATTAAGGATGAAGGGGTTGACTTGGTGCTGGGACAGGGTATGCATGAAGAGGTATTTGTTGCAGGGAGGGAGCAAATGTTTATGTATAGGAGACATTACTGTTTGCACACCAGGGAGGGGAGGGATAAGGGAATGGAGGGAGGATGATAGATGCTTAAATGAGGGTGTCTAAATGGGTGAAGATGAAGTGGGTTGTGGAAGTATGTGGTATAGGTATTCAAACGAAAGACAGAGTGGGCAGCAAGGGAGATCTTCTGGAGGGTGTGGGGTGGGCTTGGTAGGGTGGATACTCTGGAGAATGATGGTCAGGAACTGGGTGATGTCTTTAGCCTTAGGGGGAGGGTGGAGAGAATTGTTGAGGTGGAGGGGGTGATCATGGAGCGAGTGGGACAGTGAGCTCAGATCTGGTGGGAAGGGGTTTGGCCTTGCGATTTGGAGGAGTAGGTGGGGTGGGCTTCATTGCAGGTGTTGCAGGAAGCAGGAGAGGCGAGGTTAGGTTACTGTTTGAGGAAGTGGAAAGCATCACATTGGGGGCAGGTGGGTTTCTTTTTTGCTGTTTTGAGTCAGATGGTCGTTGTAGAGGAGATAGCATTGGAGGGGAACAGGATGGGTCCACGAGGTGGTGAGGGTTGAAAATCAGGGCTTCCTGAGTTAGGAGGTGATCGATGGAAGAGGCAAACGCTTTGAACACACATATTAGGAAGGAAGGGCCCAAGATGTTGTAGATATGTCGGACCGAGCAGATTTCCAGGCGGCATGGGCATTCAATTGCGCCAACATCTTCACCTCCACAGAGCTGAGTTTTGTGATCAAGGCAATGAGGGTCTGTGGAGAACAAGGAGGTTGGGGCTGATGGGGAGAGGAGGAGGTAAGAATAGGTGTGACGGAAGCATGTGGGCTAAAGGTGATGTGAAGAAGTTTCTGGAGGAGATTAGGGTGGAAAGAGGAAGAGGGCGATCTGATAAGGACAGTGTCACTACAGGTGATAAGTTGAGCAATGGGAGCACTGGGGATGTACGAGGGTCGGTCAAAAAGTAATGCCTCCCATTTTTTTTTCTACTTAAAAAAATTAAGTTAAGTGAAAAATTTGAATTTGGCGCCATTCCTCAAACCTTCTTCTGCAATCCACTGCAGTAGTAACTTTCTGTGTCAACAGGTGGCAGCACAGCAGAAGTTTGTAAGATGGCCGACATCGATGTTCGTTTGAGACAGCGTTGTGTGATTGAATTCTTGAATGCAGAAGGTGAAACGCCCATACGCATTCATGAAAGACTGAAGAAGGTGTATGGTGTTGTGACAGTGGATGTCAGCACTGTTAGACGATGGGTTCGTCGTTGTAAGGAAGCTGAAGGGCAAACACCGTTGACTGACGAAAAGCGGAGCGGCAGGCCGGTGAGTGCAGTGACTCCACACAACATTCAGCAAGTTGATGACATCATTCGTGGTGACCGTCGGGTGACTGCAGATGAAGTGTGTCGCATTATTTCTCTTAGTAAAGGCAGTGTGATCACGATTATTAAACAATTGGGGTACTCAAAAGTTTGTGCACGGTGGGTTCCAAGAATGTTAACCGATCAGAATAAAGAGGCAAGGAAAACAATAGCCTCCCAAGCGCTTCCGTTTGGAGGGAGATGAGTTTCTGAAAATTTGTGACCGGGGACGAAACATGGGTGCATTTTTTTGAACCCGAATCAAAGACGCAGTCAATGGAGTGGCGTCACACAAGCTCGCCGAGGAAGAAAAAATTCAAAACTGTGCGATCGGCAGGGAAAGTTATGGCAACAGTTTTCTGGGATACAGAGGGAGTGATTCTGGTTGATTTTTTGGAGCAGGGATGCACAATAAATTCTGTTCAATACGTCACAACCCTCAAAAAACTTAAAGCACGTCTTCAGCGAGTTCGCCCAACAAAATCAATGGCAGATGTTCTTCTTTTGCATGACAATGCAAGACCACACACCAGTCGTCACACCTCTGACGAGATTGTCAAAATTGGATGGGAAGTTTTGCCTCATCCCCCATACAGCCCTGACCTGGCACCATCAGACTTCCATCTGTTTGGGCCACTAAAAGGAGCTCATCGTGGGATTCATTTTGAAGATGAGGAGGCCGTCAAAACATCCGTGTGTCAATGGCTTAGGAAGCAGAGCTGTGATTTTTACCATGCTGGGATACATGCCCTTGTTCAAAGATGGACCAAAACTGTAGAGATGGGCGGAGATTACATTGAAAAATGAAAAAATGATCCTCAATGTTGTGGTTTTCAACCTATGTAATTGCATTTAAATTTCCTGACAATTAAACGTAGAAAAAAATAGGAGGCATTACTTTTTGACTGACCCTCGTACTTGTGGATTTTGACAGTGATGTGCAGGCATCGAGGAATTTAGGATTGGGGTTGAAAGGATGAATGTATGCAGAGTGGGGAGTGGTGATGCAGGAGGAGAGGGGGTGTCCAAAGGGGGATTAGAAGGAAGAGGGGGTGGTGGTTTCTTTGAGGAGGGAGTGGAGGTGGGAAGGGTACTTGGGCATTTGGGGGTCTTTTTGGTGGGGGGTGACGTGGTAGGACTAGTTCGATTGGGAGGTGGCGCAAGGCAACCCACTCACGTGAGGTGGAGGCACTTTGAAGGGAGAGTGGGTAAACCATGATGGCGACTGGCATGGCAGGCAATGTCATGGCTGGTAGAAGCAAGGATGGTTGTAGGATTGTGAGCTGGGACGGGGGAAAGTCATCAGGACAGGTGGTAGTGTCGGAAGGGGGGGGGTCTGGAACAGGACCAGGGGCAAGAGCTGGGGGGTGGAGGAAGATGATCAGGAGCAGGAGAAGGAGCCAACAGGAGCAGGAGCTGGGGGGGGGGGAGGAGGATAAGCAAGAGCAGGAGCAGTATACAGATGGAGATAAGGGATGAGGAGGAGATTGAGGAGACTGTGAGGAGGGGAGGTGGAGTAGATGGAGGAAGCCCAGAGGAGGCACTCCATGAGATAAGTTTGGGGGCAGGGTAAGGGGAAGTGTATAGGATTGTGGTGGTGGTGATGTGGGGGGAGGGGGAGTGAGGGCGTCCATGGTGGACAGTGCATCTACCAGCCACAAGTGTCATCAAATTAGGGAAACAGGAGAAAGACGGGCCAGTGGCGGCGAGCACCGGGTGGTGGTGGCGAGCATCAGGCGGTGGTGATGGCGGCGGCAGCGAGCACCAGGCGACGGACGGACTGACGGATGGATATAGCAGATGGTGATGGAAGACAGCAGATGGCGACAGGTGAGGGGGGTGGGGTTGCCCTAAGTGTAGCCCAGGTGGCCGAAATCTTCCGATTTCGAGCGTGTGGGACTCCAACCTAGAAGAAGTACTGTGAGACACCTCTAACCTCACATCGAGGGTCATACGACACATGACTGAACAAATAATGGACGCTAGTGAAAGTACAGAACATGATGTTAGTGTGGAAAACGTGTATTGGAGGTGGAGAGAAAACTTTAACGTACCTAAATTCACATTTATGCAGTTTATCGATGGAAAACTTGCCATAAGCCAAGTTAAAAACACAAGGCGCACTTATCTCGTTCTCCGCATTGCTGGAAGACTGCCGGTGGGGCGTTCAAGCAGATTAGTTAGGAACGAACGAGCTAGTAGTTGCTCCCATGGTTTAGAGGTAGCGTCTTTGATCAGTAATCAAAGTTACCGCTTGAATTTTGTTTTATAATCAACATTGGTGGCCGAAGACTTCCAGGATAAGAAGTCACCTTCGTTCTGGCAACGGCCTTCTCAGCGCGGAGGAGCGGACAGAGGTTCAGGGCACCCTCTTCTCCTTGAGGTGAGAAACTGCCCCTAAAGGCGGGAAAATCCGCAATGATCAATAGAATGAGCATGCAGTAGGTAATGGAAACCACTGCATTAAAGATGCATAATGTGTATCCACAGGACATTTGGCCTGTAATTGAAAAAGTGACATGATGGTCTCTCCATTGGCAAAGCATTCCGGGATAGTCCCCCATTCGCATCTCCCGGAGGTGACAGCAAAAGAGGATATGACCATGAGGAAAGGACTGAATAATCTACAAAAGGATAACGCTCTACAAGTAGGAGCGTGGAAAGTCAAGCTTTAACGTCGTAGGGAAGCTAGAAAATCTGAAAAGGGAAATGCAAACCCTCAATCTAGATATAGTGTGGGTCAGTGAAGTGAAATGGAAAGAAGATAAGAATTTCTGGTCCGATGAGTATAGGGTAATATCAACAGGAGCAGAAGATGGTATATGGGAGTAGGACTCGATATGAATAGGAAGGTAGGGATGAGAGTGTATTACTGTGAACAGTTCAGGGGTAGGGTTGTCCTTATCAGAATCGACACTAAATCAACATCGACAACGATAGTTCAGGTATACAAGCCAACGTCGCAAGTTGAAGTCGAAAAGATAGAGAAAGTATATGAGGGTACTGAAAAGGTAATACAGTATGTAAATGTATATGAAAATCTAATAGTAATGGGAGAATGGAATGCAGTTGTAAGGGTAGGAGTAGTAGAAAAGGTTAAAGGAGCATACGGGCTTGGTAGTAGGAATGAGAGAGGAGAAAAAACAAATTGAGTTTTTTAATAAATCTGAGTTAGTAATAGCGCATACTCTGTTCAATAATCATAAGAGCAGGAGGTATATTTGGAAAAGGCCGGGTGATACTGGAAAATTTCAGTCAGATTACATCATGGGCAGACAGAGATTCCGAAATCAGAAACTGGATTGTAAGGCGTACACAGCAGCAGCTATAGACTCTGATCACAGTGCATTACTGATGAAGAGTAGCTTGAAGTTTAAGACCTTACACAGGGAGTTGCGATACGGAAGTACTAAGGAATGACGAGATACGCTCGAAGTTCTGTAAGGCTAGATACAGCAATATGGAGTAGCTTAGTAGGCAGTACAGCTGAAGAGCAATGGACATCTCTAAAAAGCTTAATCACAGAAGTTGGAAAGAAGAAACGTACGTACAAGGAAGAAGCATGGGTAACAGAAGAAATATTTCAGCTGAACGATGAAAGAAGGAAGTACAAAAATATTTAGGAATAAAGAAATACAAGACGCTGAGGAATGAAATAAACAGGAAGTGTAGAGAAGCTAAAAAGAAACGGCTGGAAGAAAAATGTGAAGAAATCGAAAAGTAAATGGTTGTCGGAAGGACTGACAGCATATAGCAAAACAAACTTCGGTGAAATTAAAGGCAAGGACGGTAACCCTAAGAGTGCAACGGGAATTCCACTGTTAAGTGCAAAGGAGAATGCGGATACATGGAACGAGTACATTGAAGGTCTCGTCAGATGTGACTGAAGAAGAAACAGGAGACGATTTAGAAGAGATAGGGAATCCAGTAATAGAACCAGAATTTAAGAGAGCTTTGGAGGACTTAAGATCAAATAAGGCAGAAGGAATGGATAACAGTGTATCAGAATTTCCAAACCTTTGGGGGAAGTGGCAACAAAACGACCATTCACGTTGGTGTGTAGAATGTGTAAGGTTGGTGTCATACCATCTGGCTTTCGGAAAAATATCATCAACACAATTCCGAAGACTGGAAGAGCTAACAAGCGCCAGAGTTATCACACAATCAGCGTAACAGCTCATGCATCCAGATTTCTTACAAGAATAATATACAGAAGAATGGAAAAGAAAACTGAGGATGTGTAGATGACTATCAGTTTTGCTTTAGGAATGGTAAAGGCACCAGAGAAGCAATTCTGACGTTGCAATTGATGATGGAAGCAAGACTAAAGAAAAATGAAGACACATTCTTAGGATTTGTGGACCTATAAGTTGTGTTCGACTACGTAAAATGGTACAAGATGTTCGAAATTCTGAGAAAAATACTGGTCAGCTATAGGGAGAGACGAGTAATACACAATATTTACAAGAGCCAAGAACGAATAATAAGAGTGGACGCCCAAGAACGAGGTGCTCGGATTAAAAAAAAAAAGTGTGAGACAAGGATGTAGTCTTTCGCTCCCAGCTGTTCAGTCTTTACATCGAAGAAGCAATGATGCAAAGAAAGAAAGGTTCAGGAGTGGAATTAAAATTCAAGATGAAAGGATTTCAATGATACGATTCGCTGATGACATTGCTATCCTGGATGAAAATGAAGAAGAATTACCTGACGTGCTGAATGGAATGAACAGTCTAAAGAGTACAGAATGAATTGAGAATAAATCAAAGTAGTAGAAATGAGAATAGCGAGAAACGTAACAACACGGTCACGAAGTAGATGAAGTTAAGGAATTCTACTACCTAGGCAGCAAAACCGCAATGACGGACGGAATAAGGAGGACATCAAATGCAGACAAGCACTAGCAAAAGGGTCATTCCTGGCCAAGAGAAGTCTAGTAGTATCAAAGGAGGAAGAAGTTTCTGAGGATGTACATTTCAAGCACAGCGTGTATGATAGTGAAACATGGACTATGAGAAAACCGGAACAGAAGAGAATCGAAGTATGTCAGATATGGTGCTACAGACAAATGTTGAAGATTAGGTCGTCTGATAAGGTAAGGAATGAGAAGGTTCTGCGCAGAACCGGAGAGGAAAGGAATTTGTGGAAAATTTTGACAAGGAGAGGAACAAGATGATAGGACATCTGTTAAGAGATCAGGTAATGAGTTCCATGGTAGTAGAGGGAACTATAGAAGGCAAAAACTGTAGGGAAAGACGGAGATTAGAATACATCCATCAAATAATTGAGGACCTAGGTTGCAAGTGCTATTCTGAGATGAATAGGCTGGCACAGGGGAGGAATTCTTGAAGGGCCGCATCAAGCCAGTCAGATGGCTGAAGAATAATTAAAAAAAAAAAAAAAAACGAGCTAGTCCATCTCACCAAATGGTCCACATCTCCCGGAAGTCACGTACATTTTTTACCAGTCGCTTGGGACTTTGCACTAGGCGAGGGATTCTCGAGAATTGCAAGCTAAGCAAGCGGCCAATGTTGTTGAGTGCTCTTTATGAAACCAAACTGCGATACCATCAGGAGCTGTCGACTTATTAGGTTTCAACTCTTCCAGTTGTTTCTTTGCTACAGGCATGCTTATTACTATGTTCTCCATAGGGAGTCTGGGAGATAGTCTAACGATGGCATGTTTGTACGATTTTCTTGCGTGAAATATTTCTTATATGTTAAGTTTAAAACTTCGGCTTTACTTTTGCTGTTTTATAATGCCACACGAGACTGGGTGACCAGTGACTGCATGGAGTCCTTGTGCCCACTTAGAAGTTTTACGTGGAACCATAATTTTCACCGGTTCTTGGTAACTCTATGATGGTGATAGTTGCTGTAAGCTTCTTCCATCGATGTTTTATCAGACTCACGAGCATCTATTAATTTTTGCCTGGTGGTATCTGCACTTTATCTTCTGAACCGAGAGTGCAACAGCCTTTGCCTCGTCAGCGTTTTTCAAATATAGCTGTTAAGGCACGGTGGGTCTTAGTTAACTTATTCGGCACATTCTTCTCCAGAGCATGATTTACAACATCGTGCTGGAACTAAATCATGTCCATTCATTGTCTACTGTGACACCAACAACTATCTATCTGCTCATAGCAGAAACATTCTCCAAATCTTCTTGTTTTATTTATCAACTTTATTGACCAATGTCACTATGATGACATCGTGGTCTCTTACCCGCATCTCCATACTGTCGCCGTAGGTTAGGTCAGGCCTGTTTGAACCTATGAGGTCTAAAATATTTCCGCTGCGTGAGGGCTGTTGCACTATCTGCTCGAGACACTTTCCGGAAAACAGGTTCAAAAGACCCTTGCAAGACTTTCTGTGTGCGTCCCATGCAGTGAATCTATAGACGTCCCAGTGTATATGTATTTAGGTTAAAGTCGCCTCCAACAAATATTCCAGATCTGGGTATCCGTAGACATTCTGTCAATGACTCTAAAACCTCCACAGCGGAATCGGGCGGCCGGTAAAAACAGCCAACAATTAACTTGATTTCACCTAGGTTTGTTATAAGCAACCAGATAACTTCTCTGTCAGCCTTAATATTTTTGTCAACTGCAATGAAGACACCCTTCTCCTATGGCGTCTAATCTGTCGTTACGATATACCCTCGATGAGTCGCTGAACATCTCAGACCTTCTTACTTTGGATTTCAGCCAGCTCTCCGTCCCGAGAATGATTTGAGCACTAGAGTTTCTTGGAGGGTGATAAATTAGGGAACTTTGTCACAAATGCATCGTCAATTTGCTGATAAAATATTGACAGTCGAAGTGTCTTTATTCTGAACATGGCCAGATTTCGCTGTCTGCCAATGGTCTAGCGAATGTTCGTCAAAGAACCTCAGCCTACGTCCTAGTCTAAAAGATCACCATGTGCACTCCACAAGTACTCTTCTACGTAAGTAGCTGCTTCTTTTGTATAATCCACTCATGATCTATCAAGGTGAGTCCACCAATTTCATAATCAGTAACGCACGTCCAGAAATATGCAGCCGTAGTAGAGTCGACGAAGTCTTTGGTTGAGACTCTCCACACCGCTCCAAACCGAAGGACTTCGATCTACTCTGGGAATGCTGCAAATTGTGCGTGACGAGCAGTCTTCACCAGCTCTTCCAGCCACCTGAATGAACTGAAGATGGCCTCAGAGCCCAAGCGACAGGTGCCGAAGTAAGCCACAACTTGCAAACAACTGCACCCTGCACGGTCGATAGCCACAGGCAAGACGGCCTCCACATCTCAGATGAGACCCCCTTGGCAGACATACTGGATGTATATTGGTTTTCTTTCCGGTCCTAAACGCTATCTGCCTCTGGGATTCCACAATTCACCTAACTTTGGAGCGCCCGATAACTAATAAACCTCATTCCTCATACACGTGCTCGGGACCTGCTGAAGCAGCGGCCACCAGTTCTCCCACGAGTGGGCGAGGCCAGACGACTAAAATCCATACGGGCCCTCCGCTTTACCACCTGCCACACATCCTATTGCGTGGAGGGTGGATCCACAGCTTCCAGTACACGAAGAGGTGCCTCAGCAGCAGATGCTGTTGGCGAAACAAGCGACACCCGAGGGGCTCATGCAACGTGCCAGACTCTCCACCACAGCCACATCCCATGGCAGCAGCCATGCATATTCATCTGGAGAGCGTCTTTCACGACATTTTGCAACAAAGTTTTGCATGCAGAGGCTTCTGGAGATTTTGCCAAAACGATTTTTAGTGTTAAACTCTCGCACAAACACGTTTAATACGAATTGTGCTTCGCCTAACCTTCAACAACGAACACGCGTTGTTTTGTCGTGAGAACCATTTCATGTTGATTCTCCACTCACTCAAAATTATCCTAAAAGTCCTTGAGAGGATCTGATATGATACAATCAAAATTTTGTAAGGGAATCAATTCAAAGCAGTAACACCAACAGAAGAAACGAAGCAGAATCGAATGTTGGATGTGCATCAAATTTTGTTAGGTAAGATGGAAGTTGGCACAATAACAGTGTTGTGACGTGCTCTGTAACTATTGCGCCAGTGTAGCGTTCTGAAACTACGACACAAATAAATTAGTCCAAGTAAAACAATACGGGTTTATTACAGCGAACAAAATATCTCGATATGAATTCTGGTGTACAAATACTGCATACAACATAAACTTAGCCCAGGACAAGTCATTGCCAGTAGTAATGTCTTCCAGAGACTTAAGTCCTTAACAGCAATGCGGCACAAGGGCTGAAGTGGTTCCAATAACAAAACAATTGCGTATGGCATTGGGAGCCCCCTTCTGGGCGATTCGCCACCTGGTGCAGGTATTTTTATTTTAAGCCATTTTGGCATGGAACAAACCAAGAAAAGAATATGTAGTAAACATGAATCCAAAATGCTCACAACAAGAGCTGTGAGCACGTGTTTCAAAGTAGAGAAGATGAACAAGTCCTCATAGCTTTTATTTATGCATTTTAGAGCCCGTGTTTACTAGAATTTTTTGCTTCGACTGATCGTTTCTGTCATACCCCTGAATACCGATAACTCCTTCCGGAACACTCTGTATGGTCTTGTTGTTCATCTATGAGGTACCTGGTACCATCTACGTAATAGTGTCAGTATACTACTTTATATTTTTTGTTTCTACTATTTCTGTAAAATATTGTATGTGTTTAACATTGCTTTAATTGTTGGGAGCGATCGGAAGATTGAATTATTCTGGAAGAATCAAGTTTGCCAAGATACCTGGTAATTCTCTTTATTACTATTTCGGTTTCGACGATCTAAGCCACCATTATCAGATCTTGTAACATTGTTAGGTGTACATGCTTTTTGCAACAGTGAAAGTCACTTAGTGGTTTTGCGTCTAATTGTAATGAAAAATGGCAGGGACACCAGCACGTCACAAATAAAATACTACAAAACTAAAACATACAACGTGTTGTGGAACTTGGGTATTTCTACTTTTCATATTAATTCTGAGGAGTACTTTATACTTCTGTTGTTCTCTACTTTTGAAATGTCCACTTAAGTATTTGTGAGTGAACGTTGCAATGTGAAACGCTGGAGCACTCCTGAAGTTGACAGATGGCCTCATCGGAATACTGTCTTTATATATTTTGGCCTGGCTTCTGAGCACTGGTGCTCCTGCATGTTTTTGTACTAAGTTTCGTTTTTGTGTTTCTGTTAGTACAACACCTAAAAACGAAGGATAACCTAGGCGAGGGAAATCCTAGTTGTAACGTTATGTTACGGAACTACAGTACCCACACAAAAAAGTGGAGGCTTCCAACAGGTTTTCCACATGAGGAAAAGTTGAATGGTTTTCAGATAATATTAGATGATTTTTTTCGTTGTGACATACTGGTTATACATTTAAAAACAGTTCATGGAAGCATGAACTGTTTTAAACGTATGGATGCATGAACTGTTTTTCAATGTATAAAACCAGTATGTCACAATGAAAAAATCATCTAATATTCCAGGACACACAACGAAAATGCTTTTTTAAAAAGGTGAAACGCTTCGGGTTGTATGAAAAAGGCGTTTTTCTTATAAACTGGTGGAATTTATAATTCTGTTCATTAATAAAAAGTGTTCATTCATTCCCTTAACGAGATATTGATTATTCTTTCAATCACATATCTTATATCATGAACCAATCACTAGCTAAAATAAAGTTGTAAAACGCTATTCACTACTTGGGCTATTTCGTTGCAGGTTCACTTAGTAATCCCGAAATCGTCGTAGAGATGCTTAGCCAACTCCAGTGGCGGACATGGAAGAGCGGCGGTCTACATAATGTTTTAGTGTTAAAATTTACTGATATTCTGCCCATAGGAGAGTCTGAGTCTGTCAATGTGTTCATTCTTACAATATATATCTCACGAAAAAGCTATGAAGATAAAATTAGAGATTCGGACTAACACCCGTTGGTGCGCGGATTTCGTACTTCATATCGATAATGTACCAAGAAACAACACTGCCAGATAAACTCAGACTTGCTAGGCGAACACGAGAATCAAGTTCAGCATATATTCTGTGTAATTACCTTAATTCAATATTACGCACACTCTATCTTCCTATAAACAGTTCTGTACTGGGACAGGAAAGTGGGAAGTGATGGAGACACCCAAAGCACCCTCTGACACAGAACGTAAGGTGGCTTGAGGAGTATAGCTGTAAATGTAGACGAAGATGTAAATAAAAGGAATAATATTTCCTATATATACACACCAGAAACGCGAAAACTAATCGGCAAACCAACCATCAAATTAGGTAAGAAAAACTTCATCCCAAAGCACTTCAGACTCTGATAATCCAAGGGTGTATCTTGTAATGTTTGTCAAAGCACACAAAAACATTTAGCTATATAGTCAATCATTGTTTAATTGTGTGATGAAAATGAAACATCATAACATTTGTATGTTTTAGGCTTATAAAACGTAAAAAAAGATTGCTTTCTCACTGAAACTTTTAAGAAAAAGAATCTAAATTAAAAGATTGATTAACGATCAGCAACTCTCATTCGAAGTAAATAGCATTTAATGATGTTCTATCTCTGTTCAGTGTATTATACAAGAGTCATAATTAAAAATGTTTGAAAAACATTTTAAAGTGATTTCAAATGCAATAGACGTTGTTTGTCTAGACCGATTTCAGCTTTAGTTGCCGCCTGGGCATCCTGTTAACAATTACATTGAAAATGTTACGTAAGATAAAAATCTATCTACTACTTACACACTAGAGATATTTACATGACGAACAACATACATATATAAAGAAAACAAATATTATCTCGAGAAGTCTCGCACTTCTCTTTGCAAGTTATTCTACAATTTTTTTCAAGTCCCTATATGGATACAAACCTTTGACAGTTATACTGTCAGGTCGTGCCAGCCTGTAACTGCCCCCAAGTGTAAACTCTACAGCCTTGTAGAGACCAGCGTACAAAAGTCACCATTTTCCGTTCTGTCTTTTAAGGCTCGAAGCCTTAGGATGGATTCGTAATAGCACTAATTCTCCAACGTCATAGTCTCTTACTCGTTTTACACTTTTATCACACTTCCTTTTACGTTTTTCTGCTTTTTGAGTTATTTTGATTAAAGGCTGGGTGGTCCTTGCTACCCGAGTTACTTCTAATCCGACTAACTTAGCTTTTGGGGTTGTTCATTCATTCTCTTCTTTAGCAGCTAACATAATCTCCACTGGGGTATATACGAAGGAAGAATGAAGCAAATTATTGTATATTTGGTGAAATTCACCCACACAGTCTACCCATCGTGTACGTTGTCTAGGGCTGTAAATATGTTGAACTCTTTGTCCTCCAAATATCCCGGCCTGGTACGTACTGGTACAATTATCCCGTTAATATCCCTCGCATCCAACACTGCTATAAGGAAAATAGAAAAGCTCCATAATATTCCAGTCTAACATATACTCCTGGAAAATAAGAACACCGTGAATTCATTGTCCCAGGAAGGGGAAACTTTATTGACACATTCCTGGGGTCAGATACATCACATGATCACACTGACAGAACCACAGGCACATAGACACAGGCAACAGAGCATGCACAATGTCGGCACTAGTACAGTGTATATCCACCTTTCGCAGCAATGCAGGCTGCTATTCTCCCATGGAGACGATCGTAGAGATGCTGGATGTAGTCCTGTGGAACGACTTGCCATGCCATTTCCACCTGGCGCCTCAGTTGGACCAGCGTTCGTGCTGGATGTGCAGACCGCGTGAGACGACGCTTCATCCAGACCCAAACATGCTCAATGGGGGACAGATCCGGAGATCTTGCTGGCCAGGATAGTTGACTTACACCTTCTAGAGCACGTTGGGTGGTACGGAATACATGCGGACGTGCATTGTCCTGTTGGAACAGCAAGTTCCCTTGCCGGTCTAGGAATGGTAGAACGATGGGTTCGATGACGGTTTGGATGTACCGTGCACTATTCAGTGTCCCCTCGACGATCACCAGAGGTGTACGACCAGTGTAGGAGATCGCTCCCCACATCATGATGCCGGGTGTTGGCCCTGTGTGCCTCGGTCGTATGCAGTCCTGATTGTGGCGCTCACCTGCACGGCGCCAAACACGCATACTACCATCATTGGCACCAAGGCAGAAGCGACTCTCATCGCTGAAGACGACACGTCTCCATTCGTCCCTCCATTCACGCCTGTCGCGACACCACTGGAGGCGGGCTGCACGATGTTGGGGCGTGAGCGGAAGACGGCCTAACGGTGTGCGGGACCGTAGCTCAGCTTCATGGAGACGGTTGCGAATGGTCCTCGCCGATACCCCAGGAGCAACAGTGTCCCTAATTTGCTGGGAAGTGGCGGTGCGGTCCCCTACGGCACTGCGTAGGATCCTACGGTCTTGGCGTGCATCCGTGCGTCGCTGCGGTCCGGTCCCAGGTCGACGGGCACGTGCACCTTCCGCCGACCACTGGCGACAGCATCGATGTACTGTGGAGACCTCACGCCCCACGTGTTGAGCAATTCGGCGGTACGTCCACCCGGCCTCCCGCATACCCACTATACGCCCTCGCCCAAAGTCCGTCAACTGCACATACGGTTCACGTCCACGCTGTCGCGGCATGCTACCAGTGTTAAAGACTGCGATAGAGCTCCGTATGCCACGGCAAACTGGCTGACACTGACGGCGGCGGTGCACAAATGCAGCGCAGCTAGCGCCATTCGACGGCCAACACTGCGGTTCCTGGTGTGTCCGCTGTGCCGTGCGTGTGATCATTGCTTGTACAGCCCTCTCGCAGTGTCCGGAGCAAGTATGGTGGGTCTGACACACCGGTGTCAATGTGTTCTTTTTTCCATTTCCAGGAGTGTATTTCTGATTCCTCTGGTTACCGTTTCCGTTTTCCGTCCAAGGAATGGAATAAGTTGTGCGGCAATATGTTTCCTATCGATACACTTCCGTGTTATAAATTTAACCGCTTTTAATTCCTCGCTTCTCAGGAAAGCTATATACTTGCTTAGTAAACCCATTAATTGTGCCTGCAGTTACATATCTAAGCACTCTGACTAGACAATCCTTTGTCGAATCAGCTCTTTAGTGGCAATTATCTCCTAAGGTAGTGGATAAATTACTGTTTATTTATAACAATTGAGGTCGGGTATACTTAATAATAGATACTCTGGCAATATTTGGTTTATACGTCTTCTGTAGCGATCAATTCCAGTGCCATTTGTTTCCCTAAGTTATCCGAGGTACAGGTACCAGACGAAAGATCGATCGTTGTGATCCTCTCTCCGATAAAATCCCAACCGAGGATACAGCCCACTGATAAATTTTTTATCACCAGAAACGTGCACTTATAGGATCCCTTTCACATTAAAATTTGAACCCACACTTGTGTTTGAACTACCTGTAATTTAGATAATAGGATTGACTATTCTACAACCTCGTACTGGAAAAGCCATTATCTTATATAACTGACATAACTTTTTGTATATAGCGAAGCTCATCACACTTGTCATTGCTTTTGTATTTAAACGCACAGTAACCGGTATTCTGGAGGTAAAATAGTACCCCATTCGGATCTCCGGGCGGGGACTACTCAAGAGGACGTCGTCATCAGGAGAAAGGAAACTGGCGTTCTACGGATCGGAGCGTGGAATGTCAGATCCCTTAATCGGGCAGGTAGGTTAGAAAATTTAAAAAGGGAAATGGATAGGTTAAAGTTAGATATAGTGGGAATTAGTGAAGTTCGGTGGCAGGAGGAACAAGACTTCTGGTCAGGTGACTACAGGGTTATAAACACAAAATCAAATAGGGGTAATGCAGGAGTAGGTTTAATAATGAATAGGAAAATAGGAATGCGGGTAAGCTACTACAAACAGCATAGTGAACGCACTATTGTGGCCAAGATAGATACGAAGCCCACACCTACTACAGTAGTACAAGTTTATATGCCAACTAGCTCTGCAGATGATGAAGAAATTGATGAAATGTATGATGAGATAAAAGAAATTATTCAGATAGTGAAGGGAGACGAAAATTTAATAGTCATGGGTGACTGGAATTCGAGTGTAGGAAAAGGGAGAGAAAGAAAAATAGTAGAGGAATATGGATTGGGAGGAAGAAATGAAAGAGGAAGCCGTCTGGTATAATTTTGCACTGAGCATAACTTAATCATAGCTAATACTTGGTTCAAGAATCATAAAAGACGGTTGTATGCATGGAAGAATCCTGGAGATACTAAAAGGTATCAGATACATTACATAATGGTAAGGCAGAGATTTAGGAATAAAGTTTTAAATTATAAGACATTTCCAGTGGCAGATGTGGACTCTGACCACAATCTATTGGTTATGAACTGTAGATTAAAACTGAAGAAATTACAAAAAGGTGCTAAATTAATGAGATGGGATGGGATCTGGATAGACTGAAAGAACCAAAAGTTGTAGAGTGTTTCAGGGAAAGCATAAGGGAACAACTGACAGGAATGGGGGAAGAAATACAGTAGAAGAAGAATGGGTAGCTTTGAGGGATGAAGTAGTGAAGGCAGCAGACGATCAAGTAGATAAAAAGACGAGGGCTAGTAGAAATCCTTGGGTAACAGAAGAAATATTGAATTTAATTGATGAAAGGAGAAAATATAAAAATGCAGTAAATGAAGCAGGCAAAAAGGAATACAAACGTCTCAAAAATGACATCGACAGGAAGTGCAAAATGGCTAAGCAGGGATGGCTAGAGGACAAATGTAAGGATGTAGAGGCTTATCTCACTAAGGGTAGGATAGATACTGCCTACAGGAAAATTAAAGAGACCTTTGGAGAGAAGAGGACCACTTGTATGAATATCAAGAGCTCAGATGGAAACCTGGTTCTAAGTAAAGAAGGGAAGGAGGAAAGGTGGAAGGAGTATATAGAAGGTTTATACACGGGTGATGTACTTGAGGACAATATTATGGAAATGGAAGAGGATGTAGATGAAGACGAAATGGGAGATAAGATACTGCGGGAAGAGTTTGTCCGGACACTGAAAGACCTGAGTCGAAACAAGGCCCCCGGAGTAGACAACATTCCATAAGAACTACTGACGGCCTTGGGAGAGCCAGTCATGACAAAACTCTACCATCTGGTGAGTAAGATGTATGAGACAGGCGAAATACCCTCAGACTTCAGGAAGAATATAATAATTCCAATCCCAAAGAAAATAGGCGTTGACAGATGTGAAAATTACCGAACTATCAGTATAATAAGTCACAGGTGCAAAATACTAATGCGAATTCTTTACAGATGGATGGAAAAACTAGTAGAAGCGGACCTCGGGGAAGATCGGTTTACTTAAACGTAACTAACCTAAGGACATCACACACATCCATGCCCGAGGCAGGATTCGAACCTGCGACCGTAGCAGTCGCGCGGTTCCGGACTGAGCGCTAGACATCAACAAAAGCAAAACGAGGATAATGGAATGTTATCGAATTAAGTTCGGTGATGCTGAGGGAATTACATTAGGAAATGAGACACTTAAAGTAGTAAAGGAGTTTGGCTATTTGGGGAGCAAAATAACTGATGATGGTCGAAGTATAGAGGGCATAAAATGTAGACTGGCAATGGCAAGGAAATGGTTTCTGAAGAAGAGAAATTTGTTAACATCGAGTATAGATTTAAGTGTCAGGAAGTCATTTCTGAAAGTATTTGTATGGAGTGTAGCCATGTATGGAAGTGAAACATGGACGATAAATAGTTTGGGCAAGAAGAGAACAGAAACTTTCGAAATGTGGTGCTACAGAATCTAAACATTCATGGTGGTGTCTGTTTGTTCTATATCGAGTCTCCCTACCACTTTTGCGCAACGACGCTCTGAGAGTGTTTTTTTAGGGAATTGACTAGTATGAACCTGGGACCTGTTGCTGGTAAGGAGACTCCAGACCACACATGGCATGTAGAATTCAGAAGAGTTCAGTGAGACTAGCGATGAGTATAACCAAATACTTAATGATCTCAGCGTCAGCTCCACTGCACTCCCTATAAAAGAATCTTAATACTAACTAAATTTAGTGGAAGGGGTTCAAGGCTTTCCTATTTTTAGTAAACTGGTAAAATAACGTCGAAAAAGCAGTTAAGTTTACCATTGGAAATTTTATTCTACTCACAAAACATTGTTTATAAATTGCACTATTGATAAAAGGAGATGTTTTAATACAGGATGGTAAAAACCAACTGCGTTCAACAAAAATGTGAAAGAATATTCCCTGAATGGGTTTCCAAGTTCTACAATCGATCGAAGGAAGACCTATGCCATATCACATCTATAATCTAGGTTTAATTTAAGTTTCACAAAAGAGAAAACTATCAAAAGGTCTACAGTGACCCTCAATTATCTTTAATTACTTATCTAACTTGTCGTAAATTACAGTGGTTGATGTGGCATCTCAATAACTATATAAAAGAAAAATCATCGCGTTTCAGATCTGGTCTTCAAGTGGCAAATGTGAACTTCATGAGTTTTAATTAACGATCGATACTAGTATTACGCAAAAAGGGGGTGTAACAGATGAGTCTTCTGCAGTTCTGAGTGAAGCCTCATGCGCTCAAAAATGCGGCATCGTGTGCGTTCATTACATTGTCGGTGTTTAGGCAGCATCAGGGCGACAGCGGCCGGCGCACCAGCCATCCAGCTCGTCGTCTCGGAACTAACTCTCCTAACTTCTCCTTACTACAATTTACCGAAGTAGATTTAAAAAAGCTATCTGGCTGTGTTTTCATCTGACCAATCAGGGTCTCAATGTTAACCTTAAGCTCCGCCTACAAAGATTCTGTCTATCCAATGAGAAACGTTATACTTTTCGTGGTGGGGCAATGTTTTTAAAGTTTGCAACGTAACAGAGACGCTAAAAAGTCTCACGCTAAAACCTGCAGGTGGTGTGGTCCTTTTAGCGTTATCGTAAGCTCTATACTGTTCTTCTGGAGGGCTCTATCTTTTAACATGGGCTGGGGGGTGGTCCTTGACGTACCTGAGACGCGGAAAAGTCTCACGCTAAAACGTGCGGGTGGTAGTCGCACAGGTAGGCTGGCGGCGTGGGTGTCCAGTCCGTCCCTTATCGTAGGGCCTTCTAGCTTAACAAGGTTCTGCTCTCGGCTTCTGTTCTCGTTTCTCCCCTCGGAACTGCGTCGGTCTCATGGTGGGAAGGTACGACATGCATTTAGGAATTCTTGTGTTAGTCTGTGGTATTCCATTTGCTCACTCGTTACTCGTATTACTTTGGTTAATTTAATGTCACGATTTATTCGGAGCTATGTGACATACTACTAGATTTGCTTATTATGCCAGGGTTTTCATGGAAGGTGTTGGATTTGCCTGACACCTTACAAGAACAATGCTGTAGATTAGATGGATAGATCACATAACTAATGAGAAAGTATTGAAGAGGACTGGGGAGAAGAGAAGTTTGTGGCACAACTTGACCAGAAGAAGGGATCGGTTGGTAGGACATGTTCTGAGGCATCGAGGGATCACTAAATTAGTATTGGAGGGCAGCGTGGATGGTAAAAATCGTAGAGGGAGACCAAGAGATGACTACACTAAGCAGATTCAGAAGGATGTAGGTTGCAGTAAGTACTGGGAGATGAAGAAGCTTGCACAGGATAGAGTAGCATGGAGAGCTGCATCAAACCTGTCTCAGTACTGAAGACCACAACAACAACAGTATCCTCACCGTCTATGTATCTCAACATGATTATGTAGAGGTACTTTCAGTTTTCTCCTATGACCACTACTGACCACTACCGGAAGGGAAGAGGCAGTCAACTTTAGTTTAAAGGTGTAAATGCGGTGTATTATATTTTCCTCACCTGAGAAGGTCTGAAATTACCTATGTTTTATAAGGCTTTCGTGTAATTTGATATAAGCGTAGCTTGGTTTTTGTTCCTCATCTACTACTTCTACTACTACCCTCCCTGGAGCTGGACTGTAATTGTTCCGCTCCTGGAAAGCTATCGATTCACAATAACTCTCGTTTCCGTATCTTTAACGTTCTTGCGTCATATTTTGATCACTTTGCTGCACACTCGATTCCTTTCGTTCTAGACGTGCTGTAATTTCATTTTTCCACGGTGGAATTTCCTCATCTAAACTTCGTTGAACTCGGTTTAATTCGGATCTTAATTTGGTAGCAGATTCACCACTACCGAATGCGGCTTCAATCGTGTCTCTTTGTACTACCGCTTGTATTTCAGTGGTTACGTGTTCTCTAATCTCAACATCTTTCTTCGATAACCACTGAGTTATTTCGGTTCTTATTTTCTCAGTTTCAGCCTTCATGTGCTCTTCTACCTTCTCAGTTTAGTTTAGAGAAAGATGGTTTAATCTAATAGTGATCGTGTGCACTTTAGTGTCCAGGGCATTTTGTGCTTACTGACACTTTCGATCTTAATTGGTGACGTTGGATACCGCATCAAGTAGCCTACGATAAGTTTCCTTCATAGCAGTCATGTCAGCTCGTTTGGTTCCTAGCTGTTGATCTAGTTTTTGTAATAAAGCTTCATTACGCTTTATTAATACTTCATTTAATTGATGGGTAATGTTTCCAACCTGTAGTTTCTCTCTACTCTCTAACCTCTCATAGCGTTCTTTTTCTGTAAGAGCTATCCTCCATTCTCGTTCCCTTTCTTTAATGGCTAATTTATCTACACGTTCCCTTTCTTTAAGGGCTAATGCTTCATTCGTTTGCTTATCGTGATCCTGTAGTTGTTGACGTAACTTTGATAAAAGAGCTTCATCACGTTTCTTTTTTATAAGTTCTAATTTTTGAGAAAATAATGGGAAGATATCATCGCCCAGCATTCCTGCCGATGATGGTTGGTTTCTGACCCGCTGTGTATCAGCTGCTCCGATTGCGTTCTTATGTCTTCTTGGGAGAAGGGTTCGGTTAATTTACTGCCTTCACCTTGTAATTCTTCTACATTAGCTAGAGATTCGAAATCAGACATTTTTGTTTCCTTTCTCGCTCGGTGACGTGTTCTATCACGCTTCATAATGTGAGTAAATGCAAAATTAATCGTAGCAGCTTTAGTGTATAAGTCTACAGTCAGTTGTTGAGTGGCCCACGGTGTAGCCCCGTGGTTTGAGGCGCCATGAAACGGATTGCGCGGCCCCTCCCGCCAGGGGTTCGAGTCCTCCATCCGGCATGGGCGTGTGTGTGTGTGTGTGTGTGTGTGTGTGTGTGTGTGTGTTTTGTTCTTAGCGTAACTTAGTTTAATTGGTGTTTAAGTCTAGGGACTGATGACCTCAGTTGTTTGGTCCCTTAGGAATTCACACACATTTGAACATTTAGCTGTGGAGTCAGGCTGCGGCAGAGACTTGTTACTAATCGCAGTGAAAATGTACCTCGAGCTTCATGCGATCACAGCCTATTCCTGTTTCACACTCAAGGTACAGACAATTCATGATATAACACACAAAAATTGAAAATGTGCAAGGGCCATCACAGCAGCTTCGTGTCCTGTCACCAAACACCCTGGTGCCTTACAGTATTTAAGTGCAGCATTATATTCGGATCGTTTAGAATTTAGTCTTGTCAAGTAATATGCACAAATTAGTTTCAAATACAATACAATACATCAATATATTTTGTTTTCTATTCTTTCTATTCCTGTGGGAATAAGGCCCCATGTTTTTTTCTTTATAAAAGGTATCGCTTTGTTACGTTTGAAATAGTGGATGAAAAGATTTACAAGTTCGTGACGCCTATATTTCGTGTCCTCATAGTAGCAGCTAAAATGTACGCTAACAATCATCAGTGTTGATACATTGGCAAATAATTCTGAATAAAGGTACTAGGTTGGGATGTAATAATTTACCTTGTTGTCAACACACACGGTTAGCTAAAAAAATAGGCGTGGTTTGTTTAGAACTGTATTAGTTAATTAATTAATGCCTGATATATAAATATTGATGCAGAGAGAGACACGATATAATCTCTAAGCAGTTGTACTATTATTCTGAAACTTACCTAAATTGTTTATTATACCCTGACCTTTTATACTGTTAATTATGATTACTGCAGTTAAAACACGTTTTTGTAACAGTCAGCGATTTACTCATAAGCAAGCCTGAGCCTCATATTGTTATTTACTGCCTTCACGTTCGTCGTGTATATGTAATGCAAATGCATTTTCTTCTTATCTTGCGCGTGAAGCCCGAAAATCATGTGATTAATTATATTTTACATAATGGCTGCCAGTGCACCATTCGGACAAAAGAATGGCAAATAGCAAATGATAAAACACGAATTCTGGCGATACTTAATTATTTCCACTTAATTATATTCACATGGAGGTGACGCATGAAATGAGATTAAAGGAACAAGCACATTTTATATATATGCTGTGAAAAACTGACGTACAATTAATAAAATCGTGCATTCAGAAGCAACCGCGTACAAAAACGTCTAATAGGTTCGAGAGCTGCCACCAGAGTGATCGTTTTATTCCTCCAAGTGATTGTTCAACTATTATACAGAAATTCAGTGACATGATCTACTCGAAGTCTTCGTTGTTCTTAGTATTTGTTACACAGAAATACATGTATTATTCGTATTATTGTCTTCAAAACAAATAAAGGTGGAGATTTTTCTCGTTCCAAAATAATATTTCAGCACATTTACGTACATAAACACGCATAGTTTTATTCGTTATTGGAACGGTTCACTTGTGGTTGTTGTAACATTTTACTACGGGTTTTAGAAGACTTTTCTTAAAAGGCGTTGTAGTTAGCACTTGTGATACAATGAGAACTGCTTCATCATACTCTAAAATAAGTTGTTAGAAATACGAACTTCAAACTGTGTAATTGACTCATTAGTTCATGCTTTAAAATACACCTACAAAAACTGAATATCGAATATATTTCGTCATTTTGAAAACGTAAGTCCTTAAAGAAAATTCTTTTTTTAATGTCAAGTTGAACTAGGCGTTAATGTAGATGTTGTGGCGACGGAGGCGATATTAGCTGATTGCATTCAGGGTTAATGGTCTCACAAAGGTTGGGATTGTTGAGGTAGATGAAAGGAAGGAATTGTGCAGTCAAATGGTTCAAATGGCTCTGAGCACTATGGGACTTAACATCTGAGGTCATCAGTCCCGTAGAACTTAGAACTACTTAAACCTAACTAACCTAAGGGCATCACACACATCCATACCCGAGGCAGGATACGAACCTGCGACCGTAGAGGTCGCGCGGTTCCAGACTGAAACGCCTAGAACCACTCGGCCACAGTGGCCGGGAATTGAGCAGTCTTCGAAGTAAAATAACACATGGCCGACTAAGCAAGAAGGATACAGAAAACTTTTCACATGGGATAAAACGGCGTTCTAGGCCAAAAGAAGTTTATTAGCATTCAAAATCGGCTGTAAACTGAGGACGAAATTGTGAAAGTATACATCTGGAGCACAGAATTTTATGGAAGAGAATCATGGACTGTGTGAAGATGGAAAAGAAGAGAATGGGAGCGTATGAGATGTGGTGCTATAGAGGGGTGTTAAAATCAGCTACACTGTTAACATAAGATAAGAGAAGAACAGAGGAACACGTGGAAAACACGGACAGCAAAGACGAAAGTAATGAAGAGTAGCAGAAATGAGATATCGAAACTACTGGTATCAAGCTTCGGCCTTAATTTGAGGAAGAGTTTATCCAACAAATAACTGAAGACGGAGGATGAGAATGCTGGTCTAAAATGAGTAGGTTGCCACAGAAGAGCAATTTGCGTCAACAACTCGACTGAATACCGGTAAGCACGCCGCTAATCAATCAGGCCGAGAGACGACAAAAGAAAAGTTTCTTACCACCCCGTCCCGCATCCGACACTCCCCCTCAGTTGACTACGTAAAGTTCTGCAATATCCTTCACCGCATTTACATGGGGTTCTCAAAACCGGATTTCCTAAGCCGATTGCTCAATACCGCTTTTGGGTGGTCACGTAAACACTTCAAAATCGATTCAGGAAATCCGCTTCTGGTTGCCTGTTTTCCAGTTCCGCAATCGATTTTCACTCACTTGTAAACGCAACCGCTTTTGAAACGTGCTGTCAGGTTTCGTATTTTTTTTTTTTTTTAAAAAAAGGCTAATGTGGACCTAGTGGCTTTTTGTATAGTGAAGGGTAATATAAATGTTATGCCGAAGTTGATTATGTAGGTCTAAATGAAGAGAAATAGCGATTGCGCTGACTAAATCACAAACTGTAACACCCGATTTCGAGGCTCCATATTTAACTGGGGTAGTAATCTGCGTCAGATCTTAACATGTAAACGTGACAGCGAGAAACGGTTTCCGAAATTCGGTTTTCATCTTCTTAAGGATGTGTCGAGTGTAAACGTAATGAGTCACAGAGATTTACTTAGGCCCACAAAGGTGTCCATTATTCAGGTACACGCATTTTTAATAACTTGTCAGCAGCCATGAAAAACTAAACTACTAACAAAACTCAGTTTAAGAGGAGCCTAAAGGATTTATTGGTGACATACTCCTTCTAGCGTATTGATGAAATTCTTAGTAGAACCAACTGATGTGTGTATGTCACTGATCGTATCAAATAATTCAGATATTAGTAGTATACAATCTGACCTCTGTACAGATTTAGTGTTGTAAAATGATTTTTCTGTTTGATTATGCATGACTGTAATAGCCTAAGAATTGTCGTACGCTCCTCAGTCTACTGAAGGCTTCAACTCAGTTTAAGAGAGGCTTAAAGGTATCCAACTCCTTTTACTCTTTTGACGAAATTCTTAGTATAACCAAATGATGTGTATATGTTACTGACAATATCAAATAATTCGAATATTAGTCGTATGCAGTCTGACTTCTGTACGGTTTTGGTGTCAAAAAATGGTTTTTATAATTGATGATACATGGCTATAATAGCCTAAGAATAGGGTATTTGACTTTCTTGAAATTGTCTTAAATGATTAATTATGTCATTTATGTTCCTAACAGACTTTTTCTCCTCTTGATATTCAGCGTTCTTCTATAAAAACGGAAATAAAACTCAGATTAGTCGAAGGCCCGCTAAAAGGCTCAATTCGAGTCATGTGATGCCCATGACTTCACTGGCTAGCTCGCTCCTCCTACTGTCATAATGCTAATTCAGTCATGTCTTGCTTTGGAATTTACGTTTCGGAAAATGGCTTAAAAATGTTCAGATGTGTGTGAAATCTTATGGGACTTAACTGCTAAGGTCATCAGTCCCTAAGCTTCCACACTACTTAATCTAAATTATCCTAAGGACAAACACACACACATATGCCCGAAGGAGGACTCGACCTCCGCCGGGACCAGCCGCACAGTCCATGTCTGCAGCGCCTCAGACCGCTTGGCTAATCCCTCGCGGCGGAAAATGGGTTACAAATGGTGCGTAGTGCCGTGCTGTACAAATAAATCTATAAAAACTCCTGAAAAGTTGTTTTTTAGTGTTTCAGAGAACGCGAAGATGCATATGATGTTGTTGCACTGTATCGGCAAATTGCCACTATGTCGACGCACAAGTTTACGAACTTAATTAAAAATGTGTTGCACAGTGATGTTAACATTAACTTATCTCCGAGATATGAGATCCCATGGTTACAAAGAAAGAAAGCACCATTCAACGAAATTAAACCCATAGTGAAGATTGCCGTTTTACCAGCTAAACCTAATTCTTCGGTAGCTCACTTGTTAGAGCGGTAGACCGTCGAATTTTACGAGCTGATGTCCGTAGATCGCTGATTTGGATCTAACCCGAAGGAATATTTGTAAAACGACTCAACTGTCCTCTCACATGATAAACAAATCACAATCATGAAACTTTATCTCGTTGATTGGAAACAGTGTATTATTCTGTTTTCCTTGCTGTTTACATGAGCTTACATCTGCAATCATTGCTCACACATTTTACATTCAAAAAGGTATTTTCTAGTTAAACATGATTTTTACTTTATGAGAATTAATGTTTTTATCTTCGTACTATCCAGCTAGTATCCTTATTGTTTAAACTTTTGGAGTTTCATAGTCTTACATAAAGATGAAGTAAGTTTGCTTCAGGCCCCAACGTTAGTTTATAATCACAGACATGTTTGTGTTACCTGCATGTTGTAGACGCTTTATATCTCTCTGTATAACCTCATCGTTCTACTCCCTGTTGTACTGTGGGCGTACGGCTACTAATGTGAAGCTTTACATAATACATACCATAATCGAAACAACTGCTACACCGTGTAAGACTCTTCAGGTATTCGAAAATGTGACCTCTTTCTCTGCAGTCAGATGTGTTATCGATTGTGTTACCGAACGCCTCCAAGAAATACACTCCTGGAAATTGAAATAAGAACACCCTGAATTCATTGTCCCAGGAAGGGGAAACTTTATTGACACATTCCTGGGGTCAGATACATCACATGATCACACTGACAGAACCACAGGCACATAGACACAGGCAACAGAGCATGCACAATGTCGCCACTAATACAGTGTATATCCACATTTCGCAGCAATGCAGGCTGCTATTCTCCCATGGAGACGATCGTAGAGATGCTGGATGTAGTCCTGTGGAACGGCTTGCCATGCCATTTCCACCTGGCGCCTCAGTTGGACCAGCGTTCGTGCTGGACGTGCAGAGTGCGTGAGACGACGCTTCATCCAGTCCCAAACATGCTCAATGGGGGACAGATCCGGAGATCTTGCTGGCCAGGGTAGTTGACTTACACCTTCTAGAGCACGTTGGGTGGCACGGGATACATGCGGACGTGCATTTTCCTGTTGGAACAGCAACTTCCGTTGCCAGTCTAGGAATGGTAGAACGATGGGTTCGATGACGGTTTGGATGTACCGTGCACTATTCAGTGTCCCCTCGACGATCACCAGAGGTGTACGGCCAGTGTAGGAGATCGCTCCCCACACCATGATGCCGGGTGTTGGCCCTGTGTGCCTCGGTCGTATGCAGTCCTGATTGTGGCGGCTCACCTACACGGCGCCAAACACGCATACGACCATCATTGGCATCAAGGCAGAAGCGACTCTCATCGCTGAAGACGACACGTCTCCATTCGTCCCTCCATTCACGCCTGTCGCGACACCACTGGAGGCGGGCTGCACGATGTTGGGGCGTGAGCGGAAGACGGCCTAACGGTGTGCGGGACCGTAGCCCAGCTTCATGGAGACGGTGGCGAATGGTCCTCGCCGATACCCCAGGAGCAACAGTGTCCCTAATTTTCTTGGAAGTGGCGGTGCGGTCCCCTACGGCACTGCGTAGGATCCTACGGTCTTGGCGTGCATCCGTGCGTCGCTGCAGTCCGGTCCCAGGTCGACGGGCACGTGCACCTTCCGCCGACCACTGGCGACAACATCGATGTACCGTGGAGACGTCACGCCCCACGTGTTGAGCAATTCGGCGGTACGTCCACCCGGCCTCCCGCATGCCCACTATACGCCCTCGCTCAAAGTCCGTCAACTGCACATACGGTTCACGTCCACGCTGTCGCGGCATGCTACCAGTGTTAAAGACTGCGATGGAGCTCCGTATGCCACGGCAAACTGGCTGACACTGACGGCGGCGGTGCACAAATGCTGCGCAGCTAGCGCCATTCGACGGCCAACACCGCGGTTCCTGGTGTGTCCGCTGTGCCGTGCGTGTGATCATTGCTTGTACAGCCCTCTCGCAGTGTCCGGAGCAAGTATGGTGGGTTTGACACACCGGTGTCAATGTGTTCTTTTTTCCATTTCCAGGAGTGTAGTATCTCCGATGATTTTCTTCTATAAAGGAAATCAGCACTAAGTTTTGCCAACAATAGTTTTGTTGTGCTTTGGGTCATAGCTCATCACTGATAGTAGAAACTCTAGTTATAGTATACGGACCCATCCGCAAAAGTCCTACAGTTCCTTAGTTCTGAGCGAGTTCAGTGATGCTGCAGAATGGCCCTCGTAGCATATATCGCTGCTCTACATGGGTGCAGCGTAAATGCATCAACTTTTGTAAGTCTTTTCACAATACTCCTTTCTATTGTTACTCTGAAGCTGTAATTACGTTTTCCACCACGAAATAGCTAAACTGTTTGCAGAAAGAGTACGCAAGAACCTCGTAACTTTGGCTAACGCTCTTATAACACACATATAACGCTCTTATAACCGACAAACTCTGGGGGGTTGTAGGGGACATAAAAACAAATATTTTTCCCTAATGTCATTTTTTTCGTATGAGGATTATTTAAACCGGTGGAAGTCGTATTACGGTCTTCAGTTGTTAGAGGCCCATCTTCAGTTGTAGGCAACTGCTGTCCACCAGTTTAGTAGTGCATTGTCTCTGTTTACTAATGGAGCGATACACCTGGAGTGAGTACACTGATATGGTTGGTTCGTACTACGTAGCGCACCACAACGGACGAGCTGCACAACAGCTTTATCAACAACAATATCCTAATCGCCGTATCCCGCAACATATGACCTTTGCAACTGTGTACCAACCGTTGCGTGAGACCGGGTCATTTAGCAGATGACCTGCACAGGGACGTCGTCACACGGTAGAACGCTACAATTTGAGGAAGCTGTCTTGCAGCATGTGGAGCGGGATCCTTCAATCAGCACTCGTGCAATTGCACGTAACATGGGGACTAATGAGACGAATGTAAGAACAGTCCTTCGAGAGCAATTGTTACGTCCATTTCACTTACTGCGTGTCCACAACCTGGAACCAGTTGATTATCCACCCAGAACACAGATTTCGCAGTGGTACCTGGAACAGTGTGAAATGCATCCTACATTTCCATCCTCTGTGTTGTTCACCGATGAAGCAACGTTCGGGCGTGATGGAGTCTTCAACATTCACAATTCGCATGTTTGGAGTGGGGGTAACCCACAAGCCACAGTTACTAGCGCTCATCAATGAGGTTCTTCGTTAACGTGTGGGTCGGCGTTGTTGTGGATTGTTTAATTGGTCTGTATCTGCTACCTGGGCCATTAAATGGCAAGCACTATTACAATTTTGCCGGCCGCGGTGGTCTAGCGGTTCTAGGCGCGCAGTCCGGAACCGCCCGACTGCTACGGTCGCAGGTTCGAATCCTGCCTCGGGCATGGATGTTTGTGATGTCATTAGGTTAGTTAGGTTTAAGTAGTTCTAAGTTCTAGGGGACTGATGACCACAGTAGTTAAGTCCCATAGTGCTCAGAGCCATTTTTGAACTATTAGAATTTTCCCGTCAGAGCATTGCCAGAATTGCTGGAAGACGTCCCGCTCCCTACAAGACAACGCATGTGGTTCCAACATGACGGGCGCCGGCACATTTCAGTCGTCGTGTGCGTCGATTCTTGGACCGCCGGTTCCCAGAAACGTGGATTGGCAGAGGTGGTCCTGTACCATGGCCTGCTCGATCTCGAGATATGTCCCCTCTGGAGTTTTTTGTGTGGGGAGAGATGCACAACCTTGTTTACGCAACTCATGTTACATCAGAAGAGGATCTGGTTGCTCGGATAGTAGCAGCAGCAGGAACAATTCAGGATACTCCTGGGGTTTTTGCCCGTGTCAGACAGAACATGGTCCCACGGTATAACCTTGGTTTACGTGTCAATGGAGGCATTTTTGAAAATCTACTGTAATTGAAATTGGGTTGTGTTAATGTGTTGTCTCTCGGTCATTAAAAAATGGAAAAGTGTTTGTTGGTTTAATTAATTTGCCGTCAGAGAAATCTTCCTCTACCGGTTTAAATACTCCTCATAGGAAAGAATATTTGTTTTGATGTCCCCTACTACCTCCCAGAGTTTGTCGGTTTAAATACTTTTCACCCCGTACGGCTTCGTCTTACTCCTAGCCTGTCACGTCACCAGAGAATCGGCCAATAACAGAGCGTGTTCGCTCATATGACCAGATGTTGATATATTGTTATTTACTGATTTTTTAGCTTTAATTACATAAAGATAACATATATTTTGTGAGGACATTGACCATAAATGCAATATAAATATTGTAATCAATCAGAATAACAACAAGCCAACCCATATTTTTAACATAGGAAAATAGCATATTATCATATACGCCTCAATCTATTGAACGCTTACAGGTTTTGTGAAAAGTTATTATTACCTTCTAAATGAAAATATGTTCAAGATTGTTTTACTTGTTTCACACCTATGAAGAACATTGCACTTGGCTTCTGTGGAAGGTACATTAGCATATTTGTTTGTATTTATAAATTAGTCTTTTCCCCACAGACTTGCCACAAATGTGAGCTCGCCTCCTCTTCCCCTTGTCTATCTAACTCATCGTCCCATCTCTATGTATCTCCTCCTCTCCACTCTGTATCATCATATTATTCTCCCCCTCTCTTTGTCCATTTCCTTCACCCCAAGTCTCGGACCATATCTTCCACCCCTTCTCTCTTTCCATCTCACCTCCCGCTCTTTGTTTTTCACCTGCTCACTGCCCTCCTATACCTTCTCCTGTGTCATGCATCTCCCCCTCCTCTCTTATCTCTGCCCCTTTTCACCTCCCTTCACTCGATCCATCCTCTATCTATCTCAACCTGGCCTCAGCTATACTCATCAGCACACTTAGCCCTTTAAATACTGTTCAATGGAGTAGGCCAATACTACTCCCACACCATGCCTGTCATGAACCACAGGCTACACACCAGGGGCTAATAAGTGGCTGAAAACCTTTTGTTTTCTATGATGTTCAGTATGGCATGCAAATCAGGTCCATGAAGCAGAACGATACTGTTCTGACAGGAAACTTCTGTCTTGCAGGGCAGCCTACATGTTCGGGCCTGGAAAACTGTTTCTTGCCTCTGACATTTAGGCTGTCCTGAAAAGCACGTTGATTTGCAGTCCAATACTGTTTGCACACAAAATGCAGGGCAGTCTATATGCCAAAGGCTGAAAATACACGTTTGTACTCATATCTTCTCTCCTATAGGAGTTAGGAAGTTCTGAACCTCACAACGCTGATACTCGTGATGTATGCTGTTTAAGTGCCAAATTTCGTTGAAATCGACCCAGGAGTTTGGGAGGAGATCCTGGACATACACACATAGACACATACACTTTGCTTTATGCACAGGATGATTCAAAAACAACTGTACGCACTTTGTAGTTGTAATACATGCATAAAAATAGGAGTAAAATGTTACAAAAAGTTTTGCCAAAATTTCTTTATCTCCTAGTTATTATGCATAATGTCATTTGTAGTAGGTCTTTCATCATGGGCCAATCAAGGTTTCGGCTTGTTTTTTTCCCCTGAATATCAGCTGATGTTGCTTTATACACCCCTCTGCACTGCTCAGTTGATACTAGTATGGTGTGGTCTGTTGTACTCCGTGGCACAATTGTAGTGTAATGGCACCTGACGTACTATATACATTCATTTTGTCAGTAGTTAATATACTACAGTCATTGTATATGATACATTTGTATACGTAAACAGTGAATGCATGGTTATGCATCTCTTTTATCGTGCAGCAAAAGGTAACTCACGAACAGCAAGACGTCGATGCATGTAAATACCAGACTTTCATAGCTGTGGTCAGGTGTTGAAGAGAATATGGCATTCATGGTGTACCATGTTTATGTCAGCCTCAAGTGGATGGTGAGAACATCTTGGAAATGGTATATGAAGATACAATCATAAGTACCTGCTGTATACATTTCACTGTAGGGCTTCCTCAGTCATCTGTGTGGAGCTCACTTTGGAGACAGGAGCTGACACTGGCAGATTACCCTAGATCTCAGAATTTCTTTGAGAGGTTGCTCAAGCGCTATGCTGAAGATCGACTATTCAGTTATTAGGTACTGTTTACCGCTGGGAGCATCTTTACCTGTGCAGGTATCGTGAGCACTCATAACATGCATGTCTGGGCATATGAGAACCCTCGCATAACTGCAGTGCAAGGATATCAACGTCGCTTCGTTGTGAACATTTAGTGTAGCATGGTGGAGAATCAGTTACTTACACTGCATCTTATTGGCAGAGTGCACTGACTGTTTTTGGGACATGAGTTGGGTGGTCCGCTTCATGATATCCCACTCGCTAAACGAAAAAAACTTATGGTTTCTGCACGACGGTGCCCCTGCACTTTTAGTTAGGAGGCAAGCGAGTATCTCAGCATAGCTTATCCTGATAAGTGGATACGTCATGCAGGACTAGTTGCTTGGCCTGTAGATTGCCGAATCTTAATCCCCTGGACTTTCACCCTTGGGCCATCGCAGACAGCTCGTGTATGGTGTTTCAACTAAGAATGTAGCACAACTACAGTAGTAAACTGAAAACAGATGTGCAACTATGCAAAAGGAAATGAACAGAGCAGGCAACATTCCGAGAGCAGTAAGATATCGAGCACTCACTTCTTCTACTTGGGCACAATTTTAAAAGTGTTATGGGTGAATATAGTTATGTCGAATTGTAGATCCCTTCATGTTCTTGCTTTCCGCGAAGAATTAATTTTGTGTTGTTTGTGTTCCACTTGTGATTCCTTTTCTAATGCCTATCTCGGAAATAAATGTATTTCAGACAAAATTTTAACATTTTAAAAATCTTAAACATGGCTGCGAAAAAGCAACTTTGCAATTAAGAATGGGTTGAAAAATCAGCCAACCAGTTGCTAATGAAGGTTTATTATTCCTTGGCCATAGTTTCAATATTTGTACAAATATAAATATCTTCTTCAGAAGTACCGTATTGGCCTTATTACATCACATGATGCAACAGGCGTCACAAGATAAAATATTTGCGTCATTTACATGTACCTTATGTCAGAGACTAAATAATAATTAACCTTTATTTGCAACTGGTTGGCTGATTTTTCAGTCTCTTCTTTTTAACTTTTTACTCTTGTTTTGATGCGTACACTATACACACGAAGTGCGTATAATTACCTTGTATATAGCAGACATTTATTGTGTATAAATACTCCATAGCCGAGTGATCAATGTGAAATACCCTCATGAGAGAGACCTGCGTTCGAGGATTTTTCCTCTGTGAGATGGCTGGACTGCGATGCACTCAGCCTTCTGAGGCCAACTGAGGAGCTAAGTGATAGCGGCACCAAGGTAATAGCACCGAGCGAGGTGGCGCAGTGGTTAGACACTGGACTCGCATTCGGGAGGACGACGGTTCAATCCCGCGTCCGGCCATCCTGATTTAGGTTTTCCGTGATTTCCCTAAATCACTCCAGGCAAATGGCGGGATGGTTCCTCTGAAAGGGCACGGCCGACTTCCTTCCCCATTCTTCCATAATCCGATGAGACCGATGACCTCGCTCTCTGTTCTCCTTCCCCAAGACAACCAACCAAAGTAATAGCGGCAACAGTGCCCCTGAGTACAGTGTGCAGGCAACATCTACATCTACCTCTACATGGATACTCTGCAAATCACACTTAAGTATCTGGCAGAGGGTTCATCGAACCACCCTCGCAATAATTCTCTATTATTACAGTCTCGAATAGTGCGCGGAGAAAACGAACACCTATATCTTTCCGTCCGACCGCTGATTTGCTTTATTTTATTATGATGATCGTTTGGCATTACGTAGGTCGACGTCAATAACATGTTTTCGCGTTCGGAGGAGAAAGCCGGTGATAGAAATATCATGAGAAGATTTCACCGCAACGGAAAACGCCTTTGTTTTAATGATGTCCACCACAAATCCTGTATCGCGCCAGTGACACTTTCGCCCTGTTACGCGATAATACAAAACGTGCTGCCCTTCTTCGAAGTTTCTCGATGTACACCGTTAACCATATTTGGTAAGGATCTCACCCCGCGCAGAAGTACCCCATAAGAGGACGGACAAGCGTAGTGTAGGCAGTCTCTTCAGTAGCTGTGTTACATTTTCTAAGTTCCTGCCAAAAAAACGTTGTGTTGGGTTTGTTTCCCCACAACATTTTCTACGTGTTCTTTCCAATTTAAGTTGTTCACAATTGTAATTCCTAGGTATTTAGTTGAGTCTACGGCCTTAAGATTCGACTGATTTACCGTGTAACTGAATTTATACGCATTCCGTTTAATACTCATGTGGATGACGTCGCACTTTTCATTCTTTGGCGGTCAACTGCCAGTTTTCGCACCATACAGACATCTTTTCTAAATCGTTTTGCAATTTATTTTGATCTTCTGATGACTTTACTAGACGATAAACGGCAGCATCTTTTGCAAACTAGCTAAGACGATTGCTTAGATTGTCTCCTAAATCGCTTATAAATATAAGGAACAGCAGACGACCTATAACGCTATCTTGAAGAACGACCACTTCTGTTTTACTGGGTAACTTTCCGTCAGTTACTACGAACTGTCACTTCTGTGACAGAAAATCACGAATCAAGTCACATAATTGAGACGATATTGTATGAGCACACAATTTCACTACAAGCTGTTTGTGTGGTACAGTGTCAAAAGCCTTCTGGAAATCTAGAAATACGGAATCAACTTGACATCCCTTGTCAATACCACTCAACACTTCGTGTTTGTAAAGAGCTAGTTGTGTTTCACAAGAATGATGTTTTCTAAATTCTAGTTGACTGTGTGTGAATAGATTGTTTTCTTCGAGGTGATGCATAATGTTCAAACACAATATACGTTATAAAATCCTGGTGCATATCGACGTTAATGATATCGACCTGTAATTTAGTGAATTATTCCTACTGTCTTTTTTGAATTTGGCGTCACTTGTGCAACTTTGCAGTGTCTGGGCACGGATGCCGCTCCATACCGCACCTAATGAATGAGTGAGGATGATGTGGCCGTCGGTCGATTATCGCGTGGTCTTCAGGACCTGACCGGTTGTTTTCTTTTTTTAAAATTCCTGTTTTCTGACTTGTTCCTCATCCTGGAGGATCTCCTCACTGTGGACCTACTGAAAGGAAAGGTAGTTTCAACGTAATCCTCATCGTCCTCACGTAGGATGAGTGGCCACCGTGCGGGAGCGCAGCGACGGGCCCTTGTTGGCTGACTGTGAGCCTCGCGCCCAGATATTGTTGACGGAGCGTGCGAGCCGCCGCTACCCGGAGCGCGCGCGCCTCTGTGGCCGGGGACGGGGCGGGCGCAGTAATTGGCGGCGCTGTTTGCTCGGCCGATGCGATGTGCGGGCGCCGCTCTCTGCCTGCCGCCAATCAATAAACACTCCCGCTTGCCTACGAAATGCTGGCCTGGCGGCCCGCGACAGGCCGACTCTTTTTTCGAAGAACGACGACGGTCGAGTAGAAAGTATTGCCTGGATCTGTAACGTGTCGTTTCCTGACAACGCTAGAGTGTTCGTCATGTGGCTATTGTGAAAGCTACAGTCAGTACCAGGGGGAACGAGATGTCCTCGAACCTGAAGTTGATGGTCTTTCCATAAACCTCCTAACTGGGTTGAAAGAAAATGAAACGCCTACAGCCACCCTTGTTGTTGTTGTTGTTGTTGTGGTCTTCTGTCCTGAGACTGGTTTGATGCAACTCTCCAAGCTACTCTATCCTGTGCAAGCTTCTTCATCTCCCAGTACCTACTGCAACCTACATCCTTCTGAATCTGCTTATTGTATTCATCTCTTGGTCGCCCTCTACGATTTTTACCCTCCACGCTGCCCCCCAGTACTAAATTGGTGATTCATTGATGCCTCAGAACATGTCCTACCAACCAATCCCTTCTTCTGTTCAAGTTGTGCCACAAACTTCTCTTCTCCCCAATCCTATTCAATACTTCCTCATTAGTTATGTGATCTACCCATCTAATCTTCAGCATTCTTCTGTAGCACCACATTTCGAAAGCTTCTATTCTCTTCTTGTCCAAACTATTTATCGTCCATGTTTCACTTCCATACATGGCTAGACTCCATACAAATACTTTCAGAAATGACTTCCTGACACTTAAAATCTATACTTGATGTTAACAAATTTCTCTTCTTCAGAAACGCTTTCCTTGCCATTGCCAGTCTACATTTTATATCCTCTCTACTTCGACTATTATCAGTTATTTTGCTCCCCAAATACCAAAACTCTTTTACTACTTTAAGTGTCTCATTTCCTAATCTAATTCCCTCAGCATCACCCGACTTAATTCGACTACATTCCATTATCCTCGTTTTGCTTTTGTTGATGTTCATCTTATATCATCATTTCAAGACACTGTCCATTCTATTCAAATGCTCTTCCAAGTTCTTTGCTCTCTCTGACGGAATTACAATGTCATCGGCGAACCTCAAAGTTTTTATTTCTTCTCCGTGGGTTTTAATACCTACTCCGAATTTTTCTTTTGTTTACTTTACTGCTTGCTCAATATACAGAATGAATAACATCAGGGAGAGGCTACAACCCTGTCTTACTCCCTTCCCAACCACTGCTTCCCTTTCATGTCCCTCGACTCTTATAACTGCCATCTGGTTTCTGTACAATTTGTAAATAGCCTTTCGCTCTCTGTATTTTACCCCTGCCACTTTCAGAATTTGAAAGAGTGTGTTGCAGTCAACATTGTCAAAAGCTTTCTCCAAGTCTACAAATGCTAGAAACGTAGGTTTGCCTTTTCTTAATCTTGCTTCTAAAATAAGTCGTAGGGTCAGTATTGCCTCACGTGTCCCCATATTTCTACGGAACCCAAACTGATCTTCCCCGAGGTCGACTTCTACCATTCGTCTGTAAAGAATTCGCGTTAGTATTTTGCAGCCGTGACTTATTAAACTGATAGTTCGGTAATTTTCACCTCTGTCAACGCCTGCTTTCTTTGGGATTGGAATTATTATATTCTTCTTGAAGTCTGAGGGAATTTCTCCTGTCTCATACATTTTGCTCACCAGATGGTAGAGTTTTGTCTCGACTGGCTCTCCCAAGGCTGTCAGTAGTTCTAATGGAATGTTGTCTACTCCCGGGGCCTTGTTTCGACTCAGGTCTTTCAGTGCTCTGTCAAACTCTTCACGCAGTATCGTATCTCCCATTTCATCTTCATCTACGTCCTCTTCCATTTCCATAATATTGTCCTCAAGTACATCGCCCTTGTATAGACCCTCTATGGTTTATTAAACTGATTGTTCGGTAATTTTCACATCAGTCAACACCTGCTTTCTTTGGGATTGGAATTATTATATTCTTCTATCTTACCCCTAGTGAGATAAGCCTCTACATCCTTACATTTGTCCTCTAGCCATCCCCGCTTAGCCATTTTGCACTTCCTGTCGATCTCATTTTTGAGACGTTTGTATTCCTTTTTGCCTGCTTCATTTCCTTTCATCAATTAAATTCAATATTTCTTCTGTTACCCAAGGATTTCTACCAGGCTTCGTGTTTTTACCTACTTGATCCTCTGCTGCCTTCACTACTTCATCCCTCAAAGCTACCCATTCTTCTTCTACTGTACTTCTTTCCCCCATTCCTGTCAGTTGTTCCCGTATGCTCTCCCTGAAACTCTGTACAACCTCTGGTTCTTTCAGTTTATCCAGGTCTCATCTCCTTAAATTCCCACCTTTTTGCAGTTTCTTCAGTTTTAATCTACAGGTCATAACCAATAGATTGTGGTCAGAGTCCACATCTGTTCCTGGAAATGTCTTACAATTTAAAACCTGGTTCCTAAATCTCTGTCTTACCATTATATAATCTATCTGATACCTTTTAGTATCTCCAGGGTTCTTCCATGTATACAACCTTCTTTCATGATTCTTAAACCAAGTGTTAGCTATGATTAAGTTATGTTCTGTGCAAAATTCTATCAGGCTGCTTCCTCTTTCATTTCTGAGCCCCAATCCATATTCACCTACTACGTTTCCTTCCTTTAATAGTCACCCATGACTATTAAATTTTCGTCTCCCTTCAATATCTGAATAATTTCTTTTATTTCATCATACATTTCTTCAATTTCTTCGTCATCTGCAGAGCTTGTGGGCATATAAACTTGTAGTGTACAAGTATCTATCTTGGCCACAATAATGCGTTCACTATGCTGTTTGTAGTAGCTTACCCGCATTCCTATTTTCCTATTCATTATTAAAGCTACTCGTGCATTACCCCTATTTGATTTTGTGTTTATAACCCTGTAGTCACCTGACCAGAAGTCGTGTTCCTCCTGCCACCGGACTTCATTAATCCCCATTATATCTAACTTTAACCTATCCATTTCCCTTTCTAAATTTTCTAACCTATCTGCCCGATTAAGGGATCTGACATTCCACTCTCCGATCCGTAGCACGCCAGTTCTCTTTCTCCTGATAACGAGATCCTCTTGAGTAGTCCTCGCCGGGAGATACGAATGGGGGACTATTTTACCTCCGGAATATTTTATCCAAGAGGACGCCATCATCGTTTAATCATACAGTAAAGCTGCATGCCCTCGGGAAAAATTACGGCCGTAGTTTCCCCTAGCTTTCAGCCGTTCGCAGTACCAGCACAGCAAGGCCGTTTTGGTTATTGTTACAAGGCCAGATCAGTCAATCATCCAGACTGTTGCCCTTTCAACTACTGAAAAGGCTGCTGCGCCTCTTCAGGAACCACATGTCTGGCCTCTCAACAGATACCCTTCCGATGTGGTTGCACCTACGGTACGGCTATCTGTATCGCTGAGACACGCAAGCCTCCCCACCAACGGCAAGGTCCATGGTTCATGGGGGGGCACAGCCACCCTTATGATCTTATTTATTGTGTTTCTACCAGTTTCGACGCTTCAATGCGCCATCTTCAGTCCTTAGGTGATGCTGAAGGGGATATCACGATCCATATATACGCAGCATCGGTGGCCAACGTAACTGGCATTCCAATCATCAATTGAGCAGTTACAGATAGCGTATACCAGTTATGTTGGCTACTGATGCAGCGTGTATATGGTTCGTGATGACCCCTTCGGCATGAAGTGATGTCTGAAGATGGCGCACTGAAGAGCCGAAACTGGTAGCTACACAGTAATTAAGATCATAAGGACGGCTGTAGGCCTTCCATTTTCTTGTAATAGTGGACAGCCGCAGTCCCCCAGTCAAAAAGATCGACATACAAAAACTAAACGGGTTGTGCTCGGAGCCTACATGGCAGACTTAGGGTCTATGATTTCTCACGACGGCAGGTGTTTTCCACATCTGCTACAGAAAAAGGGATGCAACACCTGGCAAAAGCTGTTTTATTGGGAGCAGGATGTAGTTAATGAATATGAGTACATTCTGCTCATTCTGTTCCGCTTAAAGGCTTAAATATTAAACTATTTCATGGGGAGTTGATGCTGATGATGTTTGTTTTGTGGGGCGCTCAACTGCTCGGTCATCAGCGTCCGTAGAAAGTCCCAGTTTTTAAGCAGTCCAATTTTTCATGCAAATCCAATTGAGCCACTGTAACGAATGATGATGATCGTGAAATGATGACAACATAAATACCCAATCCCTGGGCAGAGAAAATCCTCAACTCGACCGGGAATGGAACACGGGCCCCGTGATCCAGAGGCAGCAACGCTAGCCACTAGACCACGAGCTGCGGACATTTCGTGCGGCGTTTTGGATCTCACGAGTTTGGGGAGTCATCTATCCTCGCGGGGCGTTTTGGATCACATGAATTAGGGAAGTCACCTGTCTATCCTCGTGTGGGTAGGATGGCACTCGTGGGCCGAGTTGGGCGTAGCTGGTTTTTGAAACGTAATGTGTGTATGGATTAGGGTGTGAATGATACTCACTAATGAATATAGCTGTTTTTCGTTTTACGGAAAGGTAGCTGCTTCATGAGCCAGCATTTTGTCCACAGCTCGTGGCCGGGCGGTAGCGTTCTCGCTTCCCGCGCCCGGGTTCCCGGGTTCAATTCCCAGTGGGGTTAGGGATTTTCTCTGCCACGTGATGCCTGGGTGTTGTGTGATGTCCTTCGGTTTGTTAGGTTTAAGTAGTTCTAAGTTCTAGGGGACTGTTGACCATAGATGTTAAGTCCCATAGTGCTCGGAGCCATTTGAACCAAGCCAGTATTTTCCAGATCTTTGATGGAGATATACGCTACCTAGTGAGGCGTGTTAGACAGGGAATAACAGTATGGAGAAAAAATGTGTCACATAATTTTAACCTCGGATAGCTGATGTCAGTAGGTACCAAAATTACTAATGTTATGTGGGTCGACAACGCACCATTTTTAAACTACGGAAACTTGGCCCCACCCGCTCTAATAGGCCGCGGGATTACCCTGTTACTGGATGCTCTGAACAACGCATGATCATGACTGCTTTGCCTGCCGAAGATCGCGATGTATCCAAGGAGGCCCGCACGCTCTGTGGTAGGGCGCCAGCCTTCCACTCTGGGGACCTGGGGGCGAATCCGCCAGGCTCCCCCCACATTCATTGTCGTTTCATGATAAGACATACCGGGAAAAAACCCGTCAACAGCTGTTAGTTTGCGTACAGAATGTCTCTTACGAATTGTGTCGGCCCTGAAAAGGGCCTTTTTTGTAGCTAGGACATTGTTTACTTAAAGCAGGTGCTCGAACTGGCGACCCACGCGACCCAAGCTTGGTAACGTCAACCGGTGCTTTGCCGAACTCTTTCAAAGATTCCTGGTACTGCTCTGATGTGATTGGCAGTATAGTGAATGTGATCTATTAATTCCTCTTCGTTTCTAGGGGGTTCGTTTCAGGGTGGGTGAACTAGAACCTTGAAGAATCCCCACAGGAAAAAGGCTGGTGGCGTGAGGTCTGGTAATCGCGGGGGCCATGTCCTACGACCACCTCTGCCAGTTACCCGACCGTCGAAGAGTTCATTTAAATATCCTCGCACAGCACTACTGTTATGTGCGGGTGCCCCACCATGCTGCAACCACATGCGTAGCCGTATGTCCAAGGGAGCATCTTCCAGCAGGCTGGGTAGAGTGTCTCGTAAAAAGTGAAGATAATTTACCCCAGTAAGTCGAGGAGGTAGGCGGACCGGCCCAGTCAGATGGTCATCCACAATGCCTGCCCAAGTGTTGAGCGAAAATCGTTCCTGGTGTCCGTGGACGTACGTGACGTGAGGATTTCCCCTTGCCCAGTAATGAACATGTGTTGTGAAGGCCATCCCGATGGAAGGTGCACTCGTCGGTAAAACAACACGATGGCGGGAAGGTCGGTCTCTCGTGAAACATGTCGCAGACACCACCGGCAAAACCTTAGCCTGTGTTCATAGTCTGCCACAGAACTTAGGTCTTGGACAGGGCGGAAACTAAATGGATGCTGGCCGTCATTCCTCAAAACCTTCATGTTGTGTTCAACCGCTAGAGTACTTGTCATAGGTCCTTCCTCGAAGCGCTGAGGAAAAGTCTCTTCAAATGCAGCATCTCGTCGTGTTCGAGGTATTCCAGCATCACCATGATATTCCACTAACGAGCCTGTTTCGCCATGTCGTCAGTTAATTGCTGTAAACTTTTGCAGGTGTGGATGGCGTCTTGCTGGCTAGCGTTGTTCATACAACCATCGAGCTTCATGCTCATTACCGTTGGCTAGTCCATAAACAAAAAACATATCTCGTTGTTCTTCAAACGAATACTGTGCCACCATGTTTATCGCAAGACAAAAGCTCTGACGTGAGGAAGAAACTAACAGTAAACCCTATTCGACACGTGTGCGTATCACGATGGGGCGAGGGAAGTTTGTATGTGTGAACCGACAACCATAGCGCTGCCCGTCGACTGACGAACGGCAACAGGGCAATATCACGGCCAATCGAAGCGCGTGGCACCAAGTTGCCGTAGTTTGAAAATGGTGCGTTGTCGACCCACACAACATTAGTAATTCTGGTTCCTACTGGCATCAGCTATCCAGGGTTAAAATTTCGTGGCACAAATTTCCTCCACCCTGTATACAAGACAATAAATTCTATTCGAAATTTCTCTAGTTTACTGTCACAATTGCATATAATCTTTAATGGTGACCAGTTCAGAAGGCGTCTGTTCATTTTCAAACCACGGCTTGCACCTGCCGGATGGAACATTCGAAAGACTTGTTCATTCAGCAGGTCAACGCAAAAGGGCTGTTCGTTTATTAAGGTTCCATCGATCACGAAATGACCTAAATGGAAACCACAGAGAAAATCAAAAATGTTTTATTTGGAAGAGTTAGCTACACCTTCCAGTTACTTCCCTACATAGTCACCGCTCCGACTTAGTCATATATCATAGCGTTGTACCAGCTTTCCATGTAAGACAGCCGCCCGCACTTTCTGCAGATTATCTACATCTACATCCATACTCCGCAAGCCACCTGACAGTGTGTGGCGGAGGGTACCCTGAGTACCTCTATCGGTTCTCCCTTCTAGTCTCGTATTGTTCGTGGAAAGAAAGATTGCCAGTATGCCTCTGTGGGGGCTTTAATCTCTCTGATATTATCCTCATGGTCTCTTCGCGAGATATACGTAGGAGGGAGCAATATGCTGCTTGACTCCTCGGTGAAGGTGTGTTCTCGAAACTTCAACAAAAGCCCGTACAGAGCTACTGAGCCTCTCTCTTGCAGAGACTTTCACTGGAGTTTATATACCATCTCCGTAACGCTTTCGCCATTACTAAACGATCCTGTAACGAAGCGCGCTGCCCTCTGTTGGATCTTCTTTATCTCTTCTATCAACCCAATGAAGTACGCATCCCACACCGGTGAACAGTATTCAAGAAGTGGGCGAACAAGTGTACTGTAACCTACTTCCTTTGTTTTCGGACTGCATTTCCTTAGAATTCTTGCAATGAATATTAGTCTGGCATCTGCTTTACTGACGATTAATTTTATATGGTCATTCCATTTTAAATAACTCCTAATGCATACTCCCAGGTAATTTATGGAATTAACTGCTTCCAGTTGCTGACCTGCTATTTTGTAGCTAAATGATAAGGGAACTATCTTTCTATGTATTCGCAGCACATTACACTTGTCTACATTGAGATTCAATTGCCATTCCCTGCAGCATGCGTCAGTTCGCTGCAGATCCTCTTGCGTTTTAGTACAATTTTCCATTGTTACAACCTCTCGATACACCACGGCATCTTCCGCAAAAAGCCTCAGTGAACTTCCGATGTCATCCACAAGATCATTTATGTATATTGTGAATAGCAACGGTCCTATGAGACTCCCCTGTGGCACACCTGAAATCACTCTTACTTCGGAAGACTTCTCTCCATTGAGAATGACATGAGGCGTTCTGTTATCTAGGAGCTCTTCAATCCAATCACAAAATTGGTCTGATAGTCCATATGCTCTTACTTTTGTTCATTATCTACGGTGGTCTACAGCTCGTTCTCTGTGGCAAAATTCTGTCTTCATAGTAGCGGTTCATGTCAGCAGAGATGAAACTCAGAGATAGACAAGGGGGGATAGAATATTTTCTAAACATCTTTATGTGCTCACTGTGCGCTCAGAACTAAAGAGAGAGACGTCACGTGACCGACGGGCATACTGCAACACACCTGTGCAGAACTTCATCGGATTTACGTTATGGTTTCCATTTCGCGACCAATCGGACCTTAACAAACGAATACCCCTCGTAACAAATATGCCCGGATGTAGAAGCAAGCCTTCCGCATGTTCCAGTGCAATTATGTTACAGTCAGATGTTAGATGCGCAGGAAATGATTTGAAAATGAGTGCACGCATCATTATAAAAGATTATATGCAACTGTCACAGAAAACTAAATAAATAACAAATAAATTGAGCTGCTGGTCCTTTACGCTAGTTCAGTGTTGGAATTGCGCAAGATCCATTTATTCCAAAGTAATAATTGTGTTTGTCCTTCTCCCTTTTAACTTCAGGCAGTTAACAGGTATGATTTACAGAGTAGGTACCAGAAACCCATTGAAGGTGTAGTGACTGCCTGCAGTGTTCGTTTTCCAATCCAGTAGTCGGATCGGACAGACTTTTGAAAGTTGTTATGGGACGTTGATTAATAGTATATAAGAAGTAATTATTCGAATCCTGTATTCCAGGTCAAAGCGCGACTCACAACCCTTATTTAGCATCACACAAGGACTATTATTTTCGTCACGAAACGGAAATCTCAGTGAATGTCAAAAATGTTTTATTTGCTATATTTATCTACACCTTCCAGCTAATTTGGTACATAGTTGCCGCTCCGACTAAGACATTTGTCGTAGTGTGGTACCAATTTTCCAACACCCACGTCGTAGAAGGCAGCCACTGTTCTTCCTGCCAATTCTCTGCTGGTCTGCAGCTCGCACTTTCTGCCAGAACGCTATCCTCATAGCCAGTCGTTCATCTGAGCGAAGAGATGAAACTCGGAGGGAGCCAAGTCCGGACTGTATGGTGAACGATCAGACACTTTTCACCGAAAAAGGCTGTACGAGCTTTATTGTTGTATCTGCAGTGTGCTGCCAAACATTGTCATGAAGAAGATACGCATGACAGTTTCATTTTTTGGGTTGCATTAAATCAGGCTAGACCCTCAACAGGATGTCACATTAGTCAGGATACGCTATTTCCTAGGCACTTTTTCGTGCTCACTATGGGCTCAGAACTGAAAATGCGATGTGTCGTGATAGACGGACATACTAGGGACAATACGTAATACACCTTCTCAAAGCTTCACCGCATTGCCATTATGGTTTTAATTTAGCGACCGATCGCAGTTTGAAAGAAATAGCCCTCATAGAGTATTTGTTGTAGAATTGTCAACAAACGTTTCGGAGGAAGTCTGTGGAGCAATACGTGGTGTGATTCGTTTCGAGCATCGCAAGGCGCTAAGAGAACATACTTTCGGCGAACGCGAGTGGAACTTCACACAACACTATCGAAGCTAACAGATGACAGACAAGAAGGAACGTTTCTTACCCTCGTAACGTCTCACTAGTGCGCAGTGTGGACTGTTCTGTTGACTCTCTTCTGCAGTTCCATTTAGCGACAAGCCTTAGCAGTGAAGGGTTGTGTTGTTAGGGTGTAATTAATGGAACCGTGCACAGACGTTCGGTCAATGTGATTTCAACACTGCCTCTAAACTCTTGACCGCATAAAGAATTCACCAGGGAATACAAGCATTTCACGGTTAATATGAACTCCATACGTTGTTTATCTCTTAAATTTGAGGAGAGTAAGGCAGAAACGTCTGACTTCTGACAAAGAAAGAGTTGGATATGCTTTTGCAGCAACCACTGAGTTGAGCGTACAAAACTTTGACAGATGTGGCTTGCAGTGTGGACTGTTCTGTTGACTCTCTTCTGCAGTTCCATTTAGCGACGCGCCTTAGCAGTTAAGGGTTGTTTGTTAGGGTGCAATGAATCGAACCTTGCGCAGATGTTCAGTCAATGTGATATCAACTGTGTTACAGAATTCTTGACAGCAGAAGAAATTCACCAGGGAATACGAGGATTTTACGATGGTAGTGTTGATTTAAACCCCATGCATTGTTGATCTTTTAAATTTGGAGATGGTGAGGTGGACTTACTGACAAAGAAATAATTAGATATACTTTGGCAGCAACCACTGAGTTGACCATACAAAACTCTGACAGACTGACAATCGCTTAGAAGTGGGGAGGCATCTGGTCCGGGTGAGATACGTGTGAGACTCTACAGAGATAATGCGAAAAAACTTACGATTCATCATCCAGTAGTTTATCACAGGTCGCTGGAACGACGAGGGGTACATAACGACCGGAAGAAAGCGCAGTTTAATCACATTTTCATGAAGAATCGTAGGATAGTTGCACATTATTGTAAGCTTATATCACTGACGCCGCTATCTTGTACAATTATGGAACATGTTTTATGCTCACATATTACAACGACCCTACAGAACTAAAATCTGTGTAAAAATGAACATAGTCTGCGCTAACAGAGATCTTACGAAATTCATCAAATCGAGTATCGGACTAAAAGTGTGACTAGACGCGGGACTTCTTTACAGATATATCACGTCGCTCTTATCCGAATAAAATCGACTGTAGCTCAAAAATTTTCAGGAATAGCCGAAGGAATCGTGACAGGGGTGACAGGAATGTTTCAGAGTTACACCGACAAACTTCGAGGGGATGTAGAAGTTGTCCTGAAGAACAAAATGAGTGAAATATGGTTTCGCAGGACAGAGCGGATCAGGTTGTGGAAAGGGGCCCAAATCAGTTGCTGCTAGTTGCACAAACATTCAAACTTCATTTGCTAAAAACACTTAATCACATATGCCCTTAAAAGAATTCAGAAACAATACGGCTAAAGGCCAGAACACAAGTTATTAAAATTGCGTTAAGGAATACACACGGATGAAGGCCTTAGTTACAAAATAGAAGAACTGAGGGCTTAAGGCCTGGATAACAAGAACTCCAGCAAGGAAATTTTAAAAAGTTTTAGACAAAGATCTTTCAAATTTTAATTTAAGTAGACTGAAGACCTACTCTTAAAATATTTCGCTTAAGGTTCGGCTGAAGGCCATATACTGAACATAAAACAATTCAAGGCTTAAGGCCTGGATAATAAATTAAGATAGAGAGAAAATTTTGAAGATTTTTTTTTATTTCAGACGGCTGAAGGCCGTATCTTAAAATATTTCACTTAAGGTTCGGCTGAAGGCCACATATTGAACATTAAAACAAACTAAATTAATACACGGCTGAAGGCCTTGCACAGTACTTGAGACAAAAGAAACTCACAATCTCAAACAACAGAACAGTGGTGCTCAGAAGTGTTCCAAGGAACGGCCTGGGGAGGAAACTCTAACAGCATGTTAGGTGAGATAGGCAGCCAATCGTAACACTAAATAATTGGGTGGCAGCACGACCTAGGGATGGCTGAAGAACCAACCAACAACCTAATCAATTCACTTCCACCCAACCAACGGCATGACAACAAAAAATATCAGCGAGGACGAGGATCGCAGCAGGACTATATCGTAATGACTGGCGTTTAAACACAGTCAAGCCCTATCTTACCCACATTCTACTTGACATTCCGATAAAGCTCCTCAATGAGGAAAGTAATTTTGTTAAATAAAGAGACTGTATTAGCTGGTTCAGTGGGACTAATCTATATGAAAAGTGAGAAAAATCAACACTAAAAGCTGTTTCAAAAATGTTCGCAGATTAAAGTATATTTTCACAAGAAAAGAACAATTCCCGCAAATTTTTATTACCATATGAAAGATTAAAAAGTTAGAACATCTAGAAGAGGTAATTGAAGACAATGGATAAGAAAAATCTCCCTTAGATGAAAGAATACACAAAACAGAAAGAGTGTATAGAATAACTAATAATATTTACAAGAAAAGTTCATAACGAGAAAGGAAAACTAAAGTATATCAGTGAGATCAGAATTCCTGGACACAAACGAATGTCGAACCCTGAATTACAAACTAAAAACATCAGAGAGAATAATTACAGGGAAACTTTCGGAGCAGTAAAACGAACATAAACGTTGAAATTACGAACTTATGTCGACAAGATAAAAATGACGGAAACAATAAGGAATAAAAACAAATATTTTTGGACGTGAATACAGAATGTATTATACTAGGCAGCATTTATCTTTAAGTATCTTTGGGACAAGAAACTATAAAGCTGGACCCGGGAAGTTAAAAAAGAATTTTGAAATATACAGCATCAGCGAAAATACAAGGTAGAAACAATTAGGCAACAGGTACGCAGTGGTTTGAGTAAAGCCACAGATATAAGATTATTCGAGAAAAAGAAACGAGTAATGATAAGTATTGGAAACTGGAACATGATCCCCCTGGCTGTAAAGAATAGGAATAAAACAAAACTGAAAGAGTTAATAAATCTTGCTGCTATAATTTCGCCAACTCCCTGTCACCTAAATCTAAATGTTCTGGTAGGATCTTGGACGTCGATTCTCCAGAATAGGAGTGGAATGTTTTAACGATTGCTCCACCACAACCTTTTTAAAACGAAAATAAAGGAAGGAAAGGCAACTAGAGCTTAACCTCGAATCATTAGACTTAGTGACAGCTAAGATTTCACACAGATGTTAAAATATCGGCCGTCACACCGTTCAGGTCCAGTTTGATAGGGAGCAGGCGGTCAGCATGGAGTGATAAAGTGCCAGACCATGAATAAACACAATTATTAATCAGGATATTTGCAAGAATAATTTTATTGTCCGAAATTAGCATGACCTTCTCTTAAATAATAAAATTTCTGAGCACAGAATTGTCAAAACAATGTTTTATTTGATAACGGATATCAATATTTGCTAAATGAATGGAAAAACATTTACTCGGTTCATTTGTTCGGCAATATTTCTGAAAATAAGAAGTAGTAAAGGCCTTCGAAAGTCTGATTTAATTAATTAAATAACAGTTACTCCAGAGCAATTAAAGAAATATAATTCCATTAATATTTGAAGAAAACAGACTGTTTTCTAAAACAATTAGGCTTACAGGCATTACTATAAGCGTTAACCAACGCAACATGATTATACGTTACTTCTTAAAAAGCGAACAGTAAAACCAATCTTCACATTAGATAGGAAAGTAAACGATGCAGAACAATACCAGTGAGAGAAGCACTATTAGAAAGAGAATCTAAATCGTTAAGGCGTAAATGTAGACAAATAGTAATATTTAGTTAAAAAAACAGGAGATGCCACTGAACTCGGTTAAGCAATTCCAGATTTAATACGCCAACTATACTTTGAAAAGATTTTAAGTTTACAGCAGAATATGAATGGAAGGCAGTCATGGTTATGTGCAACAATAATTATGTTCTGCTCTGGCACTTCATGTATTACCTCAGTAAGTTAAGGAACAAAAGCAATGGTTATTATAGGTCCCCAGTTACGATATTGCTATAACAACGTTAAAACGGTACTCAACCGTTAGACACAGACCCAAACGAAGATAAGCCAAATACATCAAATGTCGGTAAACGCCATAACTCACAATAACATACAAATAATATAAGAAAACAGAAGTAAGATATTAACCATGGCAAGCGGAATAGGTAAACTATCAGTCCCAATGAATCCTGGTAGTCAAAGGGGCCGTAATCAGTTACTATTGGTTGCTTTTTACAGTTACACAGAATTTATTTTAAACCAGTCATTTCAGACTCAACAATAAAAAAATACCACAAGTTATTAATGAAGGAATAAACAAATGTGTAAATAATAGTGTTCTCAGTGAGTTACAATTTAGCAAATCACCATAAAATACAGATACAGCAGATAACGTTTTAAAATCAAGCCACTGTGATCTGGGCAGAAGGCCTTACACGCCAGGACGACAATAAATAAAGAATTGTTTAAAACTTGCTGCAACTTACAATTTACAGGTATTGAAATAGTAAAGGCAAGTGGCCACAAACACAGCAGAAGCTATCGGACATACACCTGATCTCCCGGCTTACCTCTGAAGGCTCGTCGATTACGGTTATAACGACCAGCTTGTCTGTTGTGGGCCCTGAGAATATTGCGCCTCGCACGATTCCTGTTTTCTTTGACGACCTGAGGGTTAATCTCCGCAGGAATTAGCTCTTGAATTCTTCGTAAGTTCGAAAGGGGGGAACTAACATGATAAGCAAACACCAAGGAAACCGGAGTAGCCTTCAATGCCTAATAGCTGGCGGTATTGAAGACAAAGCTAAGCCAAAGCAGACTAGATGAAGGAATCTGATATTAGGCTTGATTCAGGTCGAGCACAGTAATACAGTTAGCCCCAGCAGTTATCAAGATCAGGTAAAGGAACCAATTGGAGAAGAACCTTGTTATTTAGGCGACGGTAGTCAACAACAGGCCGAAAGTTCCGCTCCTGATCCTTAGGGACGAGGAATATAGGGGAGGCATAAGTCCTAATAACTCAGTGCTCAAGCATTCTGGATATCTTTCCCCTTAGTATCTTCATCTTAGGCGGTGAGAGAATGGAGACTGCCTGCCAAGAATATGGTCAGACAGACGAATACGGTACCCAAGAACGTTAGTAATCCCCAGTCTATCAAAGAGAACCTCTGGGAACCTCTCCAACAAACACCCTATTTAAGAGGTCTACTGGGAAGAAAGGTGGGGGAGATCAAACTCACTAACCTTAGCATCAACAGCCAGAATTCCCGCATCTCGGTGCACATTACGATTAGTACACTCACAGACACCAAATTTCTGACCAGAAGCGAACTTAAAGAAAAGGTGTACCCCGAATAATCCAAGACAAGAACAGTTTTACCGATAAAATCACATTTCAAAATCAAATCGATCGGCAGTTCCTTAACCAAGCCCAAAGACAAGGGCCACGATAAATCCACAACCAGATACTCCCTCGGACCTAACGATGCAGAGGCAACACCTGTCTGTTGGCAACCCGACATCTCTGCGCCGAAGAAGGGTCCGGCCTAAGTCTCGTAAGATGACCAAACTCAAGAAAACATTCCAATCTCAACAATGAAAAGGAGCTACCACAATCGAAAAGGGCATAAATAGGTTCGCCACCTACTTGAGAACAAATATAAGGCAGTGGGGGTGATGACAGAGCAACAAAAAGGGCACAGCAGGGATTAAAGGAGCAGTGACTGCTTTATTGATTCTGGATGTACGCGACTGAATGTAAGCAGGTACTAAATTCCCTGTTCGACCGCTCCTCAAACAACCCCGTGATTCCCCTTTAGCAGACTCAGCTGATGTTGGTTATCCGGAATTCCCCTCTGTGACGCCCACTGGCTGAACTTTAATTTCACGGTTCTATCGTCCGAGAGCGGCAACGCTTATATCATTATAACGGCCGCACGAAGTTCTTCCCAAGTGGAGGGGCGACCACGAAGAACAAAATGTGACTTATCCGCCACTAGCATTCCCCTCAGGACAATAACTCCTATTCTGGCACGTCGACTAACAAGGCCAATCAGGCCATCTTAACTCTTTCCATGTATTGATACAACTCCTCCCTATCTTGCTGCATCTGCCAAATATAGCGACACTCGAGCTGTTTATGAACTCATGTGGTCAATCTTTCGCTGATCACAAGCTCCCCCAACTGCTGCAATGAAAACCCTTCTGCCATGGCCCTGGATACCAGAGTCCTCAGTTCGCCTCTAGTTACAGGATACAATAGAGACAAAATTACCTGATGCGAAACACCAAACGCATCAGGGCATTAGGCAATTTAGCAAACATCCCGGCTAACCCCTCGAAGGACATAAGGGTATTATGCCCGGGCTCTCTCGTGCATCGCTGGGAAGATAACAAATCCTATTCCCCGTCCTCTTCCCATCAAGCTTTAAACATGTGATCTTGAACTGCAATTTAATTACCAAGGACCCGAATTCAGCAGAAATGGTTCAAATGGCTCTGAGCACTATGGGACTTAACAGCTATAATCATCAGTCCCCTAGAACTTAGAACTACTTAAACCTAACTAACCTAATGACATCACACAACATCCAGCCATCACGAGGCAGAGAAAAATCTCTGACCCCGCCGGGAATTGAACCCGGCAACCCGGGCGCGGGAAGCGAGAACGCTACCGCACGACCACGAGATGCGGGCCCGAATTCAGCAGTTGATTCCTTATCACGATCCTCTAACTTTAATGCCCTTAAATCAGATACCCGGGTGGTTAAATGTATCAACTGCTCCCGCACCCTGTCTAACTGACTGCCACTAGGTTGACTGCTCTCTGCTCTCTAAAAAGCCGATGTCGTCCTCAAGACTCCTCACAGCTTTAAACAAAAACGTAATGGCTGCGTTTGTCTCACCCACAACATCCGGTGTGACGTCAACCGGCTGAAGAACGGTAGCACGCAAGCGGGCTGCTAAGTCTGAAACACTACTCTCAATCGGCAGCTTATAAGTGAGGTGGTCCTTCCTCAATAGGCCGATCCATGGGCACTGCCTGACCGCCATTACAGAGTTGATCACCTAAAACAGAACACAATACCAAAGCCACAAATCGTACAACACCAACAGAGTTTAACAAATCAGACCAACAGTAACTGAAATGGCGATATTACAATCGTAACCAGGCTCTGCTACGAGTTGCAACCTGGTGGTCAAGGGAAGGTAGGATTCGGTTACGATTGTGGACGGGGCCGTAATAAATTACTATTGGTTGCCTTTTACAGTTACACAGAATTTATTTTAAATCAGTAATTCCAGACTCAACAATAAATAAAAATACCACACGTTATTAATGAAGGAATGTTGTCAGTGACTTACAATTTAGCAAATCACCATTAAATACAGATACAGCAGATAATGTCTTAAAAGCAAGCCACTGTGATCTGAGCAGAAGGCCTTACACGCCACGACGGCAATAAATAAAGAATTGTTTAAAACTCGCTGCAACTTACAAATTACAGGTATTGAAATATTAAAGGCAAGTGGCCACAAACAAAGCACAATAATGGCCGAAGGCCTTACTCGCCAGGAACGGCACTAATATAAAAATTTAGAAACCTTCTGTAAAACAGCTAAGGTTAATTAAAAAATAAGCAACTGACCGCCAAAAGGATGAAATAAGATGATGGTAAACTTTGTAGCACAACACTTAACATCCACTGAACACTACACTGCCAGATTTATTCCAGAAGGCGATAAGAACTATTAACTAGACATATATAACCTTTAATGTAGGCATTACAAGGTATTGTAATAAATAATACAATAATAGAACACAAGGACTAGTACATAAGTTCTTTAAAGGTTACTGAGGCAGATTATACCCGCAGAAGGCACGGGCTGAAGGAGCGTTACACTGAACTACTGGCCATCAGACCTCCTTGTAGAACACACATATCTTACAAGAACCTTGGGGGACACAGACAGTGCTCCAGAAATAGACCTCTGAAAAGGTCCCGCAACAAACGCTTTTGCGAGCGATGAGATAGACAGCCAAAAGTTGCATTCACTTCACAAGATGGTAATTCGGACTAGTAGCAGTGCAACGAATGACTAATGACAATCTTGCTGAAGCTACCTGACGTCTGATAAACCGAATGCAACGATGGAACAATACGCCAAAACCGTAACCGGCGGCAGTACGTCCCCAGAATACTATGTTTAGAGCGCCCAGGACGAGAAAGGAATCACCACCAACAGAGTAGAAGAAACACGTCTTACCGGACAGCAGCGGCAAGGCGATACATACACTAACTGCAGGGCAGGTAACTGGGACGCAAGAAAAATTACCGCAGGTTGCACGTAACAAATTGTAACAAGTTGAACGCAGTAAATAGTAATAAGAAGTCGAGGAAAGCTAATCAGATGCACCTTCCCCAACCACTCCACTCGCTGCTCTTCGGCACAACAACACTTAGAGCGGCATCACAAACCCAAGTCACTGGAGAATCGCGAGATATCATAATGGTGGAGATTTCTCTACTTGTATTGAAATGCACTCATCTTAAAGCTAGTTGGATCCGGTTTGGGACGAGGTCGTGCACCCTCGTGACCACAGCCCTTCCATCCGGCAGTCCATGCAACCTGCCAGTGGTCCCGGCGTGTTCTGGCACTGCGCGGACCTGGCTCCTCCTGAGTCCCCAACCGATCTGGCCCACTCACACGACCCAGAAAAACAACGACGTCGCACCAAAGATAGGGCAACAGTTGCTACATATCGATAACCGCTGCTGATGCCACTAGCGGACAGGGAACGCTTGCGAAACCGAGTGGCGCCAGTCAACACGAGAAGAAGACAAACAACCGCAACCATGCCAACTAAACGATACTGTCTGGTCTCCAACAGAGGGCGGAAACCTACAAACAGCACCAACGCGAGCCGCAGCACGGCTCAGCCAATTTTCGTTTTTACATCAACATACACACTCCGCAAGCTACCAGCATGGCGAAGGGTACCACGTGCCACTTCTACCCATTTCCTCTCCCGTTGCATTCGGAAACAGATAGAGGAAAACAAGACTGTCTATACACCTCCATACAAGCCCTAATTTCCCTAATCTTTTCTTAGCGGTTCTTACGTGAAACGTACTTTGGCGGCAATAGAATCGTTTTGCAGTCGGACTCAAACGCCAGTTCTATATATTTCCGCAATAGTGCCGTGCGAAAAGAGCGTCGTCTTCCCTCCAGGGATTCCCATTTGAGTTCACAAATCATGTCCGTAATACTTGCTTGCTGATGGAACCAGTCGGTAACAAATCTAGCAGCACACCTCTGAATTGATTTGATGTCTTCCTTTAATCCGGTATGGCCGTGATCCCAAACAATCGAGCAGTACTCAAAAATGGGTGGTACTAGTGTTTTGTAGTACGTTGCCTCCTTTATAGATGAGCTATACATTCAAAAAATTCTCCCACTAAAACGTAATCGAGCATTCATCTTCTCAGCTATCAAGCTGACGTACTCATTCCATTTCATATTGCTTTGCAACATTACGCCTAGATGTTTAACTGACATGACTCTATCAAGCAGTACACTATTAACGCTGTATTCGAACGTAACTTTTAGACCTAGGTGACATTCATCACACTATGTGAAAATTTTGTCAAAGTCATCTTATATTCCCCAAAGTACCCTGCTGGAATACAAGAAAGAACGCAACAACAAATTAGGAAATAGAAACGCTTGAACACGATCACCCCTGCAAGGTGAAACCCAAGAGAAGCAAGCAAAATCTTTGGCCAAGTTGATTATCTTCGATCACACTGAATTATCCTCGTTCGCCACTGTAGAGTCTTGTTGCACAAGCAAGCAAGGGAGAGAGTGTTGTTATGGGTGGCCAGTATCCGCTTTCTACAACAAAAATGCACACGTGGATTAATATGGTTCTTTATTTACATAAATTGGAAACACTTACTTAACTTGAATAGAGTCCATGTTTTGCGGTACAAGCTCATCAACAATAGTCCTCTTGCAGACTGATCTAATATCCATATCGGTAATCTCGCTATTAGAAACTTGAGTTTGTTACTGTCAGTAAAATATAATTCTGGTTGAGGTAAACTAGTCCCACTATAGTCGCTAATCTTGCCACTATGTACTGTCGTAGCCTGTGACGAACTAAACCCGTGCTGCAAGTAAACTGGCAGCCACCAAACTGGATGACTGAGTGAAGTCCCCTGGTCAGAGGTGGCGGTCTAAATAAATGACGTTGAGAGGGCGTTGGCGGCATGTTGCTTGTGGGTGTGACTCTGGCCTCTCTCATGACAGGAGCGCTTGACCCAGCACTTACTAATTGCTTTTCGCATTTCATCTTTGACGGCCAGTGTGCTGGCGACAGCTTACACCAGCACAAAGACTAATGAAGAGACGACTTGACCAATTTTGAAGGAGTTGAAATGGCCCAAAGGTCCAGTCCTTGATGTAGATGATGATGATGATGATTAACATGATGATGATGATATTGGCATGTATTATAAGTTAGTTTCCTTCTAATGTAATTTTATGCCAACAGATCGTAGTATTATTTAGTCAGCTCCCTTTGCAGCTTCTCTATTATCAGTTAATCACCTGATCTTTTTGTCCTTGTTGTGTATAAAATATTTTCTTGTACGTTTTTTACATTTGCTTTGTGTCAGTGCTCTTGCTTTATATATTTTAATACATACTGCAATTATTATTGTATTTACACATGCCACGTGATGTAACTGTATATAACTGCATGCCAACTAACTGGCTTTCCAGCAAATTTTCGCTTGGCTTTCACAGCTACTCGTAGCTGTTACTCTTGCTATTGGCTGTGAGTAGGTCGCAGTCAAATCAGTCACACAAGCATTTTTCGTTTTGACAAGTTACTAGATATAACGAAGTTGGATAAATATATATACTATAATTCATTGCAATCTCATTAAACATGGTATTTTTGGTTTTCCTGTATCACCACTACGTTTATCTTTGTAATTGCATCCTCTACATAGCGTATTTGTTTTCTCCCTCTCGTTCTTTTAGGTTGTGAACTAATTGATTTTATTTGTTCTTTTATTGCAAATGTTATTCATACTAATGTGGTATGTTTTAGACATTAACCACTTGATCGAATACTGTTGATTGGTATACAATCCACTCTTGTCCAACAGCCATTTCCATTCTCTTAAAGAGGCCCCAGCTACTATGTAGACGATGCAGAATTTTCGCTATACTCTAACATATATTTTGCCATGGGCCGTGCATTATTTCTTTTATTTATTTCCTCATTTTTAAACTTCTATAAGTTCAAGGTTTAATTCGTAAAATTTAACACAAAACAACTATCTGTTCTTCTGAAGATGGTTGCTGGGTCAACAGAAATTAGTCGTCGCATCTTGGTGTTTTATAATGCATTCGATCTATATAATTATAAAAAATTAAAGCACAGTACTTCAATTTTGAGAAGTATGATGCGCCACACACGTCAGTGTAGGTTGTGTTCTGAAGGTCTTCGGAATGTACTCTGTTTTGTAATCAATTACTAGCCTGTTTTCCTTGTCAACGCCTCACTGTAAATTGTAATACTGCCGGTTATGGGTAATAGAGCACCTTGGCCAGGATATGTACTTCAGACTGAAAAAATACGGCTTTTATGATCACATTCTCACATACAAACAAATGAAAATGTAAGATGGTTGTACTGATAGCGTCATTTCTGGTCTGAAAGTTAGTAACTGGTGTCAAATTATAGTACTCTTGATATATCTGTGAACGTTTCCTAGAAGCTGTGTGTAAACCATGAACTGTATGAGATCACTGTTAAGTTGCGGCAGTTCACACAATAATGATTCTTTATGTTAGCTCGAACAGAAGGGTTTAGGTGTTCGTTTTTCCCGCGCGCTGTTCGGGAGTGGAATGGTAGAGAGATAGTATAATTGTGGTTCGTTGAACACTCTGCCAAGCACTTAAATGTGAATTGCAGAGTAGTCATGTAGATGTAGATGTAGATGTCAGGTTTTACTTCGTTTAATTGCACCTGTAGTTAACACCTCACAGCTGTTTTCAAAATACTTGCAATGCCTCCTTTCTTCACGTAGTGTATGGAGCAATAGGTCGTTAAATTACAATCTTCTAGATTTGACATTTGTATACCTGTGTGTAATTGCCACGGTAGCGACAACACGTAAAATACACTGCCTGACAAAAAAGGTGAAGCACTCAGGAGAAGAGGAAACAAGTGGTAGTTCAGAGGTTGAGAGGATATATGATGTTAAATCAGTGCTTACAAAATCGAGTTAAATTTATAAAGAAATAGGCAGAATGAACCCTCTTATCACTTTGACGTCGCACTTCCCTGGCCTGGAAGCATTACCTGATTCGTTGCAAAGAATGACAAAACGTTTTATCCTTTTCTGAGGCACACTGACCTCAAAATGTTGAAAATGGTCCTTAATATCATGGCCCTGGATCAGAGTTCACGTCCGAAGTGGTTCCACATATGTTCAATTGGGGACAGATCTGGTGTGTCTTGCTGGTCACGAGAGTAACTCAATGCAGACAGTTCGTCGACACATGTGCTGAGTGTGGTCGAACATTGTCCGGTTAAAAAATGTCACGACAGTCCTGTTGCATGAGGACGCAGAATGTCCGTGCTGTTATACCATTAGAGTTCCTTCACCTACATAATGTCATATCAGTTGGTTCTCGACACTACGACGCCAGAGTAACACCAGTGTGCCTATGCAAAACACTGGAAGAACGGAACATCTGCCAAAGTCGCTGATAAATTCGATGACAATGGTCATCTCGCGTAGTACAGATCACCGATTTATTGATGAACACAATGCTACGCCACTCATTAGCAGTCCATGCATTCACCTCTCCAAACGTAGCTGTTTGTGTTATAGTTGTAGCGGCAGCCTAGTTTTCCATAGTTAGACTGCTGCTAGTCTCCGGTCAGTGGTGTGGGAGGCACAAAATGTTGCACGGTGTCCATTACTTGCTCTCTGATTGTAGGTGCAGATGAGAGGGGGCTACGAATTGCTCGATGCACAATACGGCGATCGTGGTTCAAATGGCTCTGAGCACTACGGGACTTAACATCTGAGGTCATCAGTCCCCTAGAACTTAGAACTACTTAAACCTAACTAACCTAAGGACATCACACGCATCCATGCCCGAGGCAGGATTCAAACCTGCGACCGTAGCGGTCGCACGGTTCCAGACTGAAGCGCCTAGAACCAGTCGGCCACACCGGCCGGGACGGCAATCCTGCCTTGAGGTGATCAGACGTGGTCGACCAGAACCTTGACGACGAGTACCGTCGCTCCCAAGTTCCCATACAGTCCAAAATCGGGATGCTGTCATATCCGAATCCCATCCAAATTTGAGTTTTGCTCGATTCGACCAGCCTGCCAAATGAAGATCCTCATTGCGGCTCCTTTCAAACTCTGCCTTACGCTGATAACGAAGTCTTACACAAGTACACGTCATCTTGTGTCCTTCACAGTGACTCTCAACATCTGACTATTTGCCCTACCAACACTAAACAATAACCACACTTATGCAATCTGGTAGCCATTCTACATATACCCGGCAATTCTGCGTATGTGTACGAAGTTACAGCGACATCTGACGGTGTCATGTCGCAACACTGAAATGAGTTTCTTTCCCGTCATCTTCAGGCGAAGATTTTCATTTCACCTGAGGATGGTGGGTGCGAAACTCATTGAAACGTTGCGGAAGACGACACCACCGCTCGTCTGAGCACCTGAGAAGATTCTGTCATTGGAATACGCCGAGAAAACCTGCAATCGCAAATACGTGACTATATATTCTGAGCACTTCGCTTTTTTTGTCAGGCAGTGCATTTTTCGATTTTGTGCTGCATTTATAGCCACAGTTAGAGAATTTGCAGCTGGTTTTCACTATTCTAATGTCGTAGCATCATCTTATTTTCCTGTCTTCTACAGTTTTATTCAGTCAGGGAACAAAATAAAAACAATATGGGATATAGTGAAAGAGGAGACTGGTAGAACCAGAAAGGAGCAGGAGCAAATACCAATAAGGGTAGAGGACACATTAGTGACCGATGGGCATAGTGTGGCAAATCTATTTAACAAGTACTTCATATCCGTTACTGATAGAATGGGATTGTCAGGATCAGTAAATAATGCCATTGAATATCTAAAACTAGCCTCTACAAATAGCTTCAGGTACATGAATATGTCACTCACTTCACCAAAAGAAATAACTTCCATAATAAAATCTTTAAAAACAAAGCATTCTAGTGGTTATGATGAAATATCAGCAAAGTTAATTAAGGCATGTTCCTGTGAGTTTAGTACAATTGTAAGTTACTTGTGTAACCAGTCAATTATAACTGGGACATTTCCTGACTGGCTAAAATATGCAAATGTTAAGCCTCTGTTCAAGAAAGGGGATAAAAAGATACCATCAAACTACAGAGCGATTTCACTTTTGCTAACATTCTCAAAAATTTTAGAAAAAGTAATGTATAGGCAGCTTCTCAATCATCTGACCACAAATAACATATTATCAAGAACACAATTTGGATTTCTGAAGGGTTCTGATATTGAGAAGGCTATTTACACCTACACTGAAAATGTACTTTATTCATTAAATAAAAAATTACAAGCAGCAGGTATTTTCAGTGATTTGTCAAAGGCATTTGATTGTGTGAACCACCACATCCTTTTAAATAAATTAGAATTGTATGGTGTCACGGGCAGTGTTGCAAAATGGTTCAAGTCATATCTCAATAACAGGAAACAAAGTGTGTCAGTGCAAGGGACTAGTGAATTAAGTCATCAGTCATCATCAGAATGGGAAAAATTACATGTGGTGTCCCACAAGGATCCATCTTAGCGCCATTGCTTTTATTTGTGTGCATTAATGATCTCTCGTCTGTTACACAGAAGCAGAGTTCGTTTTGTTTGCAGATGACACAAGTATTGCAATAAATAGTATGTCGAGTGTAGTTCTAGAAAGATCTGCTAATGATATTTTCAGGGAAATTAATAAATGGTTTAAAGCCAACTCACAGACATTAAACTTGGAAAAGACTCACTATATGCATTTCAGAACCTGTAAGAGGTTTCCACCCAGCATATGCATAAAGTATGAAGAAGAGCAGATAGAAGAGGTTGACAGTCTTAAATTCCTGGAATTACAACTTAATAATAAATTCAGTTGGGAGGAGCACACGACAGAACTGCAAAAACGCCTTAACAAATCTGTATTTGCAATACGAGTGTTAGCTGACATAGGCGACAAATAATGAAAAAGCTTGCATACTTTGCCTACTTTCGTTCCATAATGTCATATGATAAATATTTTGGGGTAACTCTTCAAGTCAAACAGAAGTTTTCAAAGCGTGTAATACGTATTATTTGTGGAGTAAATTCACGGACGTCCTGTAGAAACCTCTTCAAAGAACTAGGTATACTAATTACTGCCTCTCAGTATATTTACTCCTTAATGAAATTTGTCCTAAATAATATATCTCTTTTCCAACAAACAGCTCAGTTCACACATACAATACCAGGAATAAAAATGATCTGCACAAGGACTTAAAAGCACTTACTTTAGTTCAAAAAGGGGTCCAGTACTCAGGAACACTAATCTTCAATAATTTGCCAGCAAACACAAAAAATTTAGTTACAAATAAAGATCAATTTCAAAGGAACCTGAAAGACTTACTAGCAGCCAACTCCTTCTACTCGAATGACGAATTTTTTAATAGAAACAAAGGATGTATTGTATATATTCATACTGTTAGTATTGTTCTTTCAGCTTAAAAAACTGACATGTTCCCCATCCACGGGAATCTCCTCAGCACACATCTATGGAACGAAAAACTAATCTAATCTAATCAGTAATACATTTAGTTGCGCTATTTTCTTGAAGTACTATTGTATTGAGAGAACAATGAAACCTAAAAAGAATATAAAACTGCTCTTTGGCATTAGTAGTCTCAGGAATTTTTAACGCCGTCCCTCCACCCTCCCATCACACAATCCCCTACCAAAAAGAAATCCTTTCCAGTAAAATCACGGATCACTTTTTTTGAACTAACACCAAATGAACTCTGCCTAATGTAAATATTTAAAGTCCACTTCTGAAAGTATTATGCGAACCATCCTCTGTTCGTCCTTTACTTGGTACATTTTCCATTTCACATTCCGCTCTTAAATGCCACAGGTCGCCCCGACGTCAGCGGAGACTGCCGCCTGCTGTTCGCCGCTTTTTCTCCCTCAGCTGTGAACTCCGCCCGTCTGTGGAACAACCTCATTACGGAGCTGCCCCTCTACTCCGGCGCAATCGCTCACTTCAGCCCAGGGCCTGCAGGACTCCGGAAGCCATTCCTAGTGAAGCCAGCGCTCGCATTCATCACCCACGGCAGTTTAATTTTTATTTGATGTAAACGCTTACGTAACTTGTAGTAAACAACTACAGCCTTTTTCCACATTACTTCACATCGGCTCATGCAATACCTATTCAGCAATCAGTGATTTTCTATTTACATTTATGGACGTTGCTAAATTGAGACATGCGAGTATGTGCAACAATTTAATGGCCTCAGAAATGCGGTTAAAGTAACTACAGCTCATTGCACAGAATTTAAACTTGCTAGAATAGGAAGTCTTTTGTTCACTCGAATGGGCATCGTAAATTACAGGACAAATCTGAAAACCCGCTGTACTGACAGCAGAATCTGAGTAGCTTTTATAAACAGTTATAAGGTAATTAACCCTTTATTTGGCAATATCGCTCTCAAGCAACAACAAAATTACACACTGTTTTTTGCAACATGTTTCAAATTTCGTCCTTGGAAAGGCAATGACGCTTGCAAGCAACGTTTAAGCACTCACGTACAGCGATATTCTCAACAGTGCAACGTTATGTGAGCATCAGTTACCGGTGTAGCAGTTTCTTTCGATTTTATGGTGCTGTTTTTTATTATGCAACGAAAACTGTTTGTAAACGGAAAGACGAAGTCCCGAAAGTGAGTTATTTCGCAGACGTATAAGCGAAGTCCTACCTGGAACACTGCAAGCGGCCTTACCGTTTCTGGGTAGAGGTAGTCTAGCTTTGGCTGTTGGATGTACAACGAGTCCAGAAGGAAAAGGGAACAGCAGCTCCTGTGCCAGTGAAAGATGTACGATATGACAGAGTACGTGACAGAAGGGAAGACAGAGATTTTATCCTCAGGGATAGTCGGCTGTAAACTGCGGAAAATTTGGAATTATTCTATGCTTTGTACCAAAATGGAATTGCTTTAAGACATTAGACAAACAATAGTGCAAAATTCAACCATTTTCTTAGCCGTCACAACAATATTTTAGTACTTTTGTTGCAGCATCCATGAGCTTTTCATGGGCAGTGATACAGGTAACATACTGATTTTGAGACAACGTATATAAAATTGTTCACATGACCATACACATCCCAGTTACCTACCTTAATAGTTTTTCTTCACAATATATATGTGTGTGCAAACTAAAATGTGAAAAAATAACACTCTCTGAATAAATAAATTACAAACAGCTTACAGAATTATGTGGAATAAGTACCAAATAATAAAAAAAAGAAACAGTAACTCGTAATGCAAACTTAAAACATTACGTCACATTAGTGAAAGCCGAAGCCTTACCATCCATTAGAGACTGTAATGACTGGATGTATATCATTAACCAGACAGATAGAGGAAGAAGAAAGAAAAATTCTAATTAGTTACATCAAAATTTAGAGACAATCTCAGATCCTTTCAGGAAACAAGATTATCATTTTATGGCTACATCCTCAGAAGGAACTATGGTAGAATGAGAAGTATTCTGTACCTTGCCCTCGAAATGAAAATTAAAAACAATTGCATATTTGAAAGTGAAAAAAGATCTTCAGGAATGTGCCATAAGAAACCTGTCCTGTAGAGGGCAGAACTGCATTTAAAACCTTCATTGGCTACCATCAGATTAAGGGTTAACCAAGTGTTACATCTGAGAGTGCATGGACATCAGAACTTAAGAAATATCATAGTGTGAGAAGATTAACAGGTTTTGAGAGTAGAAGAAAGCAAGCACACCTGCGAAATAAGACACCAGATAATCTCTTAGAAAATTGCGTCACTATTAGTACCATTAATACAAATCTGCATCTATGATACGAAACGATACTGGTTACCAAGAAGACGCATCTACAATGCAACCTACGGAAATTAGTGGCTATAACAAGGTGAAACAGATCTTTTTTTAGGAGAAAAACATCGTACATTTTGTATCGCAACAGTTTCGAACCGAAAATAACCGACCCAGTCGGAATTCATAACTAACATTCTCGGCCCAAGTAAAAATGATCATCGCATTTCATACTGTAATTTTTATTTGACAGAGGAGTCGCTCGATAACTACGGCTTAGATGGATTGTAAACAGTCTAGGACTGCCACAGATTTAGTCACCAGACGCTCATATCAACAAAGTCTCATTCTGGGATTTAAAATGGCACAGGAATGTTTACGATCAAGTAAAGCTGATATGAACTCGAATATTGGTTTGAAAGCCATAGTGCTTTACTAGCCATTGGCCTGTCGGAATTGGTACGCTTTTACCTTCCTCCGACCTTTGAACCGATTTACCCAACCAGTTGTTGGGGGACATACAGTTTAATGTGGACTCCAAAGTGCGATCCGACTCACTTTAATCAATCAGTGCCAGAGGTGAAAGAAGCAATAAGTGACAGGAAAAAAAGGTCCGTGTATTCACTGTGGCTCAATAGCTGAACCGTCAGTTACGTATTTGAGAAAAGCTTACAGCGTCAAACGTTACCCCACAAAAGTCACTTCGTATGTCCCCATAGGTCTCTAATAAAGACAGGTTTTAGAGTAAGACAAATACCACGGTACAAAAACGAGTACAAAAACGACGGCAGTTATAATCTAGCTTACAGGAGGGACGACAATAATGAACAGAATTTGCAAAAGCTGAAAGAAAGTCACATTTATAGAAGAACTTGTCGACCGCGCTTCCATGCCACAATCATACCTAACACGGAAATATAACCAGACTAATGACACTACTGTAACGAATAATGAGAGGTTACTGTTGCAAAATCTAGAATCTGATTGCCACGACGAGAGCAATTACCATGTTGTCTGTTTTCTGCGCTACGAATCAGATATGCGTTATTATCAGACTTAATTAATACTGCCAGATACAAATTAAAATTTTAATAAGCTGCAACTATGCGTTATGAACTGCTAATGAAAATTGAAACTGGAGTAGTAACACGCAGTTTAATGATTTTGTCGATAGCAAAATTGATCTCAAGATGAAGTATATATACTGAAAATTAGTTGATTGTTAATTTAGCCATAGGCCAGTTACAAAATGATATCAGACATGTTATGTCAATTGACAATTGAGACACTTTTTGTAAAAAAATAAATAATCCTTGCATCCAGCAATACTTTATCATGTACGTAGATACCATGTTCACACACTGCACAGACTACTCATGCACACACACTACTCCACACTGGGCCGCCCTCCTCCCCACCTGCCCCCCCCCCCCTCCTCTTCCTTCACCCCTTCCACTCTCACCCCTAATCCACACACATTTTCGGCTGACATCAAGGCCTGGACGATACTTCCTTCATTTTATTGAATTTTTCGTATTGTCTCCTTGACCCAGATGAAAAAGCTGTTTTATCTCTTTACCACAGCAACGAGATGTGAAACTCAAGGAAAGGAACAAACGCTCTAATCACAGATCCTGGTCATAGTATTTTAAAATTAGGTTTATTATACTATCTAAGGGTGTGTCAAAAATGTATACACACTTTGAACTGCCATAGACAATTTATTTCCCGTTCTACAAGGTTAAATATCTGTGTTTCTTCAACAGGTGGCAGCAGTGGCAAGGAAGTAACTGCAACATGGCGAGCGTGCGTTTGAGCTTTGAAGCGCGGAAGCAGATAATTAAGCGGTATATTGAGATTGTAGCTGCGGTTCGAAGACAGTGGAGAAGTGAGTATGGTAGAGAACCACCTTCAAGGTTAACAATTACACGTCTACGCGACAAATTCGAAATTCATGGAACAGTGTGTGACGTTCATAAAGGTCGATCAGGGCGACCTCGTACAGCTACAAGTGATGATTCCACAACTGCGGTCTTGGGACTGTTTCAGCGTTCCCCTCAAAAATCTTCAAGGCAAGCTGCACGTGAGAGTAATGTGAGTGCTAGTAGTGTGTTACGCATTCTGAAGAAAGGCAAGTTTCGTGTGTACCTTACAAGGCCGGTACAACAGCTAAGTGAAGACGATCCAGATCGAAGGTTAGAATTTTGTGAATGGGTTCAGGAGATGGGATTCATGGGTAGCATAATCTGGTCGGATGAAGCCCAATTCAAACTCAATGGAACTGTCAATAGGCACAATAGTGTGTACTAGGCTGAAGATAATCCTCACATTACAGTTGAAGAGGCTGTGAATTTGCCTGGTGTAAATGTGTGGTGTGGTTTGTCTGCAAGGGGACTGATTGGGCCTTTCCGCTTTGAAGGTATTGTTACTGGAGAAACGTACCTAACAATGCTTGCTGACTCCATATTCCCTGACATTCGTGCATTATACGGTAATGATGAGTTTTATTTCCAACAAGATGGCGCCCCGCCGCACTATCATAGCGATGTACGAGCATACCTGGATCACAATGTGCCAGGCCAGTGAACAGGACGGAGGGGACCAATCGAGTTTCCCGCATACTCTTCACACCTCACGCCGCTGAATTTTTTCTTATGTGGCACAGTAAAAGATGTGGTGTTCAAACGTAAACCACGTAACCTGGACACACTTTGGAATGAGATTCAGGCGGTGTGCGCAGAAATTTCATTGGACACATTGGTACGATGTACGGAATCAGTGGTGACCCGTACTGAGATATGTATTGATGCTGAAGGCCACCAGTTTGAACATTAATAACATTTGCAAAGTGCATTTATTTTTCCAATTGGACTTTAAGCTTTCCATTTCCAGAAATTTAACATTGTAGAACGGGAAATAAATTTTCTATGACGTTTCAAAGTGTGTATACATTTTTTTGACGCACCCTGTATATGAGTTTAGGATTACTTGTGCGTTATTAATTAATGTTAATTTTTTACCATTTCCTAATCTGTGTGTTATCTAAATAATCAATGGCTTTGTGATATAAATTATTTAAGGGGTATGTTTTAACATACTTTTTTAAATATTTGAATTTTAATTGTCTCTATTACAATTTATTGTACAATTTGAGTCACTTGCAGAAAAAAGCTATTTTGTATTTTTTGTTTGTTTACTCTCACCATCCGTGTTGTAGGGGTAGCATATTTGATCAGAAATCAATACATCCTGAGTTCTAACCCCGCCACCGCTTTATTTTGGACGAAACTCATCAGCATTGGCTGCAGAAGACTTCCGCCATAAGAAGTCACGCTCATTCTGCCAATGATGTTGTCAAAGAGGGCGGAGGATCGGACAGAGGTTTAGGGCACTCCCTTGCGCTTGGGGTGGGAAACAGACCATAAGGCAGAAGAATCAGCAATGATCAACGGCATGAGGCAGTAGGAGGCAATGGAAACCACTGCATTAAAGACACATAACGAGTATCCACTGGACATGTGGCCTGTAATTGAAAAAAAGCCATGATGATCTCTCCATTGGCAAAGCATTCTGGAATAGTCTGAGTGGGAACTAAGAGGGGCGAGGTGACCACGAGAAAAAGACTAAACAACCAACAAAAGGATAACGTTCTAAGAGTCAGCACGTGGAATGTTAGAAGTTTTTTCGTGTTATGGGAGCTAGAAAATCTGAAAAGTGAAATGCAAAGCCTCACTCTAGATATAGTGGGGTAAGTAAAGTATAATGGCAAGAAGACAAGGATTTCTGGTCAAATGAGTAGCACATAATGGAACAACGGGATTAGGATCAATAGGAAGGCAGGGCAGAGAGTGCATTACCGTTAACAGTTCAATGAAAGGGTTGTTCAAATCAGAATCGACAGCAAACCGACACGGTAACGATGGTTCAGGTAAACATGGCGACATCACTAGCTAAAGATGCAGAGGTAGAGAAAGTATATGAGGATGACGAACAGGCTTAAAACGAGATGAATATCCAACAATCATTCGGGACTGGAAGGTGGTAGTACGGGAAGGAATAGAAGAAAGGGTCAGGGAGAATATGGGCTTGGTACAAGGAATGAGAGAGAAGAGAGACTAACTGAGTTCTGTATTAAATTTCAGCTAGTTACAGCTAATACTCTGTTCAAGAATCACAAGAGGAGGAGGTATAATTGGAAACTGTTGGGAGATACGGGAGTATTTCAGTTATATTATGTCGTGTCAGACAGAGATTCCGAAAATTGTGGTATAACCAGGAGCAGATATAGATTCAGTTCACAATTTATTAGTGGTGAAGGTTAGGCTGACGTTTAAGACACTCGCCAGTTAGAATTAGTATGCAAAGGGGATGGATACATAAGTGCTAAGAAATGAACAGATATGCTTGACGTTCTCTTAGGCTATAGATACTGCTCAGTAGGCAGTTCAGTTGAACAGGGATGGACATCTCTGAATAGGACACTCGCAGAAGGTGGAAAGGGAAACATAAGTCCAAAGAAGGTAATTGCAAAGTAACCATGGGTGACAGAAGAGATACTTTAGCTGATGGATGAAAGATGTATGTACAAAAATTTTCAGGGAAATTCAGGAATACAAAAATACAGCGCTTGGGAATGAAATAAATTGTACGTGCAGGTAAAGATAAGACGAAATAGCTGCATGAAAAATGTGACGAAATCTAAAAAGAAATGATTGTCGGAAAGACTGACCCGGCATATAGAAAAGTTAAAAAAAACTTCGGTGGAAATAAAAGCAAAGGTGGCAAAATTAAGAGTGCAGTAGGAATTACACACTTATGTGCAAAAGAGAGAGCGGATAGGTGGAAAGAGTATGCTGAAGAGTATACCGAAGGCCTCTGTGTGAGGAGGGGGGGGGGGGGGGAAGATTTCTCTGATGGGTTAGAAGGAGAACCAGGACTCGATATAGAAAAGATAGGGGATCGAGTATTAGAATCAGAATTAGACAGAACTTTGGGAGACTTCAGATCAAATAAGGCAGAAGTGCTAGATAACGTTCCATCAGAACTTCTAAAATTATTGGAAGCGGCAACAGAATGACTATTCACGTTGGTGTGTAGAATGTAAGAGTCTGGAAATACACTAACTGACTTTTGGAGAAATATCATCCGCAAAGACTGCAAGAGTTAACAAGTGCGAGAATTATCGCAAAGTCAGCTTAATAGCTCTTGAGTCCAAGTTTCTGGCAAGAATAATATAGAGAAGAATGGGAAAGAATAAAATTGGAAATTTGTGGTAAGGGCTTATGGGACCAAACTAGTGAAATCATCAGTCCCTAACCTTACGCACTACTTAAACTAACTTAAATTAACATACGCTAAGGACAACACACACACCCATGCTCGAGGGAGGAATCGAACCTTCGACGTGGGGAGCCGCCTCAGACCGCGCGGCTACCATGCGCGCCGGGAAAGAAAAGAAAATTGGAACATATGAGGATCAATTTAGCTTTAAGGAAAGATAACGGCACCAGAGAGGCGATTCTGACGTTGTGGTTGGAAGCAAGACTAAAGACATATTCGTAGAATTTGTCGACTTGGAAAAACCGTTAGACAAAGTAAAATGGTACAGATGTTAGAAATTATGAAGAAAATAGTGGTAAGCTATAAGAGGAGACGGGAATATACAATATGTACAAGAACCAAGGAGGGATAATAAGAGTGGAAGACCAAGTGCTCGTATTAAAAAGGGTGTAAGACAGGGACGTAGTCTTTTGTCACTAGTGTTCAATCTACACATCGAAGAAGCAATAATGGAAATAAAAGAAAGGTTCAAGAGTGGGCTTAAAATTCGAGGTGAAAGGATATCAATGACACGAGTTGCTGATGGCTTTGCTATCATGAGTGAAAGCGAAGAAGAATTACAGGATCTGCTGAATGGGAAGAATAGCCTAATGAGTACAGAATATCGATTCAGAGTAAATCGAAGGAAGACGGAAGTAATGAGAAGTAGTAGAATTGAGAATTGTGAGAAACTTAAGAACACAACTGATCGTAATAAACTAGAAGTTAAGGAATTCTGCTACCTAGGCAGTAAAATAACCCATGACGGACGAAGCAACGAGTACATCTTAAGCAGACTAGCACTGGCGAAAAGGGCATTCCTGGCCAAGAGATACGGCTAGTATTAAACATGCGCCTTAATTTGTGGAAGAAATTTCTGACAATGTTCGTTTGGAGCACAGCATTGCATGCAAGTGAAACCTGGACTGTAGGGAAACTGGAGCAGAAGAAACTCAAACTATTAGACATGTGATGCTACAGACGAATAATGAAATTCTGTGGTCTGATAACGTACGGAACGAAGAGGTCCTGCGCAGAATCGGAGAGGAAAGGAATATATGGAAAACACTGAGTAGAAGGGACGGGATGTTAGAATATCTGTCAAGACATCAGAAAATAACTCTCATGCTAGTAAGAGAGAGCTGTAAAGGGTAAAAACTGTAGAGAAAGACATAGACTGGAATACATACAACATATCCAGAATAAAATTTTCACTCTGCAGAGGAGTGTGCGCTGATATGAAACTTCCTGGCAGATTAAAACTGTGTGCCGCACCGAGACTCGAACTCGGGCAAAGGTTCCGAGTTCGAGTCACGATCAGGCTCACAGTTTTAATCTGCCATGAAGATTCGTCCAACATATAACTGATGACGCAGGTTACTATACTGAGATAAAGAGGTTGGCGCAGCAGTGGAATTGATCTTATTTTTTATTTGTCTTACACGACCTTCATACAGCAGTATCTTCTCCTGTTCTTCCCCCTCCAGTTTTTTCACTCTTATTGTTATATTTAGTTCTTTCTGTATTATTATTGGCCCTTAATATATCGCTATGTGTGATTTTGTTTCGTCTGTTCCGTACAGACTTTGGTTTCTCCATGCTATGTAACGTATGTTGACTTCAAAGTTTCTTATTTCTTTTTAAAGCTCGTGTTTGAAAGTGTCAGTATGGTATCTGAGAGATGTTTAAAACTTGTTTTGATATCAAAATACGTAAATCTTGGTCCTGGGGATTGTGAAACTATATTTTTGAACGGAAATATATATAAAAATACGAAATCCAGACTAGCTGGCACATCAAACAATTGATCTGCGAGAAAGCAATCTCTTTTCATAGCATCTGACAAAATGACTCAGATTAAAATGTTAAGCCTGAATATTGCTAATCTTTATCGTTAGTATTGCAAACAATTACTCTACCAAAACTTTTATTGCAATTATACAGCAAATCAATATGTTTCAGATTAAGATAGCACGTTACTGTAGTCTTCTACTGGTATAAAGCCGTTGAAATAATTTTATGTTATTTCAAGTGATATATTTTCACAAATACACTAGAACAATCACTGTGCCACACAGTGGACATGATCTTTGATGGTAATTAAATTTACTGGCCTATCTGTGTCCACGAAATGCTCGTCTGCTCTGCAATTTGTTGCTGTTAGGAATAATAATGTGACTTTTAAAAATCAAACTTTATTTGTCGTACTTGCGATGTGCAGTCGAAGACGGTATCTTACCAATTTTCAGTACAGAACTCGCGACGTGCAGTGAGAATGTGCAAACAGAGTGATGAAAGTAAAAATGATAATGAGAACTCATCTTAACGACTGATAAATAAAACAAAGACGTCAAATTTCACTATGCTTCATTAAACCGTAACAATAATATACTTTTTCCTCGAGTTCCCACACCTAGACAAGTTAGCAAGGTATTTCTTAATTACTTTCCTGTACACATTTGCCTTCCTTGATACTTGTTTCTAGAAAATGGTTCAAATGGCTCTGAGCACTATGGGACTTAACATCGGAGGTCATCAGTCCCCTAGAACTTAGAACTACTTAAACCTAACTAACCTAAGGACATCACACACATCCATGCCCGAGGCAAGATTCGAACCTGCGACCGTAGCGGTCGCGCGGTTCTAGACTGAAGCGCCTAGAACCGCTCGGCTACTGATGCCGGCATACTTGTTTTAACTATAAGACAAAGTCATGCGCTTCATCACAGAATTTCTACAACAGACTTCAACTATATGCGATGTTCGAATCATAAGAGTCTACACAGTTACAAACCAGAAAAATGGATTACTTTAAAATTTGACTTTTATAATTCTTCCATTAATATAATCTCATTTGCTCAATGTCTTTCCTCAAAACATATTATTATAAAATCTGTTTTAAATAATACTGCCTCCACTACAGCCGGCCGGGGTGGCCGAGCGGTTGTAGGCGCCTCAGTCTGGAGCTGCGCGACCGCTACGGTCGCAGGTTCGAAACCTGCCTCGGGCATGGATGTGTGTGATGTCCTTGGGTTGGTTAGATTTAAGTAGTTCTAAGTTCTAGGGGACTGATGACCTCAGATGTTAAGCCCCATAGTGCTCAGAGTTATTTGCACCAGTTTTGAACCGCCACTACACAGCACACTCCATCCTCTCTAAATCAAGCACATTTTCAGACTGTCCAACACACACTGCTATCCTCTGACTTACTCTGACCAACATCTTTGGTCTCAAACACAGGACAACACTCATTTCACACTACCTGCCGCAAACGTGACGTCATTTTGTCGTCATACGGAATATCGACGACCGCATCGACTTTGGCAACGTAAGATAGAGCCTCCCACAAGACTTCTTGAGCGAGTACCGGAGATTTACAAAAACACTTCATTCTTAGAGTGATTTGTTATAATTGTTGCTGCGATAAAATGTCACATAATGATTTGTCGACGGTTAATGCCTTCATATATGAATGCTCTCTCGGGAGTGAGTTGTTATCGTCAATAATTTACATATTAGGAATGAAACAAGCTTATTTCATAATTTGCAGTATGCCGTTTCGAGGTAACGGAGCACTGAAAAATTATCACAAACACGTCACCATTGTCATTAAGTGTCACTTATTAATCCATCAACTATATAAGCCTTCAATAGAGAATTTGATAATGAAGATAGGAGAAACCATCACATGATGAAATGCTAGTGTAATGGATAACGTCGTGGTTTCTGAAGTCAAAAGTAGTGGGTTTGCATACTGTCACATGTAAATATTGTTGTTCCTGTTAGCGTTGTTAACACCCTCTTCGACTTTCTTATGAATGTAATACAGGTATATTCAAGAATATTCGATGTTATTTACATTGTGTATGTTCTGGAAACGAAGGATGAAATAACTATTTAGCTATTTCCGCTGGGGCAACAAAATTCGTAAGCTTCCTTGTCACAAATATTTGGCTCACTATTTCTGAACATGAGCCGCCTTTCGAGTATGTGGTTATGAAAGAACCTAAGAGGAGAGTTTAAAGTGCTGCGAGTGATAGGAGGAGCAATAAGATCCTTGTACTTCCTTGTCACAAATATTTCGCTGTTTCCTTGCGAATGTGTGGCGATTTCCGAGCGAGTGTTTAGGCAGGAATCTGAGAGTACAGCTATAAATGCTGCGACTGAAACGCGCAGCAATATAATTAATATTCTGTCTTTTTACAAATATTTGACTTTTTGTTTCCGAATATGTGGCAATTTCCCAGCGTGTGCGTAATAGGACAGCTTAAATTGCTGCGAGTGATTAGATAACATTCGTATTCTTCATTGTCATAAAGTCGATACCCGATAATGCCGTCGCCGATATTGCGCAAGACGTCAAAATGACATCACTTTTGCAGGAACTGTGATGAAACGAGTGTACCCTAACAGTCTTACAAAGAATATGATTATATCTATACTACACAGGTTGAGTTGTTGTTGGTTGTTGTGGTCTTCAGTCCAGAGACTGGTTTGATGCAGCTCTCCATGCTACTCTATCCTGTGCAAGCTTCTTCACTTCCAGGTAACTACTGCACCATACATCCTTCTGAATCTGCCTAGTGTATTCAAGTCTTGGTCACCCTCTACGAATTTACCCTCTACGCTGCCCTCCAGCTCTAAATTGGTGATCCATTGGTGCCTCAGAAAATGTCCTACCAATCGATCCCTTCCTCTAGACAACTTGTGCCACAAATTCCTCTTCTCCTCAGTTCTATTCAGTACCTCCTCATTAATTACATGATCTACCCATCTAATCTTCAACATTCTTCTGTAGCACCACATTTCGAAAACTTCTATTCTCTTGTTGTCTAAACTATTTATCGTCAACGTTTCACATCCATACACGACTACACTCCATACAAATACTTTGAGAGAATACTTCCTGAGACTTAAATCTATACACGATGTTAATAAATTTCTCTTCTTCAGAATTCTTGCCATTGCCAGCCTACATTTTATATCAGCCCTACTTCGACCATCCTGTATTATTTTGCTCCCCAAATAGCAAACCTCACCTACTACTTTAAGTTTCTCATTTCCTAATCTAATTCCCTCAGAATCACCTAATTTAGTTAGACTACATTCCATTATCCTCGTTTTGCTTTTGTTGATGTTTATCTTATAACCTGCTTTCAAGACACTGTCCATTCCGTTCAACTGCTCTTCCAGGTCCTTTGCTGTCTCTGACAGAATTACAATGTCATCGGCAAATATCAAAGTTTTTATTTGTTCTCTATGGATTTTAATTCCAACCCCAAATTTTTCTTTTGTTTCCTTTACTGCTTGTTCAGTGTATAGATTGAATAACATCGGGGATAGGCTACAATCCTGTCTCACTCCCTTCCAAACCGCTGCTTCCCCTTCATGCCCCTCGACTCTTATAACTGCCATCTGGTTTCTGTACAAATTGTAAATAGCCTTTCGCTCCCTATATTTGACCCCTGCTACCTTCATAATTTGAAAGAGCTTATTCCACTCAACATTGTCAAAAGTTTTCTCTAAGTCTACAAATGCTAAAAAACGTATGTTTGCCTTTCCCTAATGTATCTTCTAAGATAAGTCGTAGGGTCAGCATCGCCTCACGTGTTCCATCATTTCTACGGTATCCAAACTGATCTTCCCCGAGATCGGCTTCTGTCACTTTTTCCATTCGTCTGTAAGGAATTCGTGTCAGTATTTTGCAGCCGTGACTTATTAAACTGATAGTTCGGTAATTATCACATCTATCAACACTTGCTTTCTTTGTGATTGGAATTATTATATTCTTCTTGAAGTCTGAGGGTATTTCGTCTGTCTCATCCATCTTGCTCTCCAGGCGGTAGAGTTTTGTCAAGGGCTGGCTCTCCCAAGGCTATCAGTAGTTCTAATGGAGTGTTGTCTACTCCTGGCCCTTGTTTCGACTTAGATCTTTCAGTGTTTTGTCAAATTCTTCACGCATATCTCCCATTTCATGTTCTGTTTCGTCCTCTTCCATTTCTTTAATATTGCCCTCAAGTACATCGCCATTGTATCGACCCTCTATGTACTCCTTCCATCTTTCTGTTTTTCCGTCTTATGACTGTTTTTTCCATCTGAGCATTTGATATTCATATAAGCAGTTCTCTTTCCTCCAAAAGTCTCTTTAATTTTCCTGCACACAGTATATATCTTACCTCTATTGATGTATGCCTCTACATCCTTACATTTGTCCTCTAGCCATCCCTTCTTAGCCATTTTGCTCTTCCTGTCGATCTCATTTTTGAGACTTTTGCATTCCTTTTGCCTGCTTCATTTACTGCATTTTTATATTTTCTCCTTTCATCAATTAAATCCAAACTCTCTTCTATTATCCAAGGTTGTCTACTAGCCTTCGTCTTTTTAGCAACTCGATCCTCTACGGCCTTTACTATTTCATCTCTCAAAGCTACCCATACTTCTTCTATTGTATTTCTTTGCCTTGTTCTTGTCAATCGTTCTCTAATGCTCTCCCTGAAACTCTGTACAATTTCTGGTTCTTTCAGTTTATCCAAATCCATTCTCCTTAATTTACAAACTTTTTTGCAGTTTCTTCAGTTTTAATCTGGTTGAGTACATTTATCAAATTTGAAACTTTATTCAAACTTCCTGAAAATCGTCATGGCAAATAGGACGGCCGTGTTTCACACTTCATAATATTAACGATCTGATATTTACATGTAAATGCAAAGATGATGATTCACAGTATCACCTCGAAAGATAATGAAATACGGTCCGATGACGCTTAACACTAGTAAGCCTAATGTGGGATACTTCAACATCTCCATGTGTAAGGTCTTCTAGAGTCTACATTCTTTATGTCACTTTAATAGTTACAACTTACAGGCATATGATAGACCTATGTTTACCTGCTGTGGACTGATTTTCCCTGATATGATGTGCTTGTACGATAGTGTGCGGCATTCCTAAAAGGCGTTAATTTTCTGGCATTTATACCATGTTAAGCAAATGTGTCGAACTGTGTATTTGTTACCCTGCACAGTACACAGCAAAATTATGTTAATCGTCTGAGAAATAAATGCTTTTCCCCGTAACTGTATATCAGTTTCCATCTTAAGTTTTTACTTTATGGCCTATTATTTGCATGATTTGCTTTTAGCATTATACTCGACAATAGAATGAAATAATACGTCATCCCGCACAGTACACAGCGAAATACCTTGATGATCGAAGATGTATGTGTATATCTCGTAATTTTTCTACCAGCCTCCATCTATTTTTTTATTTTTGAATTTTTTGTGTCTTAATATTTGCATATTCTTGCGTTTAGCACTGTAATCGATAATGACGTGAGAGTCGAATTCAAGACTGTACACAGGAGAAGTATGCAGTCAAATGGCGGTGTATCCCTTCAAAAAATGTTATTTGACTATGGATAGCACCATCAAAAACATTGTAGTATTAAAATGACTTGTGTGTCTACAGTGAAAATGTGAATGAATGATTCTGGCTATGAATTATTGGCAGTACTTGCACTACTGCTGCAGCTGGTATCATTAATAGTGATAATAGTAATAACACTAATAATGAAAGTAACAACAATAATGATATGAAAAGAATTTGTAGGTGTACAATGTAGATGTTTTCTGCTATGTCGAGTTCTAGGGCAAGGGAACTGAAGGGGACTGCACCAGCTAAGAATTCTGGGAAATGAGGAAGATCTGGATAGACAGAAGGATGTACACAGGGACAATGTAACGAGTGCACACAGGGACAATGGTACTCATTATTGTTGCTTTAGTAGATAATATGTTATTATCCGTCAGTGCTCTAAATAATACTGGAGGTTAATCCAGAGTGTGAATTTTGCTACTGAGAAAGACTTCGAGGAAGTGACTGATGATGGAGTGGGACAGAAAGGATTTCCTCTGATGGGCACGGGTGTTTCTGCCTTGTTGCCCAGACAAGAAATATTATGCAGATTCAGATGGGTCCAGTTTGCAGTAGTTATTAGGAGATGAGTAGGCTGTTACAGTATATAGCAGCGTGGAGAGCTGCATTAAACCGGTTTTAGGATTGGAGACCACTGCATGTTTGTTATATCAGTTTACAATTACCTTTACGCTATCGTAGCTCATTTCCTTGTTAGTAATAATTGGATCTGAAGATAACCTAAAATAAGGTTATCCAATTAAAAATGTGACCTAGACAATGTTTGTCTTTCCCTACGTGATGAAAGCAAAGTAATCGAGGTTCAAGTGCAGCTCGTTTTCAGGTAATTGGGCTTCTCAATCAGGCAGCAATTATAAGTTTGAAATAAGGGGAATTCACAGTTGTTACGTTGCTGTCCTGATCACATATCGACAAATGTGCAGCGGAGAAAACAGTCGATACCACATACCTGCTTACATCAGTATATCTGCTTACATCAGTATACCTGATTACATCAGTACTAGGTCACTTGTGAATCCAGCCAGTAATCTTTCGGCTTTGTGCTTGGGTGGTATTGCGCTAGCCTGTTTCCGAACTTTGAAAACAGAAAAGTGGTAGACTGGCTCGTGACTGATATGCTAGTGGATTGTGTGGTGCAAAGGTTAGTAAACCTGGACTCAAGAGCACTAAAAACATGTATTAAAACCGACGAATCTACTTTTAGAGTATACACTGATGTGACAAAGCAACGTGACCACTGCCCGTCGCTAGTATGAATGCAGCCCGATAGCGCTGAGGACATGCGACATGGTAATGAACTTGTATAAGCAAAGCAGAGAAGGAAATGGGACCATTGTAGCGACGATATGTGCCACAAATGGGGAATTTACTGACATTAGCAGCTTTGTCACGAGAAAGATGTAAGGAGAGGCGATCAAAATGTTTCCGTTTTAGGGCGTTCCTGCAGCGTATATCGAACGTTATGTGACTACACTGCGGTTGTATAAGAACCGACATGTAGGCAAGAGATTAGTGTGACATTTATGTCTTTCTGACGTGTGTATGCGATGAATGCGAAAACGTGAATCATGGCGACGTTATTAAGAAGATAACTGTGATGAAATCATAGATAACACAAGAAATATTTCAGTTGACCGACGAAAGGAGGAGGTACAAAAAAGTACAGTGAAATTCAGGAATACAGAACTACAAGTTACTTGCGAAGGTAAGGCGAAATGGGTGCACGACCACTGCGAAGATACAGAAAAAAGAAATGATTGTGGGAAGAACAGACTCAGCATATAGAATAACCAACCTTAAAAGTAAAGGCGGTAACATTAAAAGTTCAGTGGGAATTCCACTGTTAAAAGTAGAGGAGAATCGGAGGCGTGGAAAGAGTATACTGAAGGCCTCTATGAGGGGGAAGACTTGCCTCATGTCATAGAAGAAGAAACGGCAGTCAACGCGCAAGAGACGAGGGATGCAGTATTAGAATCAGAATTTAGAAGAGCTTTGGTAGATTAAGACTGTAAGGATGGATAATATTCCACTTGAAATTCTAAAATCATTTATTATTTACATTGGTGTGTAGAATGCATGAGACTGGCGACATGCCATCAGACGTTCGGAAAACCATCATCCACACAACTACCGAGACTGGAAGTGCCGACAAGTGCGAGAATTATAGTATAAGCCGCTTAACAGCTCAGGCAGCTATGTTAGTAACAAGAATAATATCGAGAAGAATGGAAAACAAAATCGAGGATCAATTAGATGGAGATTAGATGGACTTGTGAAAGGTAAAGGCACCCGAGTGGCAGTTCTGACATTCGGTTGATAATAGGAGTAAGGCTGAAGGAAGATCAAGATATATTCATAGGACTTGTCGAGCCGGAAAATGCGTACAACAATGTCACATGGTGCAAGATGTTTTAAATTCTGAGGAAAGTAGGGGTACGCTATTGGGAAAGAAAGGGTAATATACGATATGGACAAGAACCAAGAGGGACCTATAATACTTGAAGACCAAGAACGAACTAGTCTGATTAAAAAGGGTGTAAGAAAGGGACGTAGTCTTTCGCCCCTAATGTTCGATCTGTACATCGAAGAACCAACGACGGAAATAAGAGGAAGGTTCAAGACTGGGGTTGAAATTGATGAAAATCGCATTTCAATGATACGTTTCCTGATGGCTTTGGTATCCTGAGTGAAAGACAAGAAGAATTAGAGGACTTGTTGAATGAAGTGTAATGAGTACAGGATATGGATTCAAAGCAAATCTAAGAAAGGCGAAGGTCATGAGAAGTAGCAGAAATGAGAACTAGGGGAAATTTAACATCAGAATTGGGGATTAGAAAATAGATGAAGTTAAGGAATTCTATTACCTAGGCAAAAAATAGCCCATGATGCACGGAGCAAGGAGAACATGACAAGCAGCCTAGCGCCAAAAAGGGCAATCCTAGACAAGAGAAATCTACTAGTATCAGACATAGGAATTAACATGATGAAGAAATTTCTGAGAATGTGCATTTGGAGCGGAGCATTGTATGGTTGTGAAACTTGCACACTGGGAAAATCGGAACAGAAGAGAATCGAAGCATTTGAGATGTGGTGCTACAGAAGAATGTTTAAGATTTGGTGGCTTGATAAGGTAAGTGACGAGGATGTTCTGCACAGAGTCGGAGAGGAAGGAAATATGTGGAAAACACTGACAAGGAGGAGGGACAGGATGATAGGGCATCCGTTAATACATCAGGGAATAACTTAAATGTTAATGGATTTATAGAAGGTAAAAGCTGTTGAGGAAGACAGAGATTAGTATACATCCAGCTTATAATTGAGGTCATAGGTTTCAATTGCTACTCTGAGATGAAACTGTAGGCACAGTAGAAGAATTAATGGCAGGCCGCATCAGTCCTATCAAAAGATTGAAAGAAAGGAAACGCGTCCAAACAGGTCCAACATTCTTTTCCGAGCTGTTGAAGGCGAAGCACCAGCAGAGACCCATGAAAGATGTGTGTGGGGAAGCATGTCTGTCGAAAACCACCGTTGTGGAATGGTACGCCAAGTTCCTTGCTGGTTGCGATTAGACTCAAGGTGCCGTTCGATCTGGAATGGCAGCCTCGTCCATTACTCCAGCTCAAGTGGGTGACACTCGATCACCTGGCCTATAGTCTTGTTCTTTCTCCAAGCGAAAGTCGCTCCTTCGGCCCCTTAACAAATCCGTGAGGTTGTAACCTAACAACCAGGTTTGGGATAGCTTTAAGGAAAACACATGGAAGGTGGACCCACATAACACGTCATTTGTTGTTTCATGGAATCCGCTTTATTACATAACAACAATATTAGCATTACAATTAAGAAACATTATTAAAAGAATAGCACTTCTCACAATCTTAAAAAAACTTGAACAGGCACTTTAAAATGAAACACCGAAATCCGGGCCGCACGCCTCGAAATTCTATAGGTTTACCTGAGCCTGACAGGACCCAAATTAACGCCTGGTTTTCGGCTTGTAAACCGAACTCCCCAAGTTATAGATACAATTGGGACTCTTCCATAGCCCGACACTCATACACAGAATAATTCAACTTGCGGCTGAACCGCCGTCTTGGCGCAAAAACTAAAGGGCGTCTTTGACCCTGATCCTCCTGGAGGAGAACCACAGCAATCCTTGCATTGGACGCATCAGTCTGAACAACAAATTTCTTGCCGAAGTCGGGCCCAGTCAACCACCAGGGGGTTCGTGATGGCGGTCTTAATAGCTTCAAAATCACACTGTTTGCTTTCATCCCATACAAAATTTTCCCCTTTCTTGCGCAGATTATTTAGAGGGGCAGCAAGCGGAGCAAAATTGGGAACCTGCGGAAATAGTTGGCTGTTGCAGTAAATCTAGCTACCTGTCTCTTAGTCTCTTAGTTGGGGGAACCTCTTCAAGTCTTTCGTTCACTCTTGGTCAATACTAATACTATCCCTGGAAATTGGCTTGATTCAAGTCAAGCATTTGAACCACTTAGCCCCAGAAAACCACGTTACACAATGTGAAGATCAGGCAGGGGGAATGACTCCAAAACAACTTTTCTATTCAGCAGCCTATTATCCACGGCCGATTTATAGTCCTGATCTTGAGTCTTGGGGACAAGACAAATGGGCGAGGCTTAATGAGAAGTAGAAAGCCTGATCATCCCAACGTACAACGTATTAGTCAACTTAAGCCTCAAGATTTTCAAAGTCGATAGGGAGACTGCCGAAACGGAGCATCATCAATCAGACGTCTATCATACTGGATCACTCTAGTTACTCCTAGCTTATTAGACAAAACAGGGAACTCTCTCAACAATTGCGTAGTCTCCCCAGTCTCGCTATTTACAGAATTAATCAACGCTCGGACGACGACAACAACGGAGGACTATCTTCTCGCCTCGCGAGAATTTAAAGAAGAAGGCACGACTAGCAAAATCGAGGACGAATCAGGTTTTTTGAATAAAATGGCAGCCGAGCAAGAAATTAATTGCTAACTCCTTTACAACGAGGAGAATAATTGGCGAGGTGAAATTGCAAATGGGCAAGCTACCATTCACCTTCACTACCAGAAGCAAATCGTGCCCATTGGCAACACGACATCTCTGAGGGAAGGGGCGTACTGAGATAATTTGCACAAATGGCCGAACTCGAAACACCACTTATAGTCAAGTAACGAAAAGAACTACGAGAGTCGAATAATGTGCATAGAGATTCCTGTCCGACACGGGCACAAACATAGGGGAGGGACTAACTTGTCGCAGCATGAATACGTGCACACCAAGGTACTTTTCCTGACACATGCGAACTGTTCTTTCTCCACGGCGCTAGCGGTTAGGCTGCGAGGTCCTCACAACTGGACACTCACATAGAAGAGAGTCACCCGCGCCACAACGAAAAAAAAAAAAACGCCTGTGTGGGAGTGAATCAAATTTGAGACGGATTTTCACCGCTTGAAACTGAAGGCACCGGTGCCTAACGTACACCTACACTACGCTGCTGATCAGCGAAAGTGAGGGCCTCAATAGGATCGAATAATTCTTGCAATTCATCAAAGTTGGTAAAGCGGCGAGCAAACACCAAACTTGATCGATCCTCGGGGCGCATGCCCTCAGAGAGGTTGGAAATGTTATCGGACTCGGTAACGGACGTACCAATAGCTAACACTGCCTCGCGCACTCGCACCACATATTGGCTCAACGTCTCTGAGGATGCCTGTACCTGCCAATAATACTTCCGCTCAAGCTCATTGCGCATACGTGCCGGCAACCTTCTGCCTGTAATGAGAGCCCTGTGACTTTCTCTATAGAATCCCGGCGTTTCAGGGTTTCCGAAACCAAGGTACCCAACGTCCCTTTAACTGAAGTATAATGCAAGGACAGGATCACGTTGTGCGGTATGCGTAAGGCATCAGCATGAGACTCAAACTGCACAAGTAGCCACAAGAATTGCTGCACTTGATTTAAACTATCAACAGACTATTATGAAACTCCGGCCAGGAGACACGTAATCGGATTGGGTAACTTAGCAAAGTGATCTGAGGACAAACTATCTAGACTTCAGGCCTCGGAGCGCTTATCGTCGAGTTGCTTACGCCTTAAAATTTCCTGCCTCGAGCCTACATCGTCGCTTCCTATACTCAGGGATGCCGCCATAACATGCAAGTGCCTTGCCCGATCGCTTAACTGCTTAACTAACAGAGATAAACCAAATACTTTCAGTATCTCGTGATCGTTAAGCTCAACAGGCCAAAATTCAACAAGCGATTCCCCAAATGCGCCAGATGTGATTGAATCCTACCGACCTCCTAGTTGCGAACTAGCTGTCCTCGAAAAAGGAGAGATCTGGTTTTAGGTCATCTAACGCAGCTGAATTGTTATGAAGAGAGGCACCTACCTCCCCGATGATATCCACCGAAAGACTAAGCGGCCTATTCAAAGCTGCACGCAACCTGGTCACCAATTCCGGGACATCACCTTCCGTTGGAAGTTGACGAACTCTGAGTTCGTATTCCAGGAACTCCTTTTTCAGATGCGAATCCATGACAAGCCACGGCCTCTGGAAACAATGGCAATGTATGAGTACAACAACTTGAAAAGGATAAATATATTACCACAAAAATCACAAGTAACAAATGGCATCGAAGGTTAAAGAACTCTGTCTCCGCTGTCAGACATAACGTAACCATGCTCTGCGTATACCAACTGAAACCCCACAACTTAGGCTGGGATAGCTTTAAGGAAAACACATGGAAGGTGGACCCACTTATCTCGTCATTTGTTGTTTCATGGGATACACTTTATTACTTAACGACAATATTATCATTACAATTTAAAAAGACCTTGTTAAAAGAATCAGGGCTCTCACAGTCTTAAAGAAAAACTTGAACAGGCTCAGTTCATTAAAACAAATTTTAACACTTTATACCATTAAGAGCAGGGCTTTAAATCGGAAACATACAATTCCGAAAAACAAGAAAAAGTCACATCAACTAGTCGTGGCTGCAAGCAGGTTCAACAAACAATTTTATTAGCAAAATAAATTACAATGACAGCCACTGAATGTACTAAGAATTTCCAAGCTTAGGCAACCGTTATGCAAATGGGCAACACCCACCAAAATACACAAGGAACAGAAGCCACGCAACTGATTGTGGCTGTTGGAAATTCGCTTTAATAAAAAATACCCTTCGCGATAAAATACACAATCCATCAAAACAGTTAAGAGTGGGAAGGTATACAACTTAAATATAAATCCGAACTGGTACACGCCAGCAAAACATTGTCAATGACCCCTAAATAAAAAATACAATTGCGCCAACTACAAGATAAGTTGGGAGGACATACAATTTAAATGTACCTCCCAAGTAGTACATACCAGCAGAAACTTTGAAAATGACCTTTAATAAAGGTAAAATTGCCCAAAATTCAAGGTAAGCTTGTAACCTCCCCTCGCAGGCATCGCGTGAGCAATACATCGAAATTACATCAGCTCGATTGCGCTAGTAACAAATTCTTTAATTATGGACCTCTTACAAGCTGATAACTACAACAGACAAGTATCACAGCCAACAAGGATTGAGCAGGCAAGTTTTACAATGAGAGGAGTTAGCTAATTGCTGTGGGTCAAGGTAAGGGTCGACAGTTTATATTGATAAATAACGGGCCGTAGACCTAACGCGCTGAGAAGTAGTAATAAGAAGGGTGCAAGTTTTAACCAGTAGGGAAGGTATAGTGAAGAGGAACTTCAGGCTTGTGAAGCGCGCCCTAAACCTCCTGAGCTTATTAAATTCAGCCTAATCGGCGACACTCCACCGTGGCGCGCATCAAACGATCAACTTCACTTAAATCCAGCCCCCACGACGTGGGTAGTACAGGCACCAGACTGCCGGCTAGCCCAGACGACTTGCGACGACGGAAGTGCCGCTGCGCAAAAACCCAACACGCACCTGCTGCTGGTCCAGGAAACAGGAGCGCGCCGTCTGCTTCCAAAGCTACCCTTCCAACACACAGCAAAAGGGAACAGTAATCTGCGCAAATAAGGCTAGACACAAGAATGCCTAAGGAGCAGAAAATCTGAACTAATTGCTGCCAAGCTACAAGTTTAACGCTCCTTAAAATTACTCTTATTCACAAGGGAAAATATCAGCGTCTGCTGATGCAATAACTCAAGCATACTCATCTACAGACGTTGCTTTGCTTCCCATACAGATTATGTCAGAAGTTAATTCCGTCCACGGAACTTATAATAGGGAATACTCTTACACTTCCACCGCATATGGCCTGGAAGACAAATTACGATGAGTAACACTGAACGACGATGTTGCACTCAATCACTCATAGGTGCGTTAACATAACAGATACAATTCCACATAACACAGATATGGCCTTACAATATCAAGTATTCAGATATAATAAAATAACACCTAACTCCGCTCAGGTGTGAAGGAGTAGTGACTTCCACTGGATGTTATTGCCTCCAGTCCGTACAGGTGGTCATCGAGGTGCCGCCAAATTTAAGCTTGCAGATTAGGTCGGGAATTTGGCGACCAGATTGCACTTGATGTCCGTAGGTCTTCCCGCAGTTCGCCCCTACCAGTCCTGAAGCGAGCCGGCAAGGGTTGCTCCCGACCGATTAAACCACTCGCAGGTTCTCGAGATCCGTACCAGACAGAGGAGACCTCCAAAAGCAACTTGCCAGCCATGTGCCCTCCCGCCAACTCACTCTGCAGGCCCCGCCAAACCAACAACGTAAACATACCTTGACCAAAAGACATTTCCTTTGAACATACGATTAAATCAAAATCGGCAACTTAAGTACGAGGGGCGTTTGAAAAGTCCGTAAAAGTCCGAGAGATGGCACCACCGGCGCGTGTCGAGTTCATGTTTAGTTAGTAGCATCTTTGGAAAGAACGCATTCAAAGTTTCAGTCATATTGGTCTATTTCTTTGTATTCGGGGTTCATGTGAATCAAGGAAGACGAGTGATTGTCAAAAAATGGACGAAGAAGAATTTCGTGTGGTGATTAAACATTACTTTGTGAAAGGCAAAACGCCTCAGGAGAAGCTTGATAAACATTACGGCGACTCTGCATTTTCGATTACAGTTTATAAGTGGTTTCAAAATTTCGGGCCGACGCTGTGGCCGAGCGCTTCTATACGCTTCAGTCCTGAACTGCACTGCTGCTAAGGTCGCAGGTTCGAATCCTGCCTCGGGCATGGATATGTGTGATGTCCTTAGGTTACTTAGGATTAAGTAGTTCTAAGTCTAGGGGACTGTTGACCAGGGTTAAGTCCCATAATGCTTAGAGCCATTTGAACCATTTTTGAAAATTCTCCGCGTGGCCATATGGGCACAAGTGATGCTCAACGCTCTGGACGCCCTGTGGAGGTTACGACTCCAGAATCATTGATAAAATCCATGATATGGTGATGGACGACAGAAGAGTTAAGGTGCTTGAGATTGCTAGTGCTGTGGGAATCTCGAATGTATGGGTACATAATATTTTGCTATCCGCAAGATGGGTTCCGCAGTTGCTCACGCTTGACCAAAAACGGAAGCGTGTGAAGTGTTGCAAGGATGGTTTGCAGCTGTTCAGGAAGAATCCGCAGGACTTAAAGCGTCGTTTCGTTACTGTGGATGATGAAAGGATATATTACTATACTCCTGAGACCAAACAACAATCTAAACAATGGGTTACCAAGGCAGAATCTGCGCTAAAAAAGGCAATGACCAGTCCTTCGGCCGGAAAGGTTCTGGAGATTGTCTTTTGGGATTCGTAAGGGACAATCTTCATCGGCTATCGGGAAAAGGGTAAAAGTATTAGAGGTGCATATTATTCATTGTTACCGGACTGTTTGAAAACCGAGCTGCAAGAAAAACGCATGCAATTGGACCGAAAAAAGTCCTTTTCCATCACGACAATGCACCAGCACACACCTCAGCAGTTGTGGTCTCAATATTAATGGAAATATAATTCCAACTCATTTCACATCGCCCCTGTTCTCCAGCCTTGGCTCCTTCGGACTACTGTTTGTTCCCCAATTTGAAGAAATGGCTGACTTGACAAAGATTTTATTCAAACGAGGTAGTGACTGCAACAACTAATACCTATTTTGCAGACTTGGACAATTCCTATTATTCGGAAGGTATCAACAAATTAGAACAGCGTTGGACGAAGTGTATAAGTCTAAAAGGAGACTATGTCGAAAAAAAAAGGTTTACCCAAAACACGTAAGTAGTTTTTATTTTTTCACAGACTTTTTAAACACTCCTCGTAATTAGTGGCTTCGGTGGAATGCCACGGCGCCGCGATTAAAGCCGCCCAACTCAAGTGAATGGCACTGGAGCACTGGCCTATAGTCTTGTTCTTTTTCCATGCGACAGTCACAGCTTCGGTGGCTTAAAAAAGCTTTGAAGTGTCCACGATTCCAGTCAGTTGCGAACATGGAGCAGGCAGTGACGGATTTCTTCACGTAACAGGACACGGCGTTTTTCCAAGCAGGTACCTTCAACATGGTGTGTCAGCGGGATGATTGCCTCAGTTCTCACTGCGGTTTTGCCTCGTTAGCATGACGATTGTGGTCGGTAGGGCCTTAGTTATGGCCCGACGCCTGGGAAAGACCGTCTTGCACAGGGAGAAGCTGGTCTACTATTCGTGTACTGCTGTCGTCAACATCTGTGGAACGTGCTTGAAGGATGGTCAAACCAAAAGAAAGCGTTAGGGCTTGCACTTCCACGATTGATCTCAGAACGCGAAGTTTGCAGACTTGCCCTCTATGTTACGCAGGATACACAGTAATCTTTGCCAGATCTGTCAAAAGAACAGAATGCTGGTGCAAGCGCAAGTATTTTGGATCTCACCATTCAACTCACATTGTTGACCATGGGATCTGCAGCAGATGAGCACTACCTGTTCCCACATCACACCAACGACATCGAAAATTACGATTACAGTTTGAATATGATCATTGCGAAGCGTCGCAAAGCCCGAGAGTAACGTTGCAAGGACCCTTTTGCACCATTAACGAGGCAAGTTGTAGGAACCTCTGAGTCAAATTTCAAATTTATACATCGCAATGAGAAACGATAACGGGGTTTAATTCTGTTGCACAGTATAGTTGTTCAGGGATTTCACAGGTTACAAAGTTCGGGATGCCCGTCTCGAGGGCCAGCCAATTAGTCACTGTGGCACATCATCCAGTTTTAAACTTAGGTGAATTATTACAAAAATTTCAGTCGGGCCATTCTAACCATGTGACGAGTTTTCGTAAATTAGTTGGGGTGAATGCCTTTGTCTTTTCGCAAACGGGCTTACGCGCGGCGCCTCTCATCCTAGACATACTCTACATCTACATCCATACTCCGCAAGCCACCTGACGGTGTGTGGCGGATGGTACCCTGAGTACCTCCATCGGTTCTCCCTTCTATTCCAGTCTCGTATTGTTCGTGGAAAGAAGGATTGTCGGCATGCCTCTGTGTGGGCTCTAATCTCTCTGATTTTATCCTCATCGTCTCCTCGCGAGATATACGTAGGAGTGAGCAATATACTGCTTGACTCTTCGGTGAAGGTATGTTCTCGAAATTTTAACAAAAGCCCGTACCGAGCTACTGAGCGTCTCTCCTGCAGAGTATTCCACTGGAGTGTATCTATCGTCTCCGTAAAGCTTTCGTGATTACTAAATGATAAAGAATAATATACAGAAGAATGGAAAAGAAAATTGAGAATGCGCTAGGTGACGATCAATTTGGCTTTAGGAAAAGTAAAGGCACGAGAGAGGCAATTCTGACGTTACGGCTAATAACGGAAGCAAGGCTAAAGAAAAATCAAGACACGTTCATAGTATTTGTCGACCCGGAAAAAGCGTTAGACAATATAAAATGGTGCAAGCTGTTCAAGATTCTGAAAAAAGTAGGGGTAAGCTATAGGGAGAGACGGGTCATATACAACACGTACAACAACCAAGAGGGAATAATAAGAGTGGACGATCAAGAACGAAGTGTTCGTATTAAGAAGGGAGTAAGACAAGGCTGTAGCCTTTCGCCCCTACTCTTCAATCTGTACATCGAGGAAGCAATGATGGAAATAAAAGAAAGGGTCAGGAGTGGAATTAAATTACAAGGTGAAAGGATATCAATGATACGATTCGCCGATGACATTGCTATCTTGAGTGAAAGTGAAGAAGAATTAAATGACCTGCTGAACGTAAGAACAGTCTAATGAGTACACAGTATGGTTTGAGAGGAAACCGGAGAAAGACGAAGGTAATGAGAAGTAGTAGAAATGAGAACAGCGAGAAACTTAACATCAGGATTGATGGTCACGAAGTCAATGAAGTTAAGGAATTCTGCTACCTAGGCAGTAAAATAACCAATGACGGACGGAGCAAGGAGGACATCAAAAGCAGACTCGCTATGGAAAAAAAGGCATTTCTGGCCAAGAGAAGTCTACTAGTATCAAATACCGGCCTTAATTTGAGGAAGAAATTTCTGAGGATGTACGTCTGGAGTACAGCACTGTATGGTAGTGAAACATGGACTGTGGGAAAACCGGAATAGAAGAGAATCGAAGCATGTGAGATGTGGTGCTATAGACGAATGTTGAAAATTAGGTGGACTGATAAGGTAAGGAATGAGGAGGTTCTACGCAGAAACGGAGAGGAAAGGAATATATGGAAAACACTGATAAGGAGAAGGGACAGGATGATAGGACATCTGCTAAGGTATGAGGGAATGACTTCCATGGTACTAGAGGGAGCTGTAGAGGGCAAAAACTGTAGAGGAAGACAGATATTGGAATAGGTCAAGCAAATAAATGAGGACGTAGGTTGCAAGTGCTACTCTGAGATGAAGAGGTTAGCACAGGAAAGGAATTCGTGGCGGGCCGCATCAAACCAGTCAGTAGACTTATGACAAAAAATAAATAAAATAAATAAAAAAAATAAAATTAAAATAAAATAAAAATGATCCTGTACCGAAGCACCCTGCTCTCCGTTGGATCTTCTCTATCTCTTCTATCAACTCTATCTGGTACGGATCCCACACTGCTGAGCAGTATTCAAGCAGTGGGCGAGCAAGCGTACTGTAACCTAGTTCCTTTGTTTTCGGATTGCATTTCCTTAGGATTATTCCAATGAATCTCAGTCTGGCATCTGCTTTACCGACGATCAACTTATATGATCATTCCATTTTAAATCACTCCTAATGCGTACTCCCAGATAATTTATGGAATTAACTGCTTCCAGTTGCTGACTTGCTATTTTGTAGCTAAATGATAAGGGAACTATCTTTCTATGAATTCGCAGCACATTACACTTGTCTACATTGAGATTCAATTGCCATTCCCTGCACCATGCGTCAATTCGCTGCAGATCCTCTTGCATTTCAGTGCAATTTTTCATTGTTACAACCTCTCGATACACCACGGCATCTTCCGCAAAAAGCCTCAGTGAACTTCCGATGTCATCCACAAGGTCATTTATGTAGATTGTGAATAGCAACGGTCCTATGAGACTCCCCTGTGGAACACCTGAAATCACTCTTACTTCGGAAGACTTCTCTCTATTGAGAATGACATGCTGCGTTCTGTTATCTAGGGGCTCTTCAATCCAATCACACAGTTGGTCTGATAGTCCATATGCTCTTACTTTGTTCATTAAACGACTGTGGGGAACTGTATCGAACGCCTTGCGGAAGTCAAGAAACACGGCATCTACATGTGAACCCGTGTCTATGGCCCTCTGAGTCTCGTGGACGAATAGCGCGAGCTGGGTTTCACACGCCCGTCATTTTCGAAACCCATGCTGATTCCTACAGAGTAGATTTCTAGTCTCCAGAAAAGTCATTATATTCGAACATAATACGTGTTCCAAAATTCTACAACTGATCGACATTAGAGATACAGGTCTATAGTTCTGCACATCTGTTCGATGTCCCTTCTTGAAAACGGGGATGACCTGTGCCCTTCTCCAATCCTTTGGAACGCTTCGCTACCTACGGTACACCGCTGCAAGAAGGGGGCAAGTTCCTTCGCCTACTCTGTGTAAAATCGAACTGGTATCCCATCAGGTCCAGCGGCCTTTCCTCTTTTGAGCGATTTTAATTGTTTCTCTATCCCTCTGTCGTCTATTTCAATATCTACCATTTTGACAACTGTGCGACAATCTAGAGAAGGAAGCACAGTGCAGTCTTCCTCTGTGAAACAGCTTTGGAAGAAGACATTTAGTATTTCGGCCTTTAGTCTGTCATCCTCTGTTTCAGTACCATGTTGGTCACAGAGTGCCTGGACATTTTGTTTTGATCCACCTACCGCTTTGACATAAGACCAAAATTTCTTAAGATTTTCTGCCAAGTCAGTACATAGAACTTTACTTTCGAATTCATTGAACGCCTCTCGCATAGCCCTCCTCACACTACATTTCGCTTCACGTAATTTTTGTTTGTCTGCAAGGCTTTGGCTATGTTTATGTTTGCTGTGAAGGTCCCTTTGCTTCCGCAGCAGTTTCCTAACTCGGTTGTTGTACCACGGTGGCTCTTTTCCATCTCTCACGATCTTGCTTGGCACATACTCATCTAATGCATATTGTACGATGTTTTTGAACTTTGTCCACTGATCCTCAGCTCTATCTGTACTTGAGACAAAACTTTTGTGTTGAGCCGTGATATACTCTGTAATCCGCTTTTTGTCACTTTTTCTAAACAGAAAAATCTTCCTACCTTTTTTTTTTAATATTTCTATTTATGGCTGAAATCGTCGATGCAGTAACCGCTTTATGATCGCTGATTCCCTGTTCTGCATTAACTGTTTCAAATAGTTGGGGTTTGTTTGTGACCAGAAGGTCTAGTATGTTATCGCAACGAGTCGGTTCTCCGTTTAACTGCTGAAGGTAGTTTTCAGATAAAGCACTTAAAAAAATTTCACTGGATTCTTTGTTCCTGCCACCCGTTATGAACGTTTGAGTCTCCTAGTCTATATCCGGCAAATTAAAATCTCCACCCAGAACTATAACATGGTGGGGAAATCTACTCGAAATATTTTCCAAATTATCCTTCAGGTGCTCAGCCACAACAGCTGATGAGCAAGGGGGCCTATAGAGACATCCAATTACCATGTCTGAGCCTGCTTTAACCGTGACCTTTACCCATATTATTTCACATTTCGGATCTCCGTCAATTTCCTTCGATACTATTGCACTTCTTATCGCTATAAACACGCCTCTCCCTTCACTGTCGAGCCTGTCTCTGCGGTATACATTCCAATCTGAGTTTAGGATTTCATTACTGTTTACGTCTGGTTTCAGCCAACTTTCTGTCCCTAGTACGATATACTCCGTGGAAATCGATCTCAATGTCGACGGTAGACAAACCTCAATCTCCCGTAAGCTACTTGGAACTATCCGTGCAATAACTGGAAGCAGTGCGACACAATAAAATGTGTACGCCGAATAGCGAGGTCCGTTTCCTACGGTCTTGTACTGTCTTTATGTAAAACTGTCGTCGTAGGTATGTATATGCATGAGACAGTGCTGCGCGCACGAGAGAGCCGGGGCCACATAAAACTAAGCTGTAACCTGAGAGCGCAATGCATGTTAAACACCCGTGACGAAACGGGGCGGCTATTACGTCCGTTTAATGTAAACGGTGGGGTAGCTCCTCGCACCTCGCCTCGTGGGTGGAGACGCTGTAATTGGAGCCCCAGCCGTCGCGTTAGCGCGGCGCTGCCGTCGTTGCGGTGTTTGCGTTATCTGTGGCAACTGGCTGACGCCCAAGCTGCGAGGCACCGTGTGTCCGAAGCCATGGTGCCCCAGTGTAACACCGCTGCGTAGAGGGATCGCGAAACAGTGAAGTACAGTCAGAATCGGGACTTCGTATCTAACAAGAATACTACTTCTAGCATTTCGAGCACTATTGAAAAAAATGTTCAATTACACCTCAAGAAACTTTAAAAGAATTTAGAACTTAATGCGAACTCGATTAGAAAATCCCAATGTTCTGAAGTTTGCCTTTACACTTGTTACCAGGGTTGAGCATCCTTGTGGGGAATTTCATACGTACGCCAGACTCGAGGCATTAGGCAGGATTCTTTTGGCAGTAAATAGTTTTCCAACTGTGATTAAATCATTACGTGACCCATTTCGGAGATATTCACGAGAAGAACTGAACCATTTGACATCGAACAGTTGTATAAGGATTTTGTACAGGGTCATGGACGCTTATACTGTAACCCTATCCTCGATAGACTTATGCTGCGCCGTGTAAACTGCCTATGTGTAAGTGAAATACAAAAGATAATCGAGTTAGAATGAGTTTTGCTATTTGGGGAGCAAAATAACTAACCGATATTGGTCGAAGTAGAGAGTATATAAAATGTAGACCAATGGCAAGGAAAGCGTTTCCTAAGAAGAGAAATTTGTTAACATCGAATACAGATTTAAGTGTCAGGAAGTCGTTTCTGAAAGTATTTGTATGGAGTGTGGCCATGAATGGAAGTGAAACGTGGACGATAAATAGTTTAGACAAGAAGAGAATAGAAGCTTCCGAAATGTGGTGCTACAGAAGAATACTGAAGATTAGATAGGTAGATCACATAACTAACGAGGAGGTATTGAATAGAATCGGAGAGAAGAGAAATTTGTGGCACAGCTTGACTAGAAGAAGGGATAGGTTGGTAGGGCATATTCTGAGGCATCAAGGGATCACTAATTTAGTATTGGAGGGCAGCGTGGAGGGTAAAAATCGTAGAGGGAGACCAAGAGATGACTACACTAAACAGATTCAGAAGGATGTAGGTTGCAGTAGGTACTGGGAGATGAAGAAGCTTCACAGGATAGAGTAGCATGGAGAACTCCATCAAACCAGTCTCTGGACTGAAGATCACAACAACAACAACAATTGAGTTAGGTGTTTATATAATCTTCTTGCAAGAAAACATACTGCAGAAGCAAACAATAGGCTCCCACATTTTCATGCAAACACTGTATGTAAACAGTTAATGCCTACGATAAGGCGACGTCTACCACTGTCATTACAAGTAGGAAATTCGCTGTGACTAAAATGCGAAAGCTGTCTGACAAGCATTTGGTCACAGTAGAGATGAAATACACGGAAACCGGGTTGTAGTAAGCAAATACCTACAGTGTTCGCATCCTATCAGATGTTTCATAGATAAGCTGATGTTGGTTTTTTGGACGAAACGCATGTCCCCTTGTTTCATCACATGACGATGCAAAACCTTCCCTGTGGCACTCCAGCAACGACTGATGCAACTGGTATCAATAATCCCTTTCCTATATCTGGCTCTCCCCCCCCCCCCCCCCCCTTCCGTCCTCCATCAGTTTACATAAAATGTATCACAGGAGCGAATTCTGCGTGGTGTCTGATCTTTCAGATATGTCCAAAAGAACAGACACCAGGGATTCATTTAATTCCTCTTATCTTCTATTTTCCCAACAAATATTTGTATTTATCAGTACTATGCTTCATTTTTAAAGTTTGAATACCAGTTTTTCCGTAGACATGAATCTCATCCTTTCTAAAATTTAGTTGTGGATAATGATGTTAATACATTTTGTTGAATACCTGTTAATGATTTCAGTTATCTTAATTTTATGATATCATCAATTCATGGAATAATAAACTGAATAGTAACTTTTTGTATAGTTAAGGGGGGTTGGACGTCAAACGGGACGACTTGGAGCAGGAGAGGCATCACAGGACATTTTAATTTCCAGTGTCTATACTTTTACAAAGAAATTCATAAAACTGTGTAAGCATCACCAGAAAGGATTCAGGATTCACACTCATTGCAGTGGAAGTTGGAAAACATAACAAAATAATTTTTTTGCGTGTGAAAATTCATCATTTTTTCACTTACTAATGGCTGCATTTGTTGCTATAGGTGCACTTTTCTTCATAAGTTACAGAGATTCTTCGATGAATTTTGCACAGGATACATACCATAGTTACATGTGCATGAAACTCTAGAATTTATTTAATTTATGAAAAAAATGAATGAGCTCTTGTTTTTTAAACGTCATGTTTAGAAAAAAAAACAAATTTTGTAGTTAATTACCTCAATTTTTAATTTTTACCACAGTTTTTAATAGATTTGGAAAATTCTCGAGTTTCATACACCTTTAAGTACGGTTTGTATGCTGTGCAAAATTCATCGAAGAATCTCTCTCATTTATGAACAAAAGTGTACCTATAGCAACAAACGCTGCCATTAGTAAGTGAAAAAAATGATGAAATTTCACATGTAAAAAAAAGTTACTTCGTTATGTTTTACAACTTCCACTGCTAAGAGTGTGAATTCTGAATCCTTCCTGCTCATGCTGACAAAGTTTTATCAACTTATTTGTAAAAGTATAGACAGTGGAAATGGAAATGTCCTGTGGTGCCTCTCCTGCCCCAAGTCGGCCCGTTTGACGTCCTACCCCCCTTAAATAATAAATCCTCAAAGCTCCGTTACCGGCTTTTCATTCGAAAATTGCTCCAAAATGTTATTTTTGTGGATTTGTCACAAAATATTCCCCTGTGGCGCCCGCAGTACAGATTATGCGCTGATGAGGAGCGACTAGTGGCCTCCGTGGGTGGACGAACGTCCACAGACAGGGAGAGCAACGACAGATGTAGTGAGTGCAGTTAGAGAGACCGTTGGGAAGCTCCAGTCTCGTAAAGCAAACCTGCCCGATTGCGGATAATGTGCTTACTTTTCAAGCAGTGTCCAACGTAGCGCTGTGGGTGTAATAAAACCCGACAGGAAACGTTGCGGAATTGATCGAGCTCTCTCCAACGAAATCGATTCTCGGAAGAGAAGCTGAACTTCGAGACCGCGGTTGATAGCGCGTAATCACATTAATATAGATTTCAAAGCGAAAGGATTTAGACCGATGCTTATGAATGAATTATCTGGCAACGACAAGGAGAGGACAGTTGCGGCTCTGACGTGCTATGCCGGCACAGTTCCCAAATACCGTGTCTCGCCCAAGGGTGTTAATTTCTCATCAATGTGCGATATATGCCAATTCACTCAGAAAGTTTTCTGGTGTAAAGAAAATTCCCATTACGCATAGTAGGTGTGAGATTTCCTTGCGAGGCCTCTGGCGTCTGACTCAGCAACCTCTCCAGACCCAGTGAAATGGCTGCCTTGAAGCTCTTGTCTTATTGCTCCATGCTGGTCAGCATTGGTGCAAGCCTAATGAGGAACTTCACAAACGTTGTGGGGAAGCCGTTTGTAACATACCTCCTGAGATGATCCGCAAGATTCCAGGAAGAACGTGGAGATCCGTAGATCTCTCTGTAGGCAAGCTGGTGCACACACAAATTCGCTCGCACACTGTTGCGACCGAAGATAAGAGGATTTATTACACATACAGCACACAAAGTAACACAGAGAAGGCCGAACCGCTGGAGTCAGTCATTTTAAACTGTTCCACTACGAGAGATCTGATTCAATTCCTCATTACAATCATCGCATGAACCCGTAAATGGTAGACATTGAGCTAACTGATTGAAGAATAGAAAATCAACTGTGGATACGCAATTGAATCTGCATTCTTTCTTTGACAAGCGACGACGTTGGTTTCTCTGTTGTTAGGACGGATCAAGAAAAAGTAAACTGTGCCAATCTAAAAGTATGTAAGTAGGCTGTTTGGGTTTTTTAAATGGTAACACCACGTAGCGCTCTATGTGAAAATAACTGGCTGTGCTGTGTGCAGTCTGTGGCTAGTTTGCATTGTTGTCTGCCATTGTAGTGTTGGGCAGTTGGCTGTTAACAGAACGTAGCGTTGCGCAGTTGGAGGTGAGCCGCCAGCAGTGCTGGATGTGGGGAGAGAAATGGCGGAGTTTTGAAATTTGTAAGACTGGATGTCATGAAGTGCTATATATATTATGACTTTTGAACATTAGTAGGGTAAATACATTGTTTGTTCTCTACCAAATTTTTCTTTTGCTAACTATGCCTATCAGTAGTTAGTACCTTCCGTAGTTGGAATATTTTATTTAGCTGGCAGTAGTGGCGCTCGCTGTATTGCAGTAGTTCGAGTAACGAAGATTTTTGGTGACGTAAGTGATTTGTGAAAGGTATAGGTTAATGTTAGTCAGGGCCATTCTTTTGTACGGATTACTGAAAGTCAGATTGCGTTGCACCAAAAATATTGTGTCAGTTTAAGCACAGTGATGTATAATTGTTCAAAGGGTACGTTTCAAGTAAACTTTAGCCAGATCTTTTAACATTTCATTAAACTCAATAATCACATGCAGTAACATTACTGTTATGATAGAAAACACAATATTTTTAGTAGAAAATGAAATTCGGTTTGCATCAGTGTGATTTTAGAGCTTGCATCTTCTGTGCGAATTCGGTAATCCTGGGTCTAATATTAATGTTCAAAGCTACCCGCATATCATCAATTACTTTCAGTCGATTCCTGGACTTGTTTTTAATTACCATTAAAATAAATAAGTCGTGAAGAAAAACATACGATAGCACAAGGCGATTTCTCGAATTTTAATGTAGAAATCGCTGTTTTACACCAAAGCTGCTCAAGAGAATCACATTCAAATGCATCCTTACAGTCTCTATGTTCTGGAATTCAATGAGATAATCCTGGATTTCTTCTTCAACTACCCCATCATTAGTACTAAAAGAGTACGGATCAGTTTTTGGCAACTTTGGCTTTGGATTGCTATACTCTGGGAAGTAATTATTGAATCCATCAGCGAACTTTTGAGATGATCTTGATGTCTTCTTGTATGTTTTCCCTAATCGTGTAGTATTTTTATAATCATCGTGTGCTTTTAATGTCACGAACGGCAATTTTATGCATCCGTAACTGAAATTTGCAAACAAAGGCAAGAAGTTTATCTTCAGATATAAATTATTTGGAACGACATCTTTTTTCGGAACCTAGCAACTTCAACTTCAAATTTATCAAGTGTTTGGAAATATCCACCAGATGAGACACATGCATTTGGTATCTTCGCATCAAGTTACCTATCGGCAGCTAACGAACTTCTACGTTTAAGAGAAGAGTCACAACGTCGGAGCCCATTTCAACGCATAGATTTTATTTTTTTAAGGCATGTAATTAAGGTGCTGTTTGTGATGATATTTACAGCCGATTATACTCTATTTTTAAGGAATTGAGACAGCCTTGAAAGTTAACATTTCTCGATGTACGATACAATAAGTTGCTAATGTCGAAGGATTCTTCTCGTTTATTAACTTCAGTAGCTCGGACCGTAATCCTTACAGAGCTTTTCCTGTACAATGTTCTGTTTCTGAAAATGTTCCGTTATTATTTTCATTTCATGACGTCCATACCTTTGAACGTCTTTTTCAGTCTCTGTGAATAATTCTTCTTTAATTCTGTACTTGTCTAAAAAGCGGACAAATACTAGTAACTGATAACAATTTGAAATGCCAATCGATTTCATCACGCTATAAACGGTAGCACGCCGATTTTTCAAGGTTTCATGAGTATTTATCCTGTTGCGTGAGACATTTTTGATTGTGCTATCAATTCAAATACCTCAACAGACTCTACAAATGTTTACATTTTTCAGATTCTCTAATGTCTGGTGGACGGACAGAGAAACTACGATGGACCATTTTAATTTCGCTGGCTTAAAGAAGCCATTCGCGAGAATGGTTGCGCTTATAATGCGCTGTGGTTTTATTTCTCTATTACGTTCTATCGAAATCAATCCAAATTTAATGTAACTACAGTCGTATTTTCTCTTAGGCGCCTTTTTATGAAAATAAGACAGAAATGCAATCGAATATAAGCATAACAAGAAAAACTGCCAAAATAATGTATTTTAGTAATAAAATTAATAAACAGTATAATAATAAACAAACATGACTTTTAATGTCTTTATTTGCAATTACATGTCGCTGTGTGATGTGTTATTCTAAGCAGTAGTCAGCGAAATGTAGGTTAGTGTTGTGAACTTTTGTAAAACACACATGCATAAGTATATCCACATACGTAAGTATACTCACACCTATATTCTCAGTTCTGATTACAAGAGCTTAATACGAAAAAACGTGTTCTTAATTCTTTTACATACTTCGTGTTGGTGAGAATGTTGAGAACTAAAGGTCAGTTGTGCTACTGATGTCGTTGAAACCATTAAACAGCCAAATAGCATCACTGAGGCAGCCTAGGAGGCAAAAGAAAGCGAATGATTGTCTGACGAGATCGTGCCGTGTAGAAGTGAACCCGTACATAATTGCTGAGAAAAACATCGTCAGATCCTCTACCGAGTTTACCTAAATCGATCAAGGTGAATGCTCGAACTGGTTCTTCGAACGTCTGGTATCCCACTCCTTTACTGATCCTATCCGAGCTTAGCCTCCGTCCGTAACGAACCATTCGTCAAAGGGGTGTTAACCTCAGTCTTCCTTCTCTTTAGGAACAGTAATTGAAATCATCTGGTAAACAGGCAGGGCTGAGAGTTTCGGCTGCTAAGTCAATATCGTCAGTTTGGGTGGCAAGAGTCAAGATGAACGTTAACAAAAGTAAAACAAGTCTCATGCAATGTAGTAGATGAGTTTTGTTATTTGGGCAGCAAAATAACTGACGTCAGTCGAAGTAGAGAGGATATAAAATGTAGACGGGAATAGCAACAAAAGCATTTTTCAAAACGAACATTTGTTAATATCGAATTTGTCGGAAAGTCTTCTCTTATTGTATTGGTCTGGGGTGTGGGCTTTTAGTGGCGAGGAACTTGGATGACAAACAGTTCAAACAGTAAGTGAATAGGAGACGTCCAAGATTACACAGCTAGACTATGACGAGGTACATAATCGAATTTGGAAAAAATAGATTTGTGGCACAATTTAACTAACAGAAGGAATTGATCGATAGGAAATGTCCTAAAGAGTAAAGGAATCCTTAATTTGGACGTGGAGATAAGTGCAGAAGGTAACAAATATCTCACAAGACCAGAGCTTGACCACAGTAAGCAGGTTCAAATTTTTCTTGTAGTACTTGTATTTGCTTACTCCACAATAACTGTTATGGCTATTGAATCACACGCAGCAGTTAACTAGTTTCTCCTTAGTACTGATTCACCAGTTATCGTTGCCCAGAGACTAACGCGCTATGTTCAGGCACTTGATGTCTGCAGCATAGAGTGTTCACAGCAACAATACTGGTGCATACAGGGTGAAGAAAAAATGTCGCGCTTGGAGGTCGGCATGCGATTCCTCGTCCAAATTCAAGACAAAAGTTTATCTAGCAAAATCAGATCGGGAGCATTTTGAAAAATGTATGAAAACGAGGAACAGGAAACAGTCACAACGTGCTGCGCATCGGAATATACAGAAGAACGTGTGTCAACTTGCAGTACCGTACCAGCTGTCGTGGTTCCAAGAATAGGTTGTTGGGACATCAAACCGACGTCCACCGTGGAACTATGGTTAGAATCCTCATGTTCCTTTTTTCTTTCTTATAGTCCGTTCCCTAGTTCTCGACGTTTATAAGCAGGACATAGTGTTTCCACATGACAACAGAATATCATGTGACGATGCGATCCATTAAACTGTATCTACTAACCGCGCAATCTTCTCAGCTTCATGTAGGAAGGCTTCCTGATGAACATCGATAACCAAACTGCTGCTCGTGGTTATACTGCACGGTACCCTCAAAGCCGCCACCCCGATAATGATGTTTTTCGTCTCATGGAGCAACGCATTAGAGAAACTGCTCATCTTCGCTCCAAGTAATGGATAGAGATCGTCCAGGGGTTAGACGTACACCGCAAACAGAGATCGCAATTCTTGAAACCGCTCACTAACTACCTCAACGAAAATCCAGACATCTCAAAGACTGGTTGCTGAAGTGTTGCACGATGAAGAATAGTATCCATATCATTTCACGTTAACACAATACCGGCGTCCAGAAGACCGTTTTGTGAATGGCATTTGCACAAGGTGGAAGATAACGAAGATTTTATGAATAACTTGATATGGACTGACGAATCTAGCTTCAATCGTGAAGGTATTTTCTTAACTTCTGCAAGTGCCATTATTGATCAGAACACAACCCACATGTCATCCATGAACGTGGCATTCAGACACGATTGGTATAAATCTGTGGGCTGGAATCATGGGAGGAGAGTTTTTGGGCCCTTACCTATTTCTGGACAAACTGGATGTGACTCTGTATCGTACGTTTCTTTGGAATACTTTGCCTGACGCGCTAGAAAACATTACACTTGGTGTTTGGCAACGACTATGGTTTCATCATGATGCTGTACCGACACACTTTGGAATGAATGTGCGTAATTATTTAATTATTCTGCAGGACCTGACCATCATTTTGCAGGACAATGTTCAATCACGTACAGTGCACGCTGTTACTGATTTGTTTGACTGATGGGGCTGTTAAGTGCTATACCACCTACTTCACTCCCCTGACTTAAGTCCTCGTGCGTTCAACTCGATTTCTAAACTGAAGGAAACACTTCACGGCATTCGCTTCAGAACTGCTACAAATTCGTCGGGCAATAGACCGCCCCGCTCGAACTGTCAACACAACTGGCACTGCAAAGAGTATCCTACGACTTCCACATCACTGGCAACGGGTTATACACAATGCTAGTGACCACTTTGAAGGTCAGTAAGACTTTGAAACACGTATCTTTTTGTACGAGCTGTTAATAAATAGTTGCCACTATTAAAGTTCCAATCCTCGTATAAGACTGGACCTCAAACATACAGAATGGCATTATTGCGCTTAGCATAATGTGCTATCTAGTGTAACCTACCTACTGTGTTTTTCGTACCTCATTGGCTACAGACGATGGTACCGTATGCACTATTGTTTTCTGTTGGCCTTATTTGTGCCATGGGCGAAACAAAGTGGTCGTTTACATCTGTAAGGGATTCTTGTAATGTCTTAACTGGTTGGTTGGTTGGTTTGGGGAAGGAGACCAGACAGCGAGATCATCGGTCTCATCGGATTAGGGAAGGACGGGGAAGGAAGTCGGCCGTGCACTTAGAAAGGAAACTTCCCGGCATTTGCCTGGAACGATTTAGGGAAATCACGGAAAACCTAAATCAGGATGGCCGGACGCGGGATTGAACCGTCGTCCTCCCGAATGCGAGTCCAGTGTTTAACCTTGCGCCACCTCGCTCGGTCAATGTCTTCATGTTCAAATATAAATAACAGTAACAGAGAGAAAAGTACAAGATACCGCACTGTGGCTGTATAAACTGGATACAATTTGGTGTTTTAACTTAAAAAAAAAAGGTTTACCGCGAATGCGATTCGAGCATCCGTGAGTCGGCATTGCTTCCTCAAAAAAAAGAAAAAAAAATGGTTCAAATGATTCTGAGCACTATGGGACTCAACTGCTGTGGTTCTCAGTCCCCTAGAACTTAGAACTACTTAAACCTAACTAACCTAAGGACATCACACACATCCATGCCCGAGGCAGGATTCGAACCTGCGACCATTGCAGTCGCACGGTTCCAGACTGCGCGCCTAGAACCGCGAGACCCCCGCGGCCGGCATTGCTTCCTCTCACTGAGCTAATGGGTCAGCTCCGGCAGACTGCAGAGTTCATGCAACCATTCTTGGCCAAATTGCACGCAGTTACCATGTTGCCCCAGAGTTCGTTTTTTTAAATCGCCTTGTCTTAAACCTCTTGGCAGGACTAGATTTTTCTAGATACACTTTTGAACTAGGATGAGAAACACATATCTGCGGCCAAGTGCGACATTTTTTATTCACCCTGTATATCATGTGAAAATTCATATAAGGAGTTCCGAGTTTTTTCCGTCTGCATCAACAACAGTTGCTTCTTAGACGATTGTCTTGCTTCGTTCTTTGTGTGCACATCATTAAATATATGTTGGTAGAGTTGGGACTTCAAAAATGGTTCAAATGGCTTTGAGCACTATGGGACTTAACATCTCAGGTCATCCGTCCCCTAGAACTTAGAACTACTTATACCTAACTAACCTAAGGACATCACACACATCCATGCCCGAGGCAGGATTCGAACCTGCGACTGTAGCGGTCGCGCGGTTCCAGACTGAAAATGGCTCTGAGCACTATGGAACTTAACATCTGTGGTCATCAGTTCCCTAGAACTTAGAACTACTTAAACCTTACTAACCTAAGGACATCACACACATCCATGCCCGAGGCAGGATTCGAACCTGCGATTGTAGCAGTGGCGCGGTTCGTGACTGAGCGCCTAGAACCGCTAGACCACCGCGACCGGCGGTTCCAGACTGAAGCGCCTAGAACCACTCGGTCACAGCGGCCGGCAGTTGGGACTTCATACAGCATCGAATTTGCTTATTGTACACTAGACTTTGAACAGTCTCTCGATCGTTAGTGAAAGAATCATCCATCGTAAGTCAAGAACTTAATTTAGATGATTATTCTGATGCAACAGGGGGCATCATGAACATTAACATTCTTGAGCTCTTTAGGTAAACTATTTGGCAAACTTTTCGTCGTCTACACATTTCCTAGTTGTGAATAGGTAGAAGTGACTATTAGTCGGGAAACATTTGGTCACTAGTCTTTTGTTTGCTCTGTTGCTAATTTCGACACAACATGAACCCATTCAATACCTATAATAATGGATTCTACCATGCTATAAACACATTATTGTTACTGTATATGCTTTGCTTTTGAGAAGTGAAATTCTGAATCTTCAAAAATTAAACAGAAGCTTGTACATCATAACCCAGATGAAAGTGCAGTTAACCGCATTTTCTTGCACAAGAACGTAAGTTTAAGGATAGATTACTTGTTGTCTTCGATATATATGATAGGCCAAATTCGGACATGGCCTACTGAAGAAGGATGTAAAAACAATACGTAATTTTATATAGACTAAAGTTAAAATTTGTAAAAAAGTAATAGTGAAGTATGTAACCATGAAATGAAATATATTAACTCTGCCACCATAATTACTAAAAATTTACCTTCTTCACTTGCGTAGGACCGAAGGAAAGGAATCCATAATCACATAGAAATCCTAGCTCTAATAATCACATTTTGGTGATTTCCTTTCCACTACGAGTAAGAAATCGAAAAAGGAATGGTCGTCGGAAGTACTGGTTCAGTATACAGAAAAATCAGAGGAACTTCAGCGAAATTAAAAGCAAGGGCATAACATTTAGAATATAATGGGAAATACACCTTTAAGTGCAAAGGAGAGAGCGGATGGGTGAACACATGAAAGCCCTCTACCAGGGGGAGCACTTGTTTGACGTCGTGATTGAAGACGAAATGGCACTCGATGCGGAAGAAATACGGGGTCAACTATTAAAATCCGTTTTTAACAGAGCCTGAGAAGATTTGCCATCGTATAAGGCAGAAGGGATAGACAGCATCCTTTCTGAATTTCTGCATCGTTGGGGGAAGTGGCAATCAAGCGACTATTCAAGTTTGCGTGTAGAGTCTTGGAAAAAGCAAGGGCAGTTACGTGCGAGAGCTATCTACCGCACAATCAGTTTATTGGCCCATGCATCCAAGTTGCTGACAAGATTAATGTATAGTGAATGGAAAACAAAATTAATGATCTGTGAGATGGTGATCAGCTGGGCTATAAGTAAGGTAAAGCACCAAAGATGCAGTTATGACGTTGCGATTCAGCTAGACTTAAGAATAGTTATTTAATTAAAAATAAATTTTTAATATAAAACGTTTTTAAATTGTCTTAAAAATTAAAAATAATTTCTCCCAGTGCCATACAGATTTCTAACGCCATACAGATAGTCCTGAAAGTTTGTGCTTGTGAATTTTTAATAGCTGTGAGAATACTTATTTACGAGAATGCAATACATGGGGTACGTGCAATAAATAATTCATTTATGAATAGTTCACTTCTTAACTATTACCTATTGCATGTACCCTACGTCTTCCGTTATAAATCTTACGAGTGTTGTCATAGCTATTAAAATTCACAACCACAAATTTTCAGGACCAACAGTAGGGATTTAGTAATCGGTTTGGGCAAGGTGAAATTATTTTGTACTTTTTAGTCCTATTTGAAAAGTGTTATACTAAAATTTATTTTTATTTAAATATTTATTTTCTGCTTTTTAGTCTTGCTTGTGTGGAATTTCTCAATGGATTTTAAGTATTTTGATGAGATTATATAAATACAAGGTAGCCAGAAAAAGTCTGGAAAGCCTTTAAGGGTAGGTTGTGCTGAGAAATAACTGTCAAGAAAAAGTTAGATGTGTGGCGCCGAATCCGAGTTATTTCGCACTGAAGTCGGGCCGTAGTGAGCACAAACTGATGCGGCCCACCAGAGACGGTGCCGCCAAACGTGTTCCTCAATTGGTTTCCCAAAACCGAACAAGAAAGCGATACAAAAACTGGACAAGGGACGGTAGTAAGGATAGAACCCGAGCCAAAGGCTGAGCAGTCTCGCGCACTATCATCTCAGAGAACGGCTGGCACTAACTGTATCCGGCATGCCACTTGAATTTGCGCACTCAACGCCCTGAATAGCTAACTTCAATGCTAGTTAAGTCTGGAACGGCGCAACGTATAGAATTTCTCTGGACAATCCACCCTGCAACGCGCTTACAAACTTTTCAAGCTGTTTGTGACTACCCTGTATACGCCGTGCCGTCTAACTCAGTGCTTTCCAAGCGGGAAGGCATGCCGGTCCCTGGCACGAATCCTCCCGGCCGTTTAGTGTCGAGGTCCGGTGTGCCGGCCAGCCTGTGGATGTTTTCTAAGTCGGTTTTCCATCTGCCTCGGCCAATGCGGGCTGGTTTTCCTTATTCCGCCTCAGTTACACTATGGCGGCGATTGCTGCACAAACACTGTCTCCATGTACGCGTGCACCATAATTACTGTACCGCGTAAACATCTGGGGTTACACTGGTCTGGTGTGAGACGTTTCCGGCGGGATCTAGAGGGGGCCGAACCGCGCAATAACCCTGGGTTCGGTGTCGGGCAGTGGGGCGAGTCGACTGCTGTGGCCTCTTGTGGGACTGTGTACTATTGTGGGCTACGGCGGGGACGAAGACTCTCCGTCGTTTATAGATCACCAGTTCCATACAATACACTACCCTGTATATGCAGGGCAGCCGTGATGTCAGAAGTTACCAAACTTTTTCACCACGAACCCCACCGGTACCGAACAGACCGACAAGAGAACCAGTTAATGTTGCATTGTTATACAGTTGTGAGCTATGTTAAAGTTTCAAGTCTCTTGCTCACGGAGAAGTTAGTATAAAATAAAACGCAAAATTCGTACCAAACAGTGAGACAGGCACCTACTTAGTTAAAACGTGTTACAAATCACGAAGCCCTCCTACGCTCTAACCACGCAAAAAAGTGTTGGACAATCTAAAATATTGCGAAACGTTCGAAATTTTGAGAAAAATAGGAGTAACCTGTAGGGTAAGGTGAATAACGTACGATTTATACAACTACATGGAGGTAACAATAGGAACGGAAGAACAAGAACGAAGGGTTCGGATTAAAAGGGTGTAAGACAGGCATGTAGTCTTTCATCTACACTGTTCAGTCTGCATATTAAAGAAGCAATTACGGAAATAAAAGAAAGGTTCAAGAGTGGGATTAAAATTCAAGGTGAAGGAATACCACTGACTCGCCTGACGATTGTGCTTCCCTCAGTGAATGGGAAAAAGTGTTAAGAGACTTGTTGCCTTGTTGATTAGAATGAACAGTCTAACGAGTACAGAATATGGACTGAGGATGAACTGGAAAGAGTAGTTGCAGAAATCAGATTAATGACGAACTTAATGTTAAAATTGGGAAACACGAAGAGGACAAAGCTATAGAATTCAGTTACTTTGGAAGAAAGATAAGACACAACGAACGATGCGAGGAGTACGTAAAAAGCAGTTTAGAACAGGCAAAGAGGGCATTTCTGGCCAAGAGAAAGCCAGGTAGTACCAAACATTAACCTTAAACTGAGGAAGAAGTATCTGAGAATGTACGTTTGGAACGCTGCTCTGTATGGTAGCGAACGATGGACTGTGGGAAAACCGGAAAAGATGAGAATCGAAGCGTTTGAGATATGGTGCTATAGACGGCTGTTGAAAATTACATGTAATGAGAAGGAATGAGGATGTTCTCTGCAGATTCGGTGAAGAACCGACAGGAAGAAGATACGATAAGACATCAGAAAGTAACTTCCATGGTGCTAGAGGGATCTGTAGAGAATGAAAACTGTAGGCAAAGACTGCGATTGGAATACATCTACGAAATAATTGAGCGGAATGGACAGTGTATTGAATGGAGGATATAAGATGAACATCAACAAAACCAAAACGAGGATAATGGAATGTAGTCGAATTAAGTCGGGTGATGCTGAGGGAATTAGATTAGGAAATGAGACACTTAAAGTAGTAAAGGAGTTTTGCTATTTGTGGAGCAAAATAACTGATGATGGTCGAAGTAGAGAGGATATAAAATGCAGACTGTCAGGAAGTCGTTTCTGAAAGTATTTGTATGGAGTGTATGGAAATGAAACATGGACGATGAATAGTTTTGACAAGAAGAGTATAGAAGCTTTCGAAATGTGGTGTAGCAGAAGGATGCTGAAGAGTAGATGGGCAGATCACATAACTAATGAGGAGGAATTGAATAGAATTGGGGAGAAGAGGAGTTGTAAGTAGGTTATTTAGGTTTTTTTTATTGGTAACGCCACGTAGCGCTGTATATGAAAATCACTGACTGTGCTGTGTGCAGTCTGAGGCTGGTAGGCATTGTTGCAATAGTAGCTATTGTAGTGTTGGGCAGTTGGCTGTTAACAGCGCGTAGCGTTGGCAGTTGGAGGTGAGCCGCCAGCAGTGGTGGATGTGGGGAGAAAGATGGCGGAATTTTGAGAGCGGACGATCTGGACGTGTGTCCATCAGAAAGAGTAAATTTGTAATATTGGATATCATGGACTGATATATATATATATTATGACTTTTGAACACTATTAAGGTAAATACATTGTTTGTTCTCTGTCAAAATCTTTCTTTTGCTAACTACGCCTATCAGTAGTTAGTGCCTTCAGTAGTTTGAATCTTTTATTTAGCTGGCAGTAGTGGCGTTCGCTGTATTGCAGTAGTTCGAGTAACGAAGATTTTTGTGAGGTAAGTGATTTGTGAAAGGTGTAGGTTAATTTAGGCAGGACCATTCTCTTGTAGGGATTATTGAAAGTCAGCTTGCGTTGCGCTAAAAAAATATTGTGTGTCAGTTTAAGCACAGTCATGTATAATTTTTCTAAGGGAACGTTTCAAAGTTTGTGGTACAACTTGACAAGAATAAGGATGTAGGTTGCAGTAAGTACTGGGAGATGAAGAAGCTTTTACAGGATAGAGTAGCATGGAGAGCTGCATCAAACCAGTCTCAGGACTGCAGATCACAACAACAACAACAACAACAACAACTGTGCTGGTCCGCCTTTTAGATTATTTTGCTTCCAAGTTAGCACAAATGTTTAACTACGACTACTTTGTGAATACCAATTATGATGATAAGTTTCTCGCTCTTCTCATTTCTGCTGCTTCTCATTACTCTGGTCCTTTTCTATTTACCCTCAATCCTCAACAAATATACTGTCCATTCTATTATTCTCGTCATGGCCGTGACAACAGCAACTGTTACGAAATTGTCTCGAATGAAAAACAGCCCACAGTTGCACTAAACTCTGTTTTTTTTTTTTTTTAACCTTGACCATGGTTTCAACTATAATAATATAGCCGTCTTCAGAAGTAATATACACTAATAAATGACAAATGTCTTTGCCTCTTCAAATTGTGCTTTTCTGTGCTATTGTGTGAAATATTGTGACAATAATGGCGTGTGAAAACATAATACTAGGCTCCAAAGTAAACTAAGAAATGGCAGTGAATACGAAAACAGTGTGTTAGCTCCACCGTGTAATGAATTAACTAATGTTCAAAGTAGTAATTTGGTAATTGTGCAAAGGGAAATGGAGCCTCAAATAATGGTGTAGGCAGTGAAACAATTAGTGAACAGAGAAGCATTATCGATCGATCGGTCGGCAACAGCTCGCCTCAGGAATCCGAAATGACAGGACACGATCTTGCAAATACTGTAGATTCAGGTTTTGCGTCCTCAACGTTTTCTCAAATAAGTCAAGACACATTTTCTGCTTTTCAAAACGCGAATATTACCGGTTAAAATGCACTGCCGAATAGGACTGAGGAACATGTTTCAGACACCACTGCATTGTTATTACAGTTAATGCACAAATGGGACAAAGGCTACAAAAGTTAGACACAACGCTTGAACAAAATCAGAAACAAATGGAACAAAATCTTCAAAAGTTAGACACAATGGAAGAAAATCAGAGACCAACACAGCAACAGCTTCAAAAGTTAGACTCAATGGAACAAACATTGAACAAACACGTGAAAGTTTAATTGCTGAGTTACTTAAAATCGAATCGAAATGTCAAAAAGTCTGTAATGACGTAAAAACACAAATTATTGATCATTGTCAACCTATTTTTTCACGTCGTGAAAATGCATTACAGAATCACGAAGCATCCATAAAAGAATTGCAAACTATTGTTCATGAAAATCACGACACCTTGCAAGCTAAAACTGACTCAGTTGCATCTACCGATTCGGTTACGCAACTTGCAAAAACTCAGGAAAACTTAAAGGACACAGTAGATATGATTTCAACACAAATGGACACTCTGAAACTTGGTTCAGAAAGACACACTGAGGGAATCTGTTCATCATCGGAGAAAGTAGCCGAACTTTCGGATCAGTTCACTAACTTATCTACAAAGCTAGATGATGATCGGAATGACACAAGACCCGTAGCCTTCACTGACACAGAAGAGTAAGAACAACTTAGAAAATTCAAACAAAATCAAAATCAAATCAATGCACAGTACAAAAGAGAAATCCGGTAAGTACAACATCAGTTGAGGCAGGTAATACAAGAATTACACATTTCAGAGGACACTCGCGCTCCAATATGGGAAGAGGGACATAGAAATATGGAACAGCCAAAAAATAATAACATAGGGCACTTAGTAATTATGAAAGAAATTGACAAGGTACACCGAATTTTGAGATGGAACCGCCGAAACGAACTAACAATGACCGATATGCGACTTGCCCACATGATGATTTTGACTATAAGCTGTTTATTACTACCTGTAAATTCAAAACATTTAAGAATTCCTGCAACGACATTCATCGACAAGCTTGGCTTCATCAATTCTCTCGTTGTTTTCCTCCCAACTTGTCATTAGAGCACAGATTAGAATTTATATGTGGCTATTAAGAGAATGAACCATCTGTAAGAATGCGATCGGTCATTCACGATTGTCACAGTGAAGGAGAATTTTATCATGCCTTCCTCTCAGCATATTGGTCTCAAGGTACACAAGACCATTTAAAGTACTTTCTGAGAGATACCAGATGACCCAGTGGTTAGTTTATTTGACAGCTACACGATTACATCACGACGCTACTAATGTGTGATACAATTTACATTGTTGCTTTTGTGCTGTATCTGTTTTATATATGCACAGTTTTTTCTGAATTCTTCTGGAAAGTAAAACATGTTTTAGTAGTAACTTTTGTGGTATAGCTACAATGAGACAGCCTTTTTCGTAGCACAACAATACGTTACAGCAGGGCTTCCCAACCTTTTCAGCTGGCGGACCCCTTCTGCAGTCTAAAATCCATGGCGGACCCCTAGTCAGTCAGGAGCACAGTAACTTTAACTTTCAGAGTGAAACCCATGGGAACTGGAAGCTTCTTGGTGCAAGTGCCATGTTCCCAATGACCCCCCCCCCTCCTCCCCCCTCGAAGTATCATTAGTCTTTGGTTTCGAGATGAGAGAAAACAACTTGAAATTAACGATCCCATTTGAATTCCCATTGTATCCAGACACTTACTAGTGGATTTACTCACTTTGTTCAAAACACTATAGCCTGATTAAAATTACTTGGTAATTGAAATTTCACACGATGGAGCTGTCTTCCTCCAAGAGCAATCAACGTCACGTCCAAATTGCTCGCTGTTGACAAGCTGCCGCTTATGGTCTGTTCACTTCCACTATTTGGCTACTACTGTGTAAGGAGCATGCGTATTTCGCAACAATCGCGCGCGCGCGCGCGCGCCTGTGTGTGTGTGTGTGTGTGTTGTGTGTGTGAAGGGGGGCTTTCGTGAAACCTGAAAAAAATGTTCAAATGTATGTAAAGTCTTCCTTTGGTAGTCCTCCCTCCTCATTCATTTTAACTGGAAACTTCCCTTGTTCTCAAGGCGATGGAGAAACTGCACCCTTCTTCAGTGATCCTGACTTCAGCCACCGATTCGTGTTAGGAGTAATAAACTGGCCAAAAATCGACTTATGAAATAGGTAGTGCACTGACAAAGCAAATTTAACATTTAATGATGCCTGGAACCGCATACGTGCCAGCGAGCGCTTTGATTGGTCGACAAAGCTCGCTCCGCGCATGCGTAAAAGGTTTCAGCGCATCTAGCGCCGTGAGCCGGCGCACAAACGACCCCCGTATTGTTGGGAAACTGTCGATCAGAGAAGCCGCATTCTCCGGCACTAAACTGTGTATACGTTCTCACTTACGAACCGCAAAGGCTACTTGGGGATCACACGAAAAAAAAATAGTGATGAATTTGATTTTCACATTTCTATTCAGTAATTTTACTCATTACTTTACACGATTTGGTGAAAGGTGGCCGCGGACCGCATAGAAAGAGCCGGCGGACGCCTAAGTGGTCGCGGACCACAGGTTGGGAAGCCCTGCGTTACAGTATAGTACTTTCTTCATAACGGTAATGTACGTAATAACTAAGATATCTATACGCATAGCATTTCACTTTTGTTTATTACGAGGTAAGTACATTGAATTCTACCGAACTTTGCTTATGGACGACGATAATTACGACTCTTGGCATATTTTTACCCTTAAGTAATGACGAAGATTATCTTACAACAACACGCGCAGTTTAGAGCTACTGTACATATATTTGAGTGATTAATTTTGTACTTAAAACATTTATTTTTAAAGATTTTTGGATTACAAAGATACAAAGGTTTTCCGTGATACATTTCATTCCATTGCTGTAATCTGTAACACTTGATGGTATAGTTACATTAATCCTCAGGGGGTTACACTCTTACTTTGTGTACCATGTGTTTCGCAAGCACAAGGAACCGTAGCTAATATGGGACTTGCTTATACAACTTTACACATCGGTACCATATTTCTCTAACACATGAATTACACAGCTATCTGATCATTTAACTGAGAGAGACAAACATTTTATTACTACGTCAGTGACAGATGTTTACGCAATTACACAGTTGGATAACTTCACACTTACGAAATTGTATTTTGTCTGTACACTGTGAACTGTTCATATTTTTAGAAACCATTGTGATACTATGAGAGCTTTGAATTATGTGTTTGGTATGGGATCATGATTTTAAAGTACGTTTGAGGTAGATGACACTATTGCAATGAGCAGAGAATTTTTTTTAAGTTTTGAAATTATTGCAGAAAGCTACGACGTTTTTGAGATTTGACTGAGGTGTTATGATGTTATTTTTCCGACGACGATGTATATTAAGCTGTTGAGGTATGTTTATGATCAATAAGCTGATGCTATATGAGGAATTTGATTATGCTACATATTTATAATGATGAAATATTGAGGAATGTCGACGAATATGTAAATGTGTAATAAGGAAAGGAATAATGAGTAGTGGTTAGGGACGCTGATTTGTGAAAAAGGATGTTGGAAACCAAGAATCGTACTTTAAGAGTTATGAAATGGGTGTAAATGCGTGATTGTAGCACAATGCCGACGAACATTTTTTGGAGACTGTTATAATTACAGGATTTTGTTTCTACACATTTGTAACGCAAATTCTCGACCTGTGAAATTTTTATATGAGACTGTCACTGTAGCGGAAACTGCTGTCGTAAATATTTCGTTAAGAAAGGTAAGTGACCTTGACGTAATGCGTTTTGGGCGCCCAGCTGAGAGGTAGTCGTTTGAAAAAAGAAAGCTATTAGGTGAAAAAAGAGGCCATTGTCCTCGCTATTGACATTTCTTTGTAGAAAGCATCGCAAATACGACACGCTCAAACTTGAAAACATATGATTACACTGTGGAGATCTTAATTTATGATATTTACTAAAATGCCTAATGAAATGATGAGAAAAATTTTACATCTACGTCTTTCTAGTCGAGAGATTGCTCATTTTGTTTAATATCTAGTTTCTAGCTGCACTGCAGAATTGGTTAAAATAAAATTTAATAGATGTACTAATATAGATATTTTATGCCTACAGATCCAGTAAATAATAATTTTATGATCTACTTAAAAAAAAACAACAAAAAACGAGGGAGCACAAAACGACATTTCCCTTCACAGGAATTGCATACATAATTTCGTCAACGACTGGGTAGAGTAATTTATTGTGATGCATCACTCTAGTGTTAAGTTCTGACGTAGGTATTAGACATGGCCATTTTTACTGTAATATTTTTTCTGCTTGAGCTTTGTCATGTTTAGATATAAGTTATTGCATTTGCTGCTGCTGTTTGCCAGGCAATGTTCTACTGAATTTTACATTGTATTAAGCCATTTTTACTACTGATTTATTTTTCTTTTTGTTGCACATTGGCTCATATTAGTGATAATGTTGCATTTGCTCTGCTAATTTAGATATACTGCTGCTTGCTTTGCCAATTTGCATTTTCTTGTGATTCCTGTTTGTGTTAATTTGTTGTGTGTTGCTGCATTGCCTCGCCCCTTAGTATATATATCTGAGCTCAGTAGATTTAAGTTAGCTCAAGATGGGGTAGATGATATAAGAAATAAACTATGAAGAATAGGGAAGAAATGCATTGCAAAGTTATATGAAAAAGATTTGGGCCAAAATGAGTATTGTACAATGAGAAATATTTATTTAACAGCGTTAGATAATATTTTTTTTGTAGGAAAAAATGTTGAAATAAGAGGAAAGATCTATGGAATGAAGTTTTGGGTTGGACTGCAGTACCAGATGTTACACTGAAAACAAACTCTGTCGTTTCCTCCTGTGTCATTCTGCTATATGTTTGTGTACTCTTGTGTATTTGTGTTTCTCCTGTCTGTATGCGTTTAGCTAATAAGACTTATGTTGTACAATTTTTCTAGTACTAAGCTACATTCACTATGAAGAGGAATACTGTTATCCTCAAATATAATTTGCGTTAATAATATGTTATTTTCTTTGGAAAGATGTTTATAGACATTATTAATTCTGTTCTGTTTTAATGCTCATGTGTGAAAATAATGTTTCGAGAACTATTCTCATTATGTTATTTATTTACTTATGTCATAATTCCTGTAATACTGATGTATATGTTTATTTCCATTTTTTTTGTTAAGCCTGAATAGCTACAAATGTTATCTGTATTATTATGTTTTTAATGATGTTTTCTGTATCTTTGTAATTGTATTCTCGTGTTATAAAATTGTAATGGACACCAGTTCAGCAAATTAAGTAACTTGTAAGCGTTCATTTCAGTGCACACGTTTATGTTGGACATAGTATATGCATAATATGTGAGAAGTTGGGACCGTTAGTGTTTGCACATGTGTTGATAATTCAGCAATGCACTGGTTAACAGCATTGCTGGTTCTAAGGACAATTCCAAAAACTTTGTGAGTGCACAAGTGGTGGTTCATGTACTTGCTATATTGTCCGCAAGACTCTTCGATGGTGATTGTGCACCTGCACAGTCGCAACAGATGGCTGCTGGCCGTCTCTACAAGGACTACAGTGGGTCTGCATCTTTGATGGCCCACCAATACCATTATCTCTACAAGGACTACAGTGGTTCTGCATCTTTGATGACCCATCAGTACCATTATTTCTATAAAGATTGCAGTGGGTCTGCACCTCTGGTGGCCCACCAATACCATAATCTCTACCAGGACTACAGTGGATCTGCTCTGTGATGACCTGCCTTCCAATATTCTTCAAAACTTCGACTGACTCTGTGTGGGTTTGCTCTGTTGTGGCCCATTACCTGTCTGCATGTCAAGAGTCAGCATTATCTTTCCGTTGGAAGGACAACACTACATCTTCAAGACTGCATGGAGATCCACTACTTCCATGGGCATTTTCTTTTACTGCTCAGACTTTGTGCATAAAATTGTAATTAATACTGTGATAAATGATCAGGACTGCCTTTATGGACTGTGAGAAAATTTTAGCTTTTGACCAACATTGTATCAATAAGTGAGTGCATTTGATATCTTTGTTATTGTAAGTACGAAAAATTTTTCGAATCTGTATTGGCCACTGCCCAAAACAATTTGTGAAACTTTTTGTGGGGGGCATGGGGGCTATTTAAGTAGGCTGTTTAGGTTTTTTATTGGTAACGCCACATAGCGCTCTGTATAAAAAAACACTGGCTGTGCTGTGTGCAGTCTGAGGCTGGTCGGCTTTGTTGCAATAGTCGCTCTTGTAGTGTTGGGCAGTTGGCTGTTAACGGCGCGTAGCGTTGCGCATTGGGAGGTGAGCCGCCAGCAGTGGTGGATGTGGGGAGAGAGATGGAGGAATTTTGAGAGCGGACGATCTGGACGTGTGTCCATCAGAAAGAGTAAATTTGTAATATTGGATATCATGGACTGATATATATATATATATTATGACTTTTGAACACTATTAAGGTGAATACATTGTTTGTTCTCTATCAAAATCTTTCTTTTGCTAACTATGCCTATCAGTAGTTAGTGCCTTCAGTAGTTTGAATCTTTTATTTATCTGGCAGTAGTGGCGTTCGCTGTATTGCAGTAGTTCGAGGAACGACGATTTTTGTGAGGTAAGTGATTTGTGAAACGTATAGGTTAATTTAGTCAGGACCATTCTCTTGTAGGGATTATTGAAAGTCAGCTTGCGTTGCGCTAAAAAAATATTGTGTGTTAGTTTAAGCACAGTCATGTATAATTTTTCTAAGGGGACGTTTCAGAGTTTGTGGCACAACTTGACAAGACGAAGGGACTGGTTGGTAGGATATATTTCTGAGTTATCAAGGGATCAGAAATTTAGCATTGGAGGGCAGCGGGGAGGGTAAAAATCGTAGAGGGAGTCCAAGAGATGAATACACTAAGAGGGTTAAGAAGGATGTAGGTTGCAGTAAGTACTGGTAGATGAAGAAGCTTGCACAGGATAGAGTAGCATGAGGAGCTGCATCAAATCAGTCTCAGGACTGAAGACAACAACAACAACAACAACTGTGCTGGTCCGCGTTTTAGATTATTTTGCTTCCAAGTTAGAACAAATGTTTAACTACGACTACTTTGTGAATACCAATTCTGATGATAAGCTCCTCGCTATTCTCATTTCTGCAGCTTCGCATTAGTTTGGTCTTTTTCTATTTACCCTCAATCCTCAACCCTTAGACTGTCCATTCTATTATTTCTGTCATGGCCGCGACAACAGCAACCGTTACGAAATTGTCTCGAATGAAAAACAGCCCACAGTTGCACTAAACTCTGTTTATTTTAAACCTTGAGCATGGTTTCAACTATAATAATATAGCCATCTTCAGAAGTAATATACACTAATAAATGACAAATGTCTTAGCCCAGCGGCAAGGTCAAAACCAATAAAATAACTTCTCTTGAAGTTATTTTATTGGTCTTGACGCAGCCACTGCGCCACTACCCATTCCATTCAACAGATCCTGCAATTTTTCTTCTATGTCTTCAGTGAATTTTGTCAGTGATATCCGTTTACACTAGATTTTAATCCTGCCCCTGAACCTCTCTCTTATTTTCGCCACTGTTTCTTCGATGTATATGAGTCGTGCTGGCCCCGGCTTATACGTTGGTTTAAACCTTGATTGTTTGGGTCCCTGCAGTTGTTGCGGTTGTGTCGTGGTTCTTCCTCTTTCTATATGTAGCAGCAGCGGTGTGTATCGATATTCGCTTCCTGTACTATCTTTGGTCTGGCGCTTATAGTTTTTGGCGGGCTGCGTCCGCTGGCGGTCTCCTCGCAGTGTCGGAGTGTGTGGGAGCTGTACCGATTGCTATATGGTTAGTGGATCACAGACGCAGCACATCAAATTTGACTGGTTATTTAATTACTGAAGCCAAAATGTTCACATTGTGCCGTTAGTTTTCATGGTTGGCTGTTGGGGGTATTCCCGTGAGCAACAGTGAGTGTTCGAGTTGGCGAACGTTTGGCCACCATCCGGTGGAGTTTAACTGTATTCTAGTTATTTGAAGTCTAAATGCACCAGCGGAATTTTCTGCCTTGTGGCCGTTAGCGCTCCGGTTACCTGCCCTGGCTACTGTCTTAAAATGCACGCAGTGTTCTTTCTTGTTTTGACAGTGTATGCATACTTGGTTGTGGGTGGCTACGCCTTTTACGTTTTGGCTTTGGAGTTCCTTGTGCACTGGTCGGGCGGAAAGCAAGTTGTCTTGTCGGTGGGTCCGTTGACTGTCTCTTGCTTGGGTTGCCGATGGTTCGGATATAGTTGGGCCGACTACCTGTCTCCCCTAAGCGAACATTAATATTTGAAGTGCAGACCGACCCTCGGAAACTTCTGAGCGCCGCTGTTTGCACTGCCTTTTCTTATTGGTGTTTGATTGTATATATTGTCGGCTTGTAGCCGATGGTTTGAATTTGTATGCTTTTAGATGGGTTTTAAGTAATGGGCCTTCAGCCGCTTTATAATGGAAAGTTCCTTACTTGTCAAGTCTTGCATTGTTAGGGCCTTCAGCCTCATGTAAAATATTTGGATAAAGCTTTGGGCCTTCTGCCTTTTGAAAATTTTGTGTAGTTATGTTTTTCAATAAGGGGCCTTCATCTGCTTTAAAACTTAAATTCCTTTCTTGTTGAATCTTAGATTGTTTGGGGCTTCAGCCTGTGTAAAATATTGTTTTAAGATAAAGCTTTGGGCCTTCTGCCTACTAAAAATTATTTTAGTTGTTTTAAGTGATCAGCCTTCAGCTGTTCTTAAAGTTCTTTTCTTTCAAGTATCAGACTGTGTGGGGCCTTCAGCCTAATTGAAGATAAGGCCTTCTGCCTTGTGTTCTTTTTTTAAAAAATTAATTTGACGTGCAGTCTTATATCATGGGCCTTCAGCCGTCTTTAAATTAAACTTCTTTGCTTTTCAAGTGTTACATTTGTTGGGCCTTCAGGTAAGCTATGAAACTTACTTATGTGAGGCCTTCTGCCTTCTACATATTCTGCCTTGAATCTGAATTTTAAGTTAATGGCTTTCAGCCGTTTTTAAATTGAAGTGGTTGTGACCTTAAGGCATAAGATAGTGTGGCCTATTCAGCCGATAATTAAGTTCAAATATTTTTGCTGTATTGTTTGGACAATTAAATAAAGTTATATGTGTTTGAATGTAACTGGCAGCCCTCTTTTGGCCCCTTTTCCACAATTCCAACTACCTGTTCTGTCCTGCAGACTTAAGCAGGGCGTTTCAGTGAGAGGTGGCATGAGCCCCCTCTCATATTTCTATCTTACTCTGAGTAATTCGATTTTCCTCTCTAATTGCATGCAGTGAAAAGTTACTATTCCTTCACACACGGACTTCCCAAGCAGCGTCTCTCGTCACCTGGGTGGTCTGGCGGCAGGTGGGTTCTGCTGATCTTGAAAGGGTAAAGCCGACCGATATGAAGGAGTCGATTGGATGCTTTCCAGACGCCGGCATTGTCATAAGAGTGGGGCGACACGCCCACAGGGGCCTGACGGAGCGGGTGGGCTAAATATTCCGTAACTTCGCAGAAACTATGTGAAAACACTTTCTGGCGGGCTACCAGCTAGGCGTGGGAATGACTTGTGTTCCCAGGCAGTCTTGGCCGGCAAATTACCGCGTTTTCTGTAAAATCAGAACTGTGATTGGCTTGCTCAGGGGATACCTCCGTGACGTAGAAAATCGGCGCAGAAATTGGCGCCAAGTATCTCCATTGGTGGAATAGTAGTGAGTCGGCAATAGTGGAGTTTTCTGCCAGTTTTTGAGTTGCTGATTGGAACATTTAACCACGGCCATTGTGATGGGGGCGGGAATGTTCGGTGTTCGGCTTGTACAGGTGGGTGCTCTTGAGAGGATGGGCTCTTCCCTTTCGGTCAGAGTAGGTTACAAGACTGAGCTCCCGCTGTCTGATATACTTTCATTTAATTGTAACTGTTTGACAAAGTTGCTGAAGTTTCGACTTCAACGTAACTTTCTGAGTACAGTTGGCAATTGAGCGTTCTGCGTACGAGTGGCCTATGTTGTCCATCTTGAGCAGTTTTGACTAAAGTTGACTGTATCTGAGTTACTGTGTGATTTCGGTTGTTAAAATCACTCACTGTACCGTCAGTGATTGTGTAGCGAGCCTTTTACGTCTTCCTCAGAGGCGTATTTGTTTTGCCAGGAAGTCTTTAGTCTGGAACAACCAGACTAGGAGAATTTGTTTCGGGTTATACTCGCGACATCATCAGCATGACGGGACGTCGAAGCAACCAGCCATCGCCTCCAGTATACCAGAGCGTGTCCTTGCAGTTAAGAAGAGAGCTTGGTAATGTATGTCCGCATCACTGGCAAATCAGGGAATTTAGCTATGTGACAATTAGAGCTCAGCAGAGCACGCCTGTTCCCGTCTTTTCTAACGTGATTCTGTCTGAGGTGTTCATTGTCTGAGTTCTCACTACTGTAGCAGCAATTAATGTTGGGTTGGCTGGGTGTTTCTCTTAAGATTTGAGTTGCAAGGAATTGGCTCCACACACCACTTGGTCATAAACGTCACAAGCTAGTTTATGCACAACTTCACCTTCACAGCATTTATTTCACTATCCAATTTGACGTATTGTAAATGTTTCATGTGTTTTGTTTATTATTTTTGAGCTTAGCCATAATAAATCAAATTGTTATTTTGGACAGAACTTTCATTCTGTGGATCGTTGAAGGAACCCTTTCATGTCTCAGTACGTTAATGGAACTTTCCTTTATCAAATTAATTTCTATCAAGTTAAATTATTGCAGGTGCCAAACTCCCTTCTACTCCACTTGCAGGGTAGATTACAGTGAGTTCAAATTTCTTCTTAATTCATGCGAAACAGAAAAACTAGGAGTTAGAAAAGGGGGTGTTAGAGCATCATTTCCATATGAAGATTCTAGAAGAATTTAGTGTTAAATACACTGCTAGCCCCGGCACCTCGCATCAGTATAGATTGTGCAATAGAGCGAAAGGCTTCGTCACTGTCTTACATTCTTTTTAATCTGAGCACTTCGTTCTCGCAAACTTCCCGAAGTTTTTTTATACGCTCTCTCGAAGCGCAACCGACTGGAGAAGAGCGTGAGCTGCGGGAAAGGGTACACGCATTACTCTGATATACTCATTCATCCCGTGGGTGCTACAGACTCCAACATTGATGGTGGACTTATGTTTCTTAACAAACGGCCGAGCCAGCACTGCTCCGACGTGGACGGTGAAGGCAACTCGTTGCAACGAGTTTATAAAACCGACCGCAGGAGACGTCTACGAGCTCGTAAAAGACCACGGGGATGCTAGCCGGAGATGACGTACGGGCGGCGCGTCCTGTGCCCGGCTGGCGGCGCTCCGTGGTGAGGGTGGGCTGCTGTTGTTTCCGCCGAGGCAAATGGGCCGAACCGCGCGAGCGCCGCCGCCGCGGCCGTAAGGCGCCGCGCGCAGTAAAACGCCGGCCCCATCCGCGCATAAAGCGATCGCCGCTCTAATGGCGCGCGGATAAATAGTGCCCGGCGTATCGTGTCGCAGTTCTTCTCTACGGCGTACGGACCTTAAATACCGCCACGGATGGCTGCGTAGACCGAATTGGGGGACTGTCAGAGCTCTCTGAAGCACGTAAACGAGCCCACCAGCGTGCGCCGTTCGTGTTATGCTCCGGGAGACGATTTTCCAAGTTTTCCAACGTTACTCGCAACTCCCAAACCACTGTCCCATTCGTCGTCTTCTCTCATTCAGTCGGTTTTGTTGTTTTTCCTTCGTCACTGTTCCCATTAAGCCACACTGAAGCGATAACATCTTCATATTCAAAGTTTTAGTTATCACCTCGGAAAACTGGACTTACACAAAAGATGAGCTGAAGTTACACATAGGAAAATCCCCGCTCCACAGCAGCGCAGCACGCCGCAACAGGAGCCTGAAGAAATTAGTCTAGTGTGGTGCAAGGCGACCCTGAGGTAAGACACTAGTTGATCTGTTTTGCCACTGACATACACTGTATGAAACGTCCCCTTAGAAAAATTATACAAGACTGTGCTTAAACTGACACATAATGTTTTTTGCGCAACGCAATCTGACTTCCAAAAATCCCTACGAAAGAATGGCCCTGACTGACATTAACCTATACGTTTCACAAATCACTTACCTCACAAAAATCTTCGTTACTCAAGCTACTGCAATACAGCGAGCGCCACTACTGCCAACTTAATAGTCTTAATATATATATATCAGTTCATGACACCAATTCTTACAAATTTCAAAACTCCTCCGTCTCTCTCCCCACGTCCACCACTGCTGGCGGCTCACCTCCAACTGCGCAACGCTACGCGCTGTTAGCATCCAGTTGCCGCAGCTCAACACTACAATGGCAGTCAACAATGCCAACTAAACACAGACTGCGCACAGCACAGCCAGTGATTTTCATACAGAGCGCTACGTGGCGGCGGCGTTACCAATAAAAAATCCTAAACAGCCTACTTAAAACTGAATATACCCTCCCAAGGTACAACTCCCCCACGACGGTTCGGGTGGATGTAAAGGAATTGTATACTCGGAAACGGAAGAAAAACGTTGGGCCTAACACGTGAGCTATATCTGTGTGCCCAGACTGAACATTAATAATATTACTAAGTATCGCTGGGAACTATCATCTGGCCGGCCGGTTCTAGGCGCTACAGTCTGGTTCAAATCCTGCCTCGAGCATGGATGTGTGTGATGTCCCTAGGTTAGTTAGTTTTAAGTAGTTCTAAGTTCTAGGGGACTGATGACCTCAGAAGTTAAGTCCCACAGTGCTCAGAGCCATTTGTACCATCTGAACTATCAGCTACCGTAATAAAACAATGTTTACAAATTACGTATATTTATTGTTATGACCTCAATAATTGCTTACAATGAAACTTCCCCTTTTAATGTAAATAATTACAGTGCTGGAAAAACTCTTACGTTATTTGATTTTCTAACAGATGAGCAAAACTGGACGTACTCAGACAGTTTTATCTTTCATTATTCTGATCATCACCAAACTGATACAATAGTTTTTGCGCAACACAATCTGACTTCCAATAATCGCTACAAAATAATGGTCCGACTAACAATAATCTATACCTTTCATGAATCACTTACCTCACAGAAATCTTCGTCACTCGAACTACGCCGGCCGGAGTGGTCGAGCGGTTCTAGGCGCTACAGTCGAACCGCGCGACTGCTACGGTCGCAGGTTCGAATCCTGCCTGGGGCATGGATGTGTGTGATGTCCTTAGGTTAGTTAGGTTTAAGTAGTTCTAAGTTCTAGGGGACCGATGACCACAGCGCTCAGAGCCATTTGAACCATTTACTCGAACTACTGCAATACAGCGAACGCCAATGCCGCCAGCTAAATAAAAGATTCTAACTACTGAAGGCACTAACTACTTATAGGCAAAGTTAGACAATGAAAGATTTTGATAGAGAACAAGCAATATATTTACCTTGATCGCGTTCAAAAGTCATAATACATATCAGTTCATAACATCGAGTTTTACAAATTTCCTATTTCTGACGGACACCCGCCCAGATCGTCCGCTCTCAAAACTCTGCCATCTGTCTCCCCACATCTACCACTGCTGGCGGCTCACCTCCAACTGCGCAACGCTATGCGTTGTTCCCATCCAACTGCCCAACACTACACTAGCGAATATTCCAACAATGAGTCCAACCAGCCACAGATCGCACACAGCGCACTCAGCGATTTTCATACAGAGCACTACGTGGCGTTACGAAGATAAAAACCTGAACAGTCTACTTACAACAACAAACAAGGGTCAAATAGTCATGACAGGAGGATGAGTGAGTAGACACATATGAGGGTCTGATAGTTGTGGATCTTCAGAGGGAAAGGATTAGAAAAAATTCCCATAAAACAGACTGAACGAACAAGAAATTGTCTTAATTGATTGCTAATCGCAGAATTAAAATGTTGGTGACGATTGCATCGGAGCCGGCCGCGGTGGCCGAGCGGTTCTAGGCGCTTCAGTCCGGAACAGCGCGACTGCTACGGCCGCAGGTTCGAATCCTGCCTCAGGCATGGATGTGTGTGATGTTCTTAGGTTAGTTAGTTTTAAGTAGTTCTAAGTTCTAGGGGACTGATGACCTCCGATGTTAAGTCCCATAGCGCTCAGAGCCATTTGAACCAATTGGTTGCATCGGAAGGTTGGTGAGTAAAGAGAAATGGAATCCGAAGGAGTAAAATCATGGCCACAAAAATCATCGGACAGTGACTGATCGATCAAACTGAATCGACATGCCTATCATCCCGTACGAATTTCGTACGCCGTGGCTGCGACACTTACATCAATTGCGCAAGACGAGGCACGGTGAAACGGCAGGCAGGGACGGACGCTAGGATGGCGCTGCCCGTCTGCTCGTGAGTTGCCATATTCTCTCGAGGTGAAGAAGACAGCTCTCTGCACCTCTCCACGCCCAAGTCCTTGTACTATGGCTTCCGGCGAAGAAGTGCTTACTGTGGCTCTCAGCGAAGAAGGTGACAATGACGATGTTTAGTTTGTGGGTCGCTCAACAGAGCAGTCATCAGCGCCCATACGAAGTCCCAATTTTTACATAGTCCATTTCCTTTTCACAATCCAATCTAGTCACCTTCGCAAATGATGATGACGATGAAATTATGAGGATAACACAGCCAGTCTCTGGGTAGAGAAATTCCCCAACCCGGCCGGGAGTCGAACCCGCGGCGTCGTGGTCCAGGGGCAGCAAGCTAGCCTCTAGATCACGAGTTGCGGACCCAGCGAAGAAGTGACCGATAGTTAAATCTCTTGCTACTTCTCGGTGTGAGTCCACCAAAACTGCCATTTTGGCCAGTCCGAGACCTCGTACTTCATTTCGCCAATCCGAAACACTCTGAATGCTAAACTATCCGAACTCCGGATTCCAACAACTTGCCATTGCCGCCATATGACACGTTGCCAATCCCAAAGATTCCGAGTTCCGGCTTATTAAACAGCCTGCTTCCAGAAACTTCCCGTAACTTATGTAGAACCGGAAAAGCAGATAATTTGAGGTGTGGTCCTATAGAAGAATAATGAAAATTAGGTGGACTGATTAGGTAAGCAATAAGGAGGTTCTCCAGAGAACCGGCGATGAAAGGAATATATGGAAAACACTGACAAGAAGAAGGGTCAGTGTGGCAGGACGTCTATTAAGAAATCAGGAAATAACTTTCACGGCCCTAGAGGGGTCCATTTCGAAGCCTGGAGCCATCAGGACTCCCTGGTGGCTCATACCCCAGCAATGTCGCCTTGTTCACTGATTTCTGCATGTACACCCTTGCGATTGGAGGTCTGAGGGACTTCGGCCGTTCACTTACGTAATAAAATGGAACACCTACAGCCGCCTCTACGACGTTATTTATTATTTGGCTACCAATTTCGGTGCTTCAGTCCTTAACTGACGCTGAGGGCTTTAACTCCATTCGTATACACGACTCATCATTGGCCAACATTTATGAACTGATTTTCGCTGGCCATCTGTAATAAAGATGTTTCCCCAACAACCAAACTGGTAGTTGATGGGTGAAGACACAACATCGTTGTGATGTCGGCCTCTGATGAATCGTGTACACGATTGGGCGTCAGCTGAGGCCTGAAGACAGTGCTCTGAAGCACCGAAACCGGTAGCCAAATAATAAATAATATCACAAAGACAGATATAGGTGTTCCCTTTTTTTTACATAAGTTAACGGCTGAAGTCCCTCAGACCTCCCATCAGAAGGATGGACATACAGAACCTTCTAGTAACTTTGTCTTCTCAGTGTTTACGATCAAGGCGTCAGAGGCCCTTCGGCATGAGCCAAAGGACTTGCCTGTGGAAGCTCCCCATGGCTACTGAGTAACACTGCGATGTTATCGCACGGGACACTTCATTTGCGTGTGTGGTCTGTTGTTCGGAGAAACCTCCCTGTATGCTTTTTAGATGAGAGAGCACAACAAGTAGTGGTCCTTTTCTATTAGGTTTTATTAGGCAAATCTGGACTACGGCTAGCGCTTAGCAGTCACGAATGCTAAAAAAATACAAGAAGCACATGATCAGGTGGTAGTGTAAAGAGTTACAACTCGTGGCATATCCTGTATGCCTTATACATTAGATTACATACCACTATTTCATGATATCAGTGCATGTCCTAGTACGTCAGACCCCTGTTGTTCGGGCTTCTGTCACAGTTCATTCAACACTACTGCATAATGAACGTAGACTTTGCGGAGAACGTATCGGTTGGGTGTATGGCGGCCTCTGTATTCATGTTCGCCAATTGACGAGGAAAGGGCGAGTTCGCTGAACTCAACACGCAAATGTATACTTTCTCGAACGTGGCTAATTCTATCAAAGAGGCACGCCGCCCTCTGCTGCCGTGAATGGGACGGACGGCGGCCTCTCAATGGACTGCTACCTCCCAGCGCGCGTCCAAATCCTAAACATATCTGCAAACCTCATGGAGTGACATCATATTACGTTGTTGATGGTTGTAGGATAACCTTCCATCCTGAACCTTTTTGGGAAGCCAGGACAAAGGTTGACGGCCTAGACTGATAGCGCCTTTTGAGGTCCCCTTGTCTGTGAGTGTACGCACAAAACACTTGGTCCTTACCTGTGCATACAGTACATAAGGAGAGGCGACAACAACATTCGATGTGTCTCTGTTGTGAACGGCCATCTTGCGATAGGGCAGGACACTTCGACAGCTGAAGTCAAGTTGTAACATACAGTTCGTGAGTCGGCAGAACATTGTATTAACAGGTTAGGTAAGTACCACCACTAATACGTCAAAAATAGACTTTCAAAGTGAATACTTTCTCACTAGAACATCGAAGAAGAAACAGTCGCATCAACACTGGATCAATCAAAGCGACGCAAGAAGGAAATATCACAAAAAAACGTAGCGTGATGGACAAAGTTGCTTACTACGATGGTGATAATGTGAACCAAAGGAAATACATCACGTAGAAATTATCTGTCAGTACTCTGACAACCTGTCAATCAATATCCAGCTAATCTACATATACATAGATACTCTGCAAAATCACATTTAAATGCCTTTACACTAATTCTCAATAATTCCACTCTCGAATAGCGCACGAAATAAAAGGAACACCTATATCTTTCCGTGCGTGCTCCGATTTCCCTTATTTTATTATGATGATCGTTTCTCCCGATGGAAGTTGGCATCAACAAAATATTTTCGCATTCGGAGAAGTTTGGTGATTGAAATTACGTGAGAATAACCCGCCGCAACGAAAAACGTCTGTGTTTTAATGATTTCCATACCAAATCCTGTATCAGGTCTGTGAAACTCTCTCACCTATATCTCGATAGTACAAAACGGGGTGCCATTCACTGAACTTTCTCGATGTTCTCTGTTAATCATATCTGGCGCGCAGTAGTACTCCAAAGGAAAACGGACAAGCGTAGTTTAGGCAGTTTCTTTATTAGTTCTGCTGTATCTTCAAAGTTTTCTGCCAATAAAATATAATCTTCGGTTCGCCTTTCCCACAACATATTCTGTGTGTTCTTTCCAATCTGAATCGTTCATAACTGTAATTCTTAGGTATTTAGATGAATTTACGGCCTTTAAATTTATCGTGTAATCGAAGTTCAACGAATTCTCTTTAGCACTGATGTGAACGACCTCACACTTTTCATTATTTTGGTTCAAATGACAATTACACACCGTATAGATATCTTATCTAAATCTTTTTTCGATTTGTTTTGATCTTCTGATTATTTTACTGGCCGGCCGGAGTGGCCAAACGGTTCTAGGCACTTCAGCCTGGAACTGCGCGACCGCTACGGTCGCAGGTTCGAATCCTGCCTCGGGCATGGTTGTGTGTGATGTCCTCAGGTTAGTTAGGTTTAAATAGTTCTAAGTTCTAGACGACTGATGACCTCAGATGTTATAGGCCCATAGTGCTCAGAGCCTTTGAACCATTTTTTGATTTTACTAGAAGATAAACGACACGTCCCCCCCCCCCCCCCCCCCCCCCCCCCCCATGAACCATGGACCTTGCCGCTGGTGGGGAGGCTTGCGTGCCTCAGCGATACAGATAGCCGTACCGTAGGTGCAACCACAACGGAGGGGTATCTGTTGAGAGGCCAGACAAACGTGTGGTTCCTGAAGAGGGGCAGCAGCCTTTTCAGTAGTTGCAGGGGCAACAGTCTGGATGATTGACTAATCTGGCCTTGTAACAATAACCGAAACAGCCTTGCTGTGCTGGTACTGCGAACGGCTGAAAGCAAGGGGAAACTACAGCCGTAATTTTTCCCGAGGGCATGCAGCTTTACTGTATGATTAAATGATGATGGCATCCTCTTGGGTAAAGTATTCCGGAGGTAAAATAGTCCCCCATTCGGATCTCCGGGCGGGGACTACTCAACAGGATGTCGTTATCAGGAGAAAGAAAACTGGCGTTCTACGGGTCGGAGCGTGGAATGTCAGATCCCTTAATCGGGCAGGTAGGTAGAAAATTTAAAAAGGGAAATGGATAGGTTAAAGTTAGACATAGTGGGAATTAGTGAAGTTCGGTGGCAAGAGGAACAAGACTTCTGGTCAGGTGACTACAGGGTTATAAACACAAAATCAAATAGGGGTAATGCAGGAGTAGGTTTAATAATGAATAGGAAAATAGGAATGCGGGTAAGCTACTACAAACAGCATAGTGAACGCATTATTGTGGCCAAGATAGATACGAAGCCCACACCTACTACAGTAGTACAAGTTTATATGCCAACTAGCTCTGCAGATGACGAAGAAATTGAAGAAATGTATGATCAAATAAAAGAAATTATTCAGATAGTGAAGGGTGACGAAAATTTAATAGTCATGGGTGACTGGAACTCGGTAGTAGGGAAAGGGAGAGAAGGAAACGTAGTAGGTCAATATGGACTGGGGCAAAGAAATGAAAGAGGAAGCCGCCTGGTAGAATTTTGCACAGAGAACAACTTAATCATAGGTAACACTTGGTTCAAGAATCATAAAAGAAGGCTGTATACATGGAAGAAGCCTGGAGATACAGACAGGTTTCAGATAGATTATATAATGGTACGACAGAGATTTAGGAACCAGATTTTAAATTGTAAGACATTTCCAGGGGCAGATGTGGACTCTGACCACAATCTATTGGTTATGACCTGTAGATTAAAACTGAAGAAACTGCAAAAAGGTGGGAATTTAAGGAGATGGGATCTGGATAAACTAAAAGAACCAGAGGTTGTACGGAGTTTCAAGGAGAGCATAAGGGAGCAATTGACAGGAATGGGGGAAAGAAATACAATAGAAGAAGAATGGGTAGCTTTGAGGGATGAAGTAGTGAAGGCAGCAGAGGATCAAGTAGGTAAAAAGACTAGGACTAGTAGAAATCCTTGGGTAACAGAAGAAATATTGAATTTAATTGATGAAAGGAGAAAATATAAAAATGCAGTAAATGAAGCAGGCAAAAAGGAATACAAACGTCTCAAAAATGAGATCGACAGGAAGTGCAAAATGGCTAAGCAGGAATGGCTAGAGGACAAATGTAAGGATGTAGAGGCTTATCTCACTAGAGGTTAGATAGATACTGCCTACAGGAAAATTAAACAGACCTTTGGAGAAAAGAGGACCACTTGTATGAATATTAAGAGCTCAGATGGAAACCCAGTTCTAAGCAAAGAAGGGAAAGCAGAAAGGTGGAAGGAGTATATAGAGGGTCTATACAAGGGCGATGTACTTGAGGACAATATTATGGAAATGCAAGAGGATGTAGATGAAGATGAAATGGGAGATACGATACTGCGTGAAGAGTTTGACAGAGCACTGAAAGACCTGAGTCGAAACAAGGCCCCCGGAGTCGACAACATTCCATTGGAACTACTGACGGCCTTGGGAGAGCCAGTCCGGACAAAACTCTACCATCTGGTGAGCAAGATGTATGAGACAGGCGAAATACCCTCAGACTTCAGGAAGAATATAATAATTCCAATCCCAAAGAAAGCAGGTGTTGACAGATGTGAAAATTACCGAACTATCAGTTTAATAAGTCACAGCTGTAAAATACTAACGCGAGTTCTTTACAGACGAATGGAAAAACTGGTAGAAGCCGACCTCGGGGAAGATCAGTTTGGATTCCGTAGAAATGTTGGAACACGTGAGGCAATACTGACCCTACGGCTTATCTTAGAAGCTAGATTAAGAAAAGGCAAACCTACGTTTCTAGCATTTGTAGACTTAGAGAAAGCTTTTGACAATGTTGACTGGAATACTCTCTTTCAAATTCTGAAGGTGGCAGGGGTAAAATACAGGGAGCGAAAAGCTATTTACAATTTGTACAGAAACCAGATGGCAGTTATAAGAGTCGAGGGACATGAAAGGGAAGCAGTGGTGAGGAAAGGAATAAGACAGGGTTGTAGCCTATCCCCGATGTTATTCAATCTGTATATTGAGCAAGCAGTAAAGTAAACAAAAGAAAAATTCGGAGTAGGTATTAAAACCCATGGAGAAGAAATAAAAACTTTGAGGTTCGCCGATGACATTGTAATTCTGTCAGAGACAGCAAAGGACTTGGAAGAGCATTTGAATGGAATGGACAGTGTCTTGAAAGGATGATATAAGATGACAATCAACAAAAGCAAAACGAGGATAATGGAATGTAGTCGAATTAAGTCAGATGATGCTGAGGAAATTAGATTAGGAAGTGACACACTTAAAGTAGTAAAGGAGTTTTGCTATTTGAGGAGCAAAATAACTGATGATGGTCGAAGTAGAGAGGATATAAAATGTAGACTGGCAATGGCAAGAAAAGCGTATCTGAACAAGAGAAATTTGTTAACATTGATTATAGATTTAAGTGTCAGGAAGTCATTTCTGAAAGTATTTGTACGGAGTGCAGCCATGTATGGAAGTGAAACATGGACGATGAATAGTTTAGACAAGAAGAGAACAGAAGCTTTCGAAATGTGATGCTACAGAAGAATGCTGAAGATTAGACGGGTGGAACACGTAACTAATGTGGAGGTATTGAACAGAAGGGGAGTAGAGGAAATTGTGGCACCACCTTACTAAAGAAGGGGCCGGTTGGTAGAACACATTCTGAGGCAACAAGGGATCACCAATTTAGTATTGGAGAGAATAGTGGAGGGTAAAAATCGTAGATGTAGACCAAGAGATGAATACACGAAACAGATTCAGAAGGATGTGGGTTGCTGTAGTTACTCGTAGATGAAGAAGCTTGCACACGGTAGAGTAGTATGGAGAGCTGCATCAAACCAGTCTCTGGACTGAAGACCATAACAACAACAAGCAAGCAAATGATTACAAGCAATTTGAGAGGTACGTTGTCAAAAACCTTCTGGAAGTGTAGAAATACGGAATGAATTTGAAATCCCTTGTCTATAGCGTTCAACACTTTGCGTGAGTAAAGAGCTAGTTGTGTTCCACAAGACCGTCTCAATAGACCGTTCCCTTCGAAATAGTTCAGAATTTTCGAACGCAATATATCTTCTAAAATCATGGTGCATATCGACTTGAATGATATGGGCCTGTAATTTAGTGGATTACTCTTTTTGAATATCTTGAATATTGGTGTGACCTGTTTAACTGTCCAGTCATTGGGTACGGTTCATTCGTCGAGCAAGCGGTTGTACATGATTGTTGAGTATGGAGCTATTGCTTGAGAATAGTTCTGAAAGGAAACTAAAAGGTGTGCAAATTGGACAGGAAAACTTGCTTTTGTTAAATGATTTAAGTTGCTTCACTACTCCGAGGATATCTGTTTCTAAGTTATTCATTTTGGCAATTGTCCTTGATTTGAATTCTGGAATATTTAGTTTGTCTTCTTTGGTTATGGAATTTTGGAAGGCTCTATTCAGGAACTCTGTTTTAGAAACACTGTCATCGATAGCGTTTCCATTTCTATCGCGAAGAGGAAGCATTAATTGCGCCTTGCTACTAGCATATTTTTGTACGACCGGAATCTCTTTCAATTTTCTGCCAGGTTTCGAGACAAATTTTCGTTGTGAAAACTGTTAAAAACATCTCGCATTGAAGTACGTGCTAAATTTCGAGCTTCTGTTAAAGATCGCTATTCATGGGGATTTTACGTTGGTTTATATTTCCTCTCCTTCTTCCGTATTTTTCCTGACGTATGGTTGCATTTGAAAGAACTTGTAGCTATCTCTGCCCTCCTTCTTTATTCTTTCTGTTGTGTAATTGGAACAGCTAGTGGTTTCTGCAACCCTCTGAAGAACACTACTGAATGTGATGTTTGCTTCCTCATTTGACTAAAATGGTTCAAATGGTTCTGAGCACTATGAGACTTAACATCTGAGGTCATCAGTCCCCTAGAACTTAGAAATACTTAAACCTAACTAACCTAAGGACGTCACACACATCCATGCCCGATGCAGGATTCGAACCTGCGACCTTAGCGGTCGCGCGGTTGCAGACTGAAGCGCCTAGAAGCGCTCAACCACACCGGCCGGCCTCATTTGACTCTGACGACATAAATATAATGGAATTGCATATAATTACACACACTTGGTTATGAAAAAATTTCCCTGCATCTACAGTGCACAAAGACTGTGGTGCCACGCCATGAAGTAAACAACGAGAATGCTCGAAATTTTCAGGTCAACACGCGACACTCAGCCGAGGTGGAATAACTGGATGAAATCAGCCAGAATTCAGTCGAAAGAGAATTTCTGAGCATGATGATTTGTGTGAGCTATACAAGTGAGGATAGTCAACAGTTTTTAAGGTGCTACAGGGCATTAATCTTAATGGAGAGCTATCTACATTAGTCTTAATAGAGACCTATCTTTTAAATGGAGCCGGCCGGAGTGGCCGAGCGGTTCTAGGCGCTACAGTCTGGAATCGCGCGACCGCTACGGTCGCAGGTTAGAGTCCTGCCTCGGGCATGGATGTGTGTGATGTCCTTAGGTTAGTTAAGTTTAAGTAGTTCTAAGTTCTAGGGGACTGATGACCACAGTGCTCAGGGCCATTTGACCCATTTTTAAATGGAAGGAATCTTTCCTGGCGAAGAGAAGGGGACCTCTCTAAGAGCAAAAACCCCGAAAATGAAATCCAGCCAACGTAGAGGCAGCGAAGTGGCTGCCCAACCACTGGAATAAGCATGTGTAGCACAAGTGGACATTTCGATTACTGGCATCTCCTTAATTGGAAAGCTGAACTGACTGAAACATAACCAATGTTGCAATAGGAAAGAGTATGGAAACGTATGTGACTGAACCACTGAAGGCAGTTTTGCGCAGTGCTAAGAGAAATACACAGAAAGAATTAGAATTAAAAAGAACTCTGATGTTCTTGTCATAGAGGAAACTAGAACTAATGATATAAATACAAAATTACTGTGTGCTTTACAGTGGAGTATCAAATCAGGGAAGAGTATTAGCAGTAGTAGCTGTGTGATACAGAGACGATTCAAGAAAAGAATTCATACCTACACAATATGCACAGAGCCTATTTAACCAGATAGGGTACATTTATACTGCAGCTTCACTGCAGCTGCTCACTAATGGCACATCACACCTCGCTGGTCGCTAAAGAGCCTTGTTCTATTTATGTTACTGCCTCGTTGGTCACTGCTCACCATGAGTAATTACCCTAAAGCTGATCACATATCTAGCAAAGCGCTACTAGAGTGAATCACGACAGTGCTGGAGTAACCTTGAAGCTGAGAATCACGACTCAAGGTTCAGAAAGTGCAGAAATTGTCGCGGCGTGAAACACAAACCAGCTATATCGCCTGACGGGGACCATAGCGAGTAGCGATGCTGCAAGTTGAATCGGCCGGTACGACACAGTGCGCTTCGCCAAGCTATACTAACGAGCAGCGAGGTAGTAGCATAAATGCACGCATAGGCTGCGCGTTGGCAGAGAATATTTTTCAATACCTGCTGTCTGTTCAGAGGAGGGGGAAAAAGATTGAACAGAACTCCGCAAACAGCTGTAAGACGTTGTGTATACAATACACAAAAATATCTATTTAATGCCCATGTAGAGAAAATACGTATCCAGAATATAGTAGGTAATGAGGATGAAACTCAATCAACATTGACTGGAAGCTGGTAGACTTCGTGATGCACAGTGAACTGTGAACAGTAGTGCAGTCGTCATACAAAGACAGGTAAACATCAGGTTGTACATCACTCCTGATGCGTCGCGTCAGGTCAGCTCTCTTTCCGAAATACATTAATAGACATTGAGAAAAGTTATAGGATCTCGACAGCCCACACTTATGTTATGCACCACAGTTGATAAGCGGCAGGTTATCTCTAGCAGTTCAAGTAGAGAAAACAATCTTTTCTCAAGGTTATTGTTAAGGACATCCAGTTTCATCGTAAGCACTTGGGCTCCTTTGTGCCCCTCTCTTACCCCGGAAAACACCAGGCGTTGATGAAAGTCACCCAGGGTAATCATCAGCCCCTACCCTTCTTCCCTTTCCCCTCTCCTCACCATTCCTCTGGACATTCGAGAGTCAAGCAGCCCTTCTTCCTCTCCCCATCATCTTTCATAACTGGGCTACTTGAGTGGGAGGGATTCACTTTGCAGCTGAGTGTCATAGGGAAAGGTACAGACTCTCTCTTTCTTAATTACAAACTACATCAATACACGTCACTTCTGTTTGTTAAGTCCTATTTAATATTACACTGTTCGTGTTAACAGCAGGGAACACACCGAGACAGATATTTCTCCTTAATTTTACGTATTTTCCCATATTTTCGTATTTTTCCCAGTTTTACGTATTTTTCCCTATTTTACGTATTTTTCACCTACGTTCGTATTTTTACCGCGTTTATCTACAGTGTTAGGTATTTTGTCAAGTTACGCAATATACGCCACACTGGATCTCATGTCGTGTAAACTTCACGTTGTTCACAGCAAATCATAAAGCAACATAAAGGATCCGCCATAGGCAGAACTAAATTCACAAATTTTCCACAAGTATAGTTTATTGAAAAAAAAATTACGCTCGTCATAGTTTATTCGAAAAGAATTGTACACTCATCTACTCCGACGAATCAAACACAACACTAAAAAAAAAGGCTGAAGGCATTTGTTCAACAACTCACAAGTCTCCTACTTGACCGAGTTTTCCGCAAACTAATATTTACAAAATTTAACTGTTGTACACGGAAACCAAGTCCTACAAGAGTTTACTTTTAGTACGTGCACAGTGATACATATTCTTGGAAAAACGGAGTACAGTCAAAGTTCTACCAAAGTCTGTTAATCAAGTTACGACATCCAAGCACGGAGACTGGGAGACTGGACCGTCGGCGAAGCTCCAGAGGCCAGGCGGTGTCCGTCGATGAGGGAGCTGGTCAGCAGCAGACAGCGGCGTCGTTGTGGATCGGATGTCCGTCTCTAGCTCTGGCTCCACGTGAAATCACACTGCACAGCGGCGCACTGGTCTAAAACTGTTGCACATTAGCATATCGCAGGAACTATTTCAGGTCACGTGGGTCGCTGCAAATAGTCTGCTTCCCTGGTCGACGACCCCGGTGGTGCTGCTAGAGCCGCCTAGTAGAGCTCCTGCAAAACTGTTTTCTGATGCAGAATTGTTGCGTGAAATGTAGGCAACCCGCGACGTTGTTGTGCCGGATGGTTTGCCGGACATACAGGCAGAAGGCCGCAACATGTCACAATATGTATACAAATTAGTTCAAATGGTTCAAATGGCTCTGAGCACTATGGGACTCAACTGCTGTGGTCATCAGTCCCCTAGAACGTAGAACTACTTAAACCTAACTAACCTAAGGACATCACACACACACCCATGTCCGAGGCAGGATTCGAACCTGCGATCGTAGCAGCAGCGCGGCTCCGGACTGGAGCGCCTAGAACCGCACGGCCACCGTGGCCGGCTACAAATTAGTTACTATTGACGTTGTATTACAGCTCTTGAACTCCATTTTCTTAGAACTGGGAAACTCTTAAGCTGAGAAGCATAGGGAGAGCTTGTAGACCATGCCTATTTGTTACAAGTAATTACGTCAGCTGAGATCTGTTTGCTAATAATAGTTTCGTCATTCGAGACACCAGCAGACACCGCAGTCAGGCAGTTTACGCGTCAGAATGACGTAAATATTGTATTGCATCATATCACGACGTCGCAGCGTCGTGTTGCATTGTTGCATTATATCACAATGTCACGTCGACGTCGCGTTGCATCATGTTGACATCATGATTTAGCCAATTCAAATACAGCGTGGGCCTGATTTATTTATCATTGCTAAGTGACCACTCCATTGCTAGTGTGCGTGTGTGTGTGTGTGTGTGTGTGTGTTAGAAACGGCTGTATTAATAGAAATAATGACGTTACACCATGTAAATCATGGCATACCTAATTCTATAAGCGCTACCTTTACCTAACCAAAGATATTGTATGCATAAGAAATACCACACTGGGATAGATATACCAAACCACCACTAATTTACTAGGTTGTGTGACGTCACAGTAAATTTCTGATGGTTCCAGCCAAAGATGTTGTATGAGGAACAGCGCTATAAAATACGCCGCTAGAGAGGTGAGCAGTATCTCCAGCACCTGCGAAAAGCCTGTCACCTGCAGAATAGCTCACCCCTCAGATTCCAATGTGTAGTGCGTAGCAGCGAAATCTGCCGACCCTCTAGCTCCCCCACTCCCACCCCCACCCTCCTCAAACGATGAATGGCTGAGAAAATTGTTGTGTAATCCTCTCCTGCCTGGCGGCTGACACAAAAGACAATGCTGATATATCAGATGTGCCTGAGGGATATAGCGCTTGGGGTAATAATGGCAGAGTGACACCAAGATGTCGGTGGAAATGTCAAAGGCTACTACAAATTCACACCTAGATTACGGGGTACTCACTCCAACAGCCAGACACCTTCATGCTTGCCAGAGTAAACATCTGGAGGCCTTCGCGGGTAAACGTTGCTAATAGTTTAAGCAGTAAGCAGTCTGCTCTCCTTCACCCTTTCTCTCTGGACTAATCAGAAACAAGATCCCCTCCTCCGTCAATTATCATACTTTTTAAAACTAGCGTGAGTAGTTCCAGTTTCAGCCAGACAGCGCTCCCAGATGGAACGAAGAGATGTAATTATATTTACGACACCCGAACAAAACAAATCCTACAATATTATTAGTCTGTGACAATGCTATCAGACGTAAATAAGCCCTGCAGGAACACTGACTGTTGACGAAATCCGTCAGGACTCCCATGAAGAATAAGAAGACATGTGACTCACGGAATATTAATGTGCGACGTAAATAGATCAGCAATGTGTAGCACCGAAAATGTAAATAAAATACCTTCTGCACCATCCAAAATTATCGCCATTTAACATTCGTTGATAACTTGCACTGTTATTTTGATTGTGAAACCGTAAGCTGTTTTACAGAAACTATATTTACTACGTATTTAATTTTGGCTGTATATAACTTATTGTGATTATAATGAAGATATTGTAAGTTGCTAGGTAAGAGCCAATGGAGCTTTATTGAAATGTATCGATAGTAGCGAAAAATGGTAGTAGTGGTGCCGTTGTTTATCTTTGAGTGTTGCGAGTCTCTGTCGCGTTGCGAGCAGACAACAAGCAGAGAAGCTTGAATGGTGAGGAAGTGCGGAAGTGTTCGTTGGGCGCTCCCGCCGACGTGGTGTGGAGCCATGCTTGCGCCAGTGCAGACGCGCCTGATTCGTTAGCCAGCGAGTATTGAGAGTAAGGTTGGAGTGGACAGGTGCAGGAAGCTTCAATTCTAACTATTGCCTATCCCACAACTATCCGTGGCACTGGAGACGACTCTGGGTTTTTCTCATCGCAGAGCAGCAGCAGCAGCAACAGCAACAGCGGCAGCTCAGTTTTGTCGTCGGCTACATCCTTCAATCGTCTGCACATCTACAAAATCGTAAGACCGTTAACTGCCAAACATAGTAATGCAGAGGGTTTGACCAGCAACATTTCTTTCACAAAGTGTGAATAACTTGAATAATAACTTGCAATAGTTACAACTTGTAGGGCGCCTGTGTTGTCATTGTCCTCAGTCTCAGACATTATTACTAAGTAGGGCCCCTTTCTTTCCCATGCAGTCACCGAGTGCAGCAATAATATGAAGATTGATTAAATATTTACTGCCAATTACTTGTATTTGGTACTGACTAGTTTCAGTCTAAATTTTCTGCCTCAGTAATTGTTTATTCTTGTATTGCATAACAGAGGCTACTTAAAGTAAAGTAAAATTCCACTGCCAAACTAATAACTAAAGATGCAGCACAAATTAAGAGTGCGCAATTTCATTTACTATGTATGTAGCTTAGCGAGTGACTTCTGCTGGCTTGGTATATATTTTACAGTTGTTATTTTAAAAGTAAAATCAATTGCTCATTTGCTTAAAGTGAATTCAATTCTATTTTTTAATAATCAAAAGTAAATTGCTTGCCTTTTTCTAAATTTTGCAGTACGTTACACTAAGGTTACTGAAAGTTATTTTTTTACGTAACGAAGTTCATGTTAAGCCATTCATTTATTTAACCAGTAATTTCATTTAACGTTACTTTCAAAATTGAGCGTTTCAAAATAAATAACAGCAAACTCAGTGCTTTCTGATTCATTTATTTTCTCGTGACTGTTGTAGTGTGGAAATCGTGACAATCTTCTGTTGCCACGCCAGTGATTATTTGCTTAAATTTCTTTGCCATTATCTTTCTCGTGATTAGCAGTGAATTTTGTAGTAAATATTACGTGGTATCCTTTTTCCCCCATGTGGTTCGTGAGCGATTGCACTATATTCCACCTACTTCAAAATTATCATCTAAATTTAGCTTAAATTTAAAATAGATTATTCCTTCAGCAGAGTCTGTTGTAGACATTCCTCCAGCTAACCGCTGTTATTTTCCTTCGGTACGTCAGCCTTAGTCACTGTAAAATAAAAGGCCTTTGCAATCACGGTCAGTTACATCGCAATCCAGTTGGCCGATTAGGAATGGGGAGGTCACAAATGGACTTGTTAGGTGAACGTGAAGAGTCTACAAATAATGTAGAATCCTCATTTTGAAGGTTTTATGTCATCTTGATTGGTCAGACGTCCAGACGTTATAAACAGTGAGGAAATAACCTCATTCAGTTTTAATGGAATTTTCTTCTGAAACAATATTTAACAGGAACTTGGCTCAGTTTATGGGATGTGACGTCGACTTCTGTTGCAGGCGGCAGCAGGTAAACGTATTTGGGTGTGAAGGGGCATTTGGCTGATGCCCTCGAACTAGATGCACACTTGGGATACATCAGGCGGGTCACGTTTAGAATTGTGGAGTTGGTAACGAAAATCTTCATTGTTCTTTTACATGTTTCGAAAGGCATTCAACATTAACAGTGAGTGAATACCGAGTTTTCTGACGATGCTACAGACTTGTCGTAAACCTCTTGATTGTAAGCATATGTGGCTATGTTTCACGAGCTCTTTATCTGTCCTTAATCATCTCTGTCGACGTTGTTAGTAGTCGTTCAAGGTTAAAGCCACAAACTGGTTATATTGTGGCTACGAAATATGGATTAGTGTCATTTTATGAGTCCCGCACGACGTGTATAACGGCCAGTTGGTAATGCATGGAGTGTCTCGTCCAAATGGGTGACCTTGTTTCCCACGTTCCTTCTTTGTAGAAAGTATGTCGGCATCTTTTGTAATTATGATTAACGTAGGAATAATTGGAGCCCACCCTGTATTGGCTATTTTATACCAATATACACTATATGATCAAAAGTATGCGTTCAATCAGGTGCTGGAAGGTTTCTTAAACTGACAGACCATGTTCGCGGAGTGCTACACTGAGGAGAGGTATTGATGTCGGTCGGTGAGGCCTAGATCAAAGTGGGAGTTCCAAAACATTCCAAATGTGTTCTGTAGGATTCAGGTCAGGGCTCTGTGCAGGCCAGTCCATTACAGGGATGTTACTGTCGTGTAACCACTTCGCCACAGGCCGTGCATTGTGAACAGGTGCTCGATCATGTTGAAAGATGCAATCGCCATCCCCGAATAACTCTTCAACAGTGGGAAGCAATAAGGTGCTTAAAACATCGATGTAGGCCTGTGCTGTGATAATGCCACGCAAAACCACAAGGGGTGCAAGCCCCCTATATGAAAAACACGACTACACCACAACACCACCGCTTCCGAATTTTACTGTTGTCACTACACACGCTGGCAGATGACGTTCACGAGGCATTCTGCATACCCATACCCTGCAATCGGATCGCCACATTGTGTACTGTGATTCGTCACTCCACGCATCGTTTTTCCGCTGTTCAATCGTCCAATGTTAACGGTCCTTACACCAAGTGAGACGTCGTTTGGCATTAAACTAGGGATGTTTAGGAGTGTGAAAATCTCGCATGCAGACGTATGACACAAGTAACACCTAATCACCTGACCTCGTTCGAAGTCCGTGAGTTTCGCGGACCACCCCATTCTGCTCTCTCACAATGTCTAATGACTACTGAGATCGCTGATGTGGAGTACCTGGCAGTAGGTGACAGCACAATGCACCTAATATGAAAAACGTATGTTTTTGGGTGTGTCCGGATACTTTTGATCACATAGCGTAGATTTGTTAGAAACTAAGGTTACTGCTTATTTGCACACCCTACTGCACAATATTCCGTAGTCCTCAGCCTGTCTTTCCAATGGTCACAATTTTAGTAGCTGGTTGAGCTGTGTACATTTCACGCTCAAGAATATACATCTGTTTTCTTGCAGCGTATACGGTATGTTTGGTATAGCTACGGTCCACAAGACGCAAGAAAGAGTACAAGTCATCTGTTGCGCGTTTTCTTTGCAGGTGTACGAAGTCAGCTTTCAGTTTCTGGGCACAAATCCACTTTAAAGTTAAAACAAGGCTCTTCAAGAATTCAGCTCAATGTATTCGAATAATTTCTAGTTCAAGTCAGATTAAGTTCTATATTATATGCATCTGAATGATTTTCCTATTAGTGTCGGTCTTTATTTTTAATGATCTGGTGCTACCCGCCACGAATTCCACTCCTTTGCCAACCTCTTTATCCAATAGTAGCACCCGCTACCTAAGTCCTCAGTTACTTCCATCTCTGTCTTCTTCTACAGTTTTTACTCTCTACAGTCATTCCTCGACGGCTTAACAGATGTTCCATCATCCTGTCCCATATTCTTGTCGTTTTTTCTATGTACCCTTCTTCGATTCTGTGCATTACCTCCTCATTTCTTACCTTATCAGTGCACCTAATTTTAATAGCCGTCTGTAGCACCACATCTCAAACGCTTCGATTCTCTTCTGCACAGTTTTTCCCACGGTCCATGTTTCAATCATACAAATGTATAATGCTATACTCCTAACGTATATTTTCATAAATTTCTTCCTCAAATTATGGCATTTGTTTGATACTACTATTCTTCTCTTGGCCAGAATCGCCCTTATTGTCTGTGTTACTCTGGTTTTCATGTCTTCCTTGCTCCTCTGTTGTTTGCTATTTTGCTGCCTAGGTAACTTAACTTCATCTACTTCGTGACCACCAATCCTGATGTTGAGTTTCTCACTGTTCGCTTTTCTGCTACTTCTCATTACTTTAGTCTGTCTTCGATTTATTCTCAGTCCGAATTCTGTACTCATTAGACTGTTTATTCCATTCAGTCGATCATGTAATTCTTCTTCACTTTCATTGAGGATAGCAATGTCATCAGCGAATCGTATCATTGATATCCTTTTACCTTGGTTTTGAATTCAAAACCTCAACCTTCCTTTTATTATCGCCATAATTCTTCGATGTATAGATTAACCTATCTTTCGCCCTTTTTAATCCGATCATTCGTTCTTGGTCTTCCAGTCTTATTATTCGCTCTTGGCTCTTGTACATGTTGTGTATTACTTTTCTCTCCCTATAGCTTACCCCTATTTTCCACAGAATTTCTAACAGCTTGCACCACTTGACATTGTCGAATGCTTTTTCCATGTCGACAAATCATATGAACGTCTTGATTTTCCTTTAGTCTTGCTTCCATTATCAACCACAACGTCAGAATTGCCTCTCTAATGACTTTACTTTCCTACAGCCAAACTGATCGTCACATCCTAAATTTTATTTTCCATTCTTCTTTACATTATTCTTGCTAGTAACTTGCATGCATGAGCTGTTAAGCTGATTGTGTGATAATTCTCGGACTTGTCAACTCTTGCATTCTTTGGAATTGTGTGGACGATATTTTTCCGAAGTCAGATGGCATATCACCAGTCTGATACATTCTACACACCAACGTGAATTGTCGTATTGTTCCCACTTTCCCCAGTTATTTTAGAAATTCTGATGGAATGTTATCTATCTCTTCTCTCGTATTGATCTCAGTCTTCCAAAGCTTTTTTAAATTCTGATTCTAATACTGGATCCACCACTTCTTCTAAATTGACTCCTGTTGCTTCTTCTATCATATCAGACAAATCTTCCCCCTCATAGATGCCCTCAATGTACTCTTTCCACATATCCGGTCTACCCTCTGAATTTAACGGTGGAATTCTGGTTGTATTCTTGCTTTTAATTTCGCCGAAGGTTGTTTTGACTTCCCTGTGTGCTGAGTGAGTCCTTCCAACAACCATTTCTTTTTCGATTTCTTCACATTTTTCATGCAGCAATTTATTCTTAGCTTCTCTGACCTTCCGGTTTATTTCAGTCCTAAGTGACTTGTATCTCTCTATACCTGAATTTTCCAGAAAATTTTTGTGCTACCTTCTTTCGTCGATCAATGGAAGTATTTCTTGGGTTACTCTGCAGCTTTTAGAAATTGTGAATATGTCATGTTAATAATATTTATGTGTTTGACGTTAACTGCTTTTTATTGTATTTTAGGAGACTGCGCTAAGAAGTACTGCCTCCAAATTTATTATGTAAAAACATCTTTATTATTCATTTTTGCAAATTTATTTTTCAATACAGTCACACTGGTGGCGAACACATTTCTCTCAATGACAGACCAGTTTTGATACCTTCACTGTAGAACGTTTGACTTTACTGACGAAGTCACAATCTCACCTCTGCTTGCACCGCTTACCTGAAGACGTCCATGTGTGGATGAACTGTTCGAAATCCTGCTTTCAGTTTCTCGAGGCTCTCTCCCGCGCAGAGGGTTACGCTGTACACTGCCATCTTACACGCTATGATTCGGAGACCTCTGGCGGCAGAGGATTGTAACTTGGTTTAGCGAAGCGGGGAAGTAGATGGAGTAATATGCATGTCAAGTAATACCTCAACCTATATTGAGAACAAAATTAAAATTTCGGAGGCGCTACTATTCAGCACGACCTCGCAATACCGGTATAGTTTCGGGTCACTGAATAATTCCTTATGTTGATTGCATATATTACACAATATCGTCTTATACATACGCTAAAAAGCAGTAGATATAATGCAAGTCATATCATTATGACATGAAAAACATATACTCATAAAACACTAACGTATGAACTATGAATAATGTATGATAAGAAATATGTGTGACGTGTGAACGCCAGAAAATTGTCCGATAAATCAAAATACTATCTAAAAGCAGTTTATGTCAGTTACATAATTACTAAAATGACATTTTTACGTTCTAGGCGCGCAGTTCGGAACCGTGCGACTGCTACGGTCGCAGGTTCGAATCCTGCCTCGGGCATGGATGTGTGTGGTGTCCTTAGGTTAGTTAGGTTTAAGTAGTTCTAAGTTCTAGGGGACTAATGACCACAGCAGTTGAGTCCCATAGTGCTCAGAGCCATTTGAACCATTTTTGACATTTTTACAATAAATAAGTAAGTATCCACGGAATACTAAAATTGATTTGCAACCGGTTGTATTTAGGTCCCTATTAAAAAAAAAACTTCCGCTCATTAAACACAGTTTTTTACGGTCACAAACCATCCATCAAGCCCTATTTTTTCAAGTGCAGCCTAACTTTGAAGATCTTTGCTCAGTTTATGCCTTCAAGACCGTTTCATCCGTGGAATATCTGGACTTTCAGAAGATTCTCCTGTTGTGGAAACAATGTAGAGGCACACTGTACCATAAAAGGTTGTGATTACGACACTAGTCACATATCTCGTTATCTGGCTGGAACGGAAACTTAGGGGGGAAGGGGGGAGGAGGGACCACAGTGAGTACGTTGCCAACAGAGCGCACGCGAGGCTCAAACAACTTAACCCAATGCTCAACAGGGAAAGAACACTGAATAGGAGAGAGTCGATATCCCTATACATGACACTGTTTAGACCTCTAATGACGTACGCAGGTATCGTCTGAGGATAAGCAGCTCCTTCACGCCGCCTGCAGATCATACAGAACAAAGTACTACGCATCATTAGCAACGCTCCACGCTACATACGTACTGTGGATCTTCACAATGAATACCGCCTTGGAATCCTCAAGGAAGTATTCAAAAAACACGCCACACGACTATACAGGAACTCGAGACACTCGAACAATCCTTTCATACTCTGGGAAATTATGATCACAATCATCGGTGAAAGCATAAACGGCCAAAGACTCTGGTAGCTAGGGCATAACAACCTAAGGCGAGCCAACATACACCCGCTAGAGATAACATCGGCAAGCCCCTGCAAATCACCAACATTGACTGTTATTAAAGCGGACCAACAGGCTACAGCAGGGAAACCGTAAAGTTCGCACACTAACTCACAAACAAACCACTAACACTACCCTACACGCTGAATACCATATATGACCCATCGGACACAAGACGATGATGCACCTAACTGTTACAGGTATGCAGACGCTGACTGAGGAGCCAACACCGGCACCCAGCAGCAGCCGCAGCCGCCGAGTAACACCACCGCACTACGTCAAAGGTATCCGCCAGCATCATACCCACTACTAAAACAGCCTATCCTGTCGCAGGCAACAAGAAAACCACTACTGCTGTTAAACCCGACCCAACTATCGCAGAGTTTTTTTTTTTCCTTGGCTCTTGCCTTGGCACTTTTTCCCCTCTGCACTACAAAATATGCCGGTCGGTGTGGCCAAGCGGTTAAAGGCGCTACAGTCTGGAACCGCGTGACCGCTACGGTCGCAGGTTCGAATCCTGTCTCGGGCATGGATGTTTGTGATGTCCGTAGGTTAGTTAGGTTTAAGTAGTTCTAAGTTCTAGGGGACTGATGACCCGAGAAGTTAAGTCCCATAGTGCTCAGAGCCATTTGAACCTTCAAACTTTTACCATTTTTGCCGCGCAGGGTAGCCGTGCGGCCTGAGGCGTCTTGTCACAGTCCGTGCGGCTCCCCATCTGAGGTTCGAGTCCTATCTCGGGCGTGGGTGTGTGTGTCGTCCTTAGCGTAAGATAGTTCAAGGAAGGTTACATAGTGTGTAAGCATAGGGACCGATGACGTAAGTTGTTTGGTCCCATAATACCGTACCACTAATTTTTCCACTACCCTTCGTTTAACTTCCGACCCAATCTATCTCCAGATAAGCGCTTATTAATGGTTAACCTTAATCAGATGTACACAAACATCACACTCGAAATACTCACATCCTGCGAGACCTCACTTTATTGAAAACTAACACTTATGCAGTGGCAGTAGACTGGTTTGGGCGTAGAAGGGCTCCACCTCTCACTAGAAACCTAGTCGATCTTGATTTTTTCACTCTGCAGCCAGCGGCGGAGTGTGCGCTAACTTGAGAGTTTCTTCGATTGTGGCAACTATGACACGGATGGGGACTATATCCTGGGATATCCGAAGTTTTGAAGGTTAGAGTACAAGTACTGGTGGAAGTTTTTGCCTGTTAGGGTGGGTCGTGAGACGTGCTTAGATAGTTCAGTCGGGAGGGCATTGTCTGTGAAAGGTAGAGGTCCCAGGTTCGAGCTCCAATCTGGCACACAGTTTTAAACTGCCAGGAATTTTCAGATGACTGCAAATGTTTGAGTTGTGTGCTACTCTTCATTTATTTAAAAGAAATAAAAATAAAAGAGCTTCAGGTCGGTAGCTGTATGACTGACGTTAAGCGTCTCTATTATTTGAGACAGTAATTTCCCCTCCGCGTCCCTCCTATTGATTGTGTCTTGAGAGGCTAGCACCACGTGATTCTACTGACCCCAGGAGCCTCTCTTGTTCCTTCCTTCAGCTGAGACATTTTGGCGGCTTGTGTTGATTGCAAAATATTGACACAGCCATTCCTTCGAGCGCTGTGTCAACCGCCAATATCTTTTTCATCGTGTGTACGCAGCTGCCCTGGAGAGAGGTGACGGAATTTTCCTCGAAGGTGCGCCATCTCTGCACTCACTCGATTATTTTGTACGGCCATGTCGTCTGCTTATCACTAATGCATAATCACAGGGAAACCAAAAGTTTCTTCTGTATAATAGCAGAAAATCCGTGAGTGATCAAGGTATATGTAATTGCAGCTGAATGTTTCTTCGGGCTTGACAGAGCACCAGGAATATTAAACAGTAAACTCTGATGTTCGGCAAAATATTTTTTATTTGAATACGAATCTGCTTTCGTCTTCTTAGACCGTTTTCACATGAAATCTGAAAATCGCAACCGCGGATAAAATGACGTACAGCTTATACAGGTATGACTGATACATACACAGGAAATATATAAAATGATTAGCTGCAGAGAGTTTACAAAGGAAATATATGACTTTTATATCAACTAGAGTTTGTTGCACTTAACAGACAATGGAAAATATTGTTTTATGTTACGATGAAAGTTGGAGCTTCAAACAAATCATGAAAATTGAAGTCGAATTTATCATCACATTCTAACACTTACATAACTAAAATACAGTTTAACAGAGCAGAAACTGAGTTGGCATCCTGTGTCATATGTTGATTGGTTTCAAGTATTTCCAGAAGTGTCATATACGTACTTTTCGTGACAGCATGTAAACGTCACGGTCTACTTGGTTCATTTTTGCGTTTGTTAATACTCCTACAAGTGTTCGAAATTATATAGCCCGTTTAGCTTAATGACATCAGTCCACACAAAATAAAACTGTGGTGTGTAAGTTCGTAAGTCACACGAGTTACAGCAGAGGCAGTTTTGTTGTTGTTTGATTTATTAATCCTGGAAAGATGAGGGCCGTAAATTGCTCTCCCATATTTGAGTAGTCATTACTCTTGTTTTACAGTGCCTTCATTATGATACACATTTTGTAAGGAAGCTGACATCTAGTATGGAATTCAACAGTGGGAATCTTGCTGGCCACGTGAGTACCTGACCATAACTGGAAAAGTCCATAGAGACTACTCTATCACGACACAGTACTCGTAGTGACACGGTATACTCGTATATGTCGACTGTAAGGAGGTCATTATGTGGGTCTTTGCTGGTTTATGCACGATACCTATTAAGCGCTCTTGATCGTACAGACTTATTTTGATGAACATGATCTCCCGCCTGTCATCCTTCATTATAGATGAAGATGATAAAGATATAAGGTTTGATGTCAGATCACATACATGCGCTGAAACCACTCGGTAGATCGTATAACGAGCGTGGGAGTTCAGAGAAATTTATGTAATTGGGGGGGGGGGGGGAGGTCTTAAAACTGTTTTTTTTTTTTGCGTAAGTAACTGTGTGAGTGAGCTCCTACATATGTAATATTCTAAGAACTGAATTTTACATGAGATACATAAACTTAAAACTTAACGTGAGCCAAATGACTGCACATTATTTACTTAATATTTCTTGTATGGAGACTACTACGGTATCTTAAAGGTATACATACCATTAACATGTCAGATATAGTAAATACGTTTTTTTACAATGTTAATATGACTATTGAAGTCATATTTTTCAATTAATGATCTGTAATTATTTATTCATAGCATTAATTGCTGCATGTATTCAGTAAAATGAACAATAAGTTAGGAAATACATTTGAAAGTTTTCAGAAAGGATGTTGATATTCATACATCAATATTTTTAATTTTTCAGTTGAAGTTAAATATGTGAAATAGAAAGACTTCAGACTACTGAGATGATCCTGATCGGCGTAAGTAACAATAGTCAGTGGTACAGTGTGTTGACAAATACTTCTCAAAAGAGGAGAAGCAGGAATTAAGTTTCAAGAAACGGTCACTGAAACTTGCATTATCTGCAGCGTGTTTCGGAAACACCTTTAACGAATTTGGAAATGCCTACTCCTCACTCCAAAACAAAGTAAGAAGTCAGTACAAATATATACCCAAAAGTTTAATTTTTGAAGTATAATGAGCATTTAAGAGCATTGAATTCAAGTTAATATACAACAGCTGATGTACGTAATCAGTACTTGAAGAACATTTTGTTAAGGAGCCAAGTGATGAATGTGAACGCACGCACTGTATTTAGTGATGATATGTTGTCATGGAGATTTGTATGTATTTGACATTGTGTACATTTGAGGTTAATCAGTTCGGAATGTTTGATCTCAGCAGTAGTAGTGGGATACAAGTAGTCCGAGAAATAATGACAAGATATTAATTCCATTTATGTACGGCTGTGTGAATGAAAATGGACGCAAGATGGGACAGCTGCACAAAAATGCATTTCCCGACAGAGGGCAGCAAAGTCACTTAACCTTTACAGCAGATTGTCACCGCATTCATGAAACAGGAGCCGTGGCATCAGAAATGGTTGGCCAAGGTAGTCGAAACTTCGTTTTACTCCTTATCAGAAGGACCTGTCAAAGAAGATCCAGGTATGAGCAGAATCGCTGTGACACATGCTGTATCCCATAGCACCACATGGAATGTCTGTTTTGCAATACGATTGCCACCAGAACTGATTAAAAAGCACCATTAGTAACCTAAAATGTATGCTGATTTTTATTTATATGCAGCGTGTTTACATTACATTTTCTTAGATTGTACTTTTTATTTACAAAAAGTTATAGCACTTCCAGGCTTAGTATAATGTTTTATTACTTACTAATGGGTTAAAGTTACACTAAATTTATGCTTGTTTACTGCTGGTGAAGATACTCTGCTTCCAGCAAAATCAACACTTGTCAAAACAATTATGTTTTCTGTAATGTTACCAATTATTGATGTGTTTGTATGATGTCTATGGTGAGTAATTTATGTGTGTGTGTATGTGGTTTTATTGTTTTATAACGTTTAACTCTGAGTTGTTTGTATGTATTGGGTCATTTACCACTTGCTTGGTCCCTGGTAGAACTTTTCTGGACGACGTAGGATTCTTGCATTTGATGAGGAAGGCTGCTTATTTGTTTGTTACTAGCATTCATCCAATATACTAGTAACATTGTCTCTCCTGGCACCATTTTATGGGCTTTGGAGTACTAAAGATACGTATGTTGGATGGCTTAGTTGAGCACTAAATTAGCAGCACTGACTCCTCTACTGTTAATTCGTTCTGTTATGGCTGTATCGCCGGTATTTCACTCAGTTCATTGACATAGGTCGTTTGTGACTGAGGACTATCTTTCAACACTACTAACATATCTTACCGATATTTTTGGCAGTATAATAAACAGATGAAAAGAATGCCAGCGAGGGGTGAGAAGGGGAGCGAAGGAAATTGGCTTACCTCTCTCTACCTTCCGCCTAGCGATGGAAAAAACTACCAGTTAGAATCGATACTGGTATCGATACTCCCCCTTTAGTTCAGAGTAACCACTGTTTTTCGCTATTATTTGGTCTCGGTTATAACATTTTTTTAATTTTTACTGATAACAGGATAAAAAAGCGACATATTTGTTTGTCTTATCAGTGGCGCTAAATTTTTCGGCCTTTAAATAAAACGTTATGAAAACAAGTAAAGGTGATCGTAAAATTTCCATTGTTTTGAAATGTTAGGATGTTACAGAAACTGGGAAAAGTGATGCGCTTTTTTTAATACCAAAGCATAAGAATAGGTACAGGATTGCTGAGACAATCTCTTGCCCTTTATTAATCAGGAGCAGTGATCCTTTCCTTTTCTAGGAAGTAGAGTAAAAGGCGTATCTTAGCTTGTCATTTAAAGTCCAAAATTATTTATCGTTGGAAGGAAGCTCTGTGGCTGCTGAAAGGTTGGTACGTTTCCGAGTGATATTGTTTGTAATGAAAGTTGTCGACTTACAGATTAAGATGTTGTAGAACGAGTATTTACGAATAGACTATACAATCGTATGACTTCTTAGCAGAGTGTCAAAAAAATTGAATCAGCAGGAGAATGCTGGTATTTTTTGTAATATTCAACACAACATTACTTCCTGAGAAAAGTACGAACCCTAGACGGACCAAGTTCTTTTTTTTTTTTTTAATTCTGCTGTTTTGTTTGGTATTTTGTTTCTACGTATCTTGAACCTTATAATCCAAAAGCAAGTCTTGGGATTTTAAAATCTTTATTCACTATCTATGATCATTACTAAAAATATCAGCAATAAAAAACCGAAAATCGGTGATTTTAGAAATAGATTATTTTGAGCGGTCTGAATAGTCAGGTGAAACTGGAGATGAAGGAAACCTGTGTAATCGAAGACCAATTCTTTCAGCGATCGTGGTAGATTTGATTGCCAGCCTTGTCGTGTGTCATTGTTCACCTATTATTGTCTCATAGTTTTTTTTTTATTTACAGCTCCATTGCAAAAGGGTAAACTTCAAGCAAGAAACAGATGGGAAAATTACCATTGGCGCCGTTTAAACTTAGTAAAACGAAATATGTATCGAGACAAGAAAAAAAAAAACAAATTTCAGTGGCTGCATCTGCCCACTGGTACTAATAAATTATTTGTGTATACCACCTACACACACAGAGAATTTTGTCGTTCAGAAGTATCAGTGCACTGAAGACGTAGGACGATTTAATGTATTTACCGGACTCAAACTGGTTCACGTCAGCCACAGTTACAATTTTCTCGTATCTGCATTCATAAAAATGTTTTTAGAACTCTGCGTACTATCCTGTCTACAGAACTCGCAGCCAGATTCCTGCTGAGCGCTTTCTTGTGAGCTATGACCTGTATGCACCGAAAGCACGAATAATTATTAACTGCAGGCGTTCTTCGTATTAGAGTGTGCTGGAAGAGTGCGATGTTGCTCGTCCAACTATGGTAAAATTATTCATTGCAGGCGTTCCTGGTATCAGGGTGTGCTGGAAGAGTGTGTGGTTGCTCGTCTGTCTATGGTATAAACTGAGACCGATAAATAAGGATCAGAATGTATAAGTGTGCTGAAATTAATCGTATGCTTTGGACTAATAATTATTCACTGCAGTCGCTCTTAGTATTCATGCTTCCCGAAAGAGTGGGCTGTTGCTCGTCTGTCCATAGTGTCCATTGAGAATGGCAAAAATGATCAGAAAATACACATCTGCTGAAATTAATCGTATACTTTCTTCTGTTTATGGAAAGAATGTGAAAATCTGAGACATCTGAATAAATTGATCAAACGTTGATGAAGTCTCAAATACCCATTTGCATTAATCTTTTAATCCATTCGCTGAAAGAGCGTTTCGTTGACTGCTGATGCCTTGTTATGTTATTTGTCAGCAAGGAGTCATTTTTAAATATGCGAAACACCTATCATCAAACTCTGCCCATTAACAGCATAAATTTCGTGACGAATGTCAACAACTCTGAGGCTATTCATCAGCAAATCTCCCAGTACCGTAAGAATTTTGCATTAAATGGAATTTTTACATGCGTTACTCACTATAAACGGCTATTACCTACTCACGCTACTTGTCACTCAAGACGAAAGTGAAAGTTACTTTCTGGAAAGTTCTCTCACATTCTTCTATGGTAATAGTACCTAGTTACCAAAATCAGTCGCCAACTATTCGCCATCATGCAGCAGTAAGATATTGCTATTTCCAAAAATTCCTCCTAATGTAGAGTATTTTATCTAAAGAAAAACGTAAAATTCGCTGTCTTCAGACCATTAATACCCGACGAACGTCACGAAATAACCCGTCATACATGGAAAAACTTGTACTGATTTGCATATCCTATTTTTCAACTACATTATCCTCTGTTAACAAATATATTCTGTCATAAATGCGTGCAGAAATATCGATTAAGTTGGGACCCTTTGAGATTAGGATTTAAACTGAGGGGTATTGGAGGAATTAACGAAAATAATTCAGAATATGGCTCTCACCTGCAGGCAGTGGAGAAACTCAAAGGTAGATCGTTCGACTGCAAACATTATTTGAAGGACATTATCTGCAGTATCCGCCCCCGTAGCGCCGGCACGGTGAATCAGCGTGGTCGGTCAGAGGGTTAGCTGCTCTCTGTAATAAAGAAACTGAGTTAATGGATTAACGACGAACTCAAACGGGTGTCTTGCGACGTCCGCCCCGAGCAGATACAACGAACAAAATGAGGTAAAAAAAAGTAGCGTAGCGGTAGCGTTACCACCTACGACGTAGGGGCCCGGGTTCGATTCCCGGCAGGGGACGGGGTGTCGTGTGTCGTGCATCATCATTGACTCGCAAGTTACCGAAGTGTCGTCAACTAAAAAGGACTTGCAATACGGCAGCCGGATCTTTTTTCATTCGCAGTTACGTTTGGGGTCGTCTACAAGTGCGTTTGATATGTAACTGTAGAATATGATACGGCTAGAGAGAAAATCAGCCTTACTCTTTTCAAAGGAATCTTCGTGGTAATGACTATAATCACTTAGGGGAAACCAGACTGGGATCTGAACCGAGCTGCGCTGAAAGTAAATACACAGTAGTGGATCGGTAATGTTGCTCAAAAGCACAGGATTTGGTACGTAAGACTTCCGCAAGTGAGGAACATGATTAATTAATTAAAATCAGCTACAGTTTTACTAATGATTTACTCAAACCGCGCCCGGTTTTGGGGTGTTTAAATCCAAAACTCTGACGTATAAAATTATTGTATTTGGCCATGCGTAACATGCGGTCGGGTCAATCAGTGCAATGGCTCCAAACCACTGCATCAGACGGAAACGGTCCGTCGTCGGGCGGTCGCAAGCTGTGAACGCCAACCAGGACGTCACTCTTTCTTTTCAATTTATCGGCTTTCTGGACGTGCCCATTCGACCATCTCAAGAATGAAACGTCAATTGTGACGATACGAACCTAAGGAGAACACAAACCCGACGTTGAATGGCGTTCATAGATGGGGCTGCCCGACGGCGGACAGTTTTCGTCACTGACTGGCCCGACTGCATGTTATGCAATAACAAATACAATAATGTTATACACCTGAAGATGGTCTGAATAAATCATTAGCACAACTGAGGCGGATCTCTTTAAATTAATTAATCTTTCCTCAAAAGATGAGGAGTCATGAAATTCTCAGTTTTATTCATAAAAGGATCAGTAGTCGAACCACGAGCCCTGTATTAAGATGACACTACTCCTGCCTACTGAAGTACGCAGTACTCTAGACTGCAGTACTCTAGACTGCAAGCAGAGGTTAAAATTGGAAAGCACGCTTACATTCAACAACATCTGTTCTATGTGTAACTGCAAATTTTGGTCATGAAAGCATTTGAAAATTATCTTATTTTGCATATTTCCATCTTTGATTATACATGGTGCTATTATTTGGCGCAACTTCGCCCATATATACAAAGTAAACATTGCACAGAAACGTGCTGTAACGGTGATGCCTGGTGTCCATGACCGAACTTCGTGTAGGTAACTAATTAATCGGGAATCGGTTATCTGATGTACATGTACAGACAAACAAATGGTTTCAGTATCAGAAAAATTGAATGATTTATTTAAGAGAAAGAACTTCACAAATTAAGAAAGTAAATAACGAGTTGGTCCACCTCTGGCCCTTATGCAACCAGCTATTCGACTTGGTATTGATTTATAGAGTTGTTGGATGTCTTAGTGAGGAATATCGTGTGAAATTATGTCCAACTGGAAAGTTAGATCGACAAAATCCCAAGCTGGCTGAAGGGAAAGATCCGTCAACCTTCCTAGCCAAGGTAGGTTTGGAAATTACGAAGACCAGCAGTGTGCGGTCGGGCATTATCTTGTGAAATGTAAGCCCGGTATGATTTTCCATGAAGGGCAACAAAACGGAGCGTAGAATATCGTCGACGTACCGCTGTGCTATAAGGGTGTCGCAGATGACTAAAAGGGTCCCGCTAAGAAAAGAAATGGCATCCCAGACCATGATTCCTGGTTGTCGGGCTGTATGGCGAGCAATAGTCAGGTTGGCATCCCACCATTTTCGGGGCGCCACCAGTCACGTCTTTGCTTGGCATCGGGGCTCCGTTCGAAGCGGGACTCATCACTGAAGGCAATCCTACTCGAGTCAATGAGATTCCAGGCCGAAGACGTGCATGGACATGCCCCGGACAGCGGTAGGATACCTAATTGACTGTCGCCTCCAATAGGGCCCGACAACATGGAGTGATAGGTTGGGTGTGTCATTTCTTTTCATAGCAAGACCCCTCTGCTTTGCATCGGCTACACTCTTACAGCACAACGGCACGTCGACAACATTCTACGCCCAGTTCTGTTGCCCTTTGCGGAAAGCCATCCTGGGCTTACATTTCAGCAAGATAATACCCTCCGCACACGGCGAGAGTTTTTACTGCTAGTCTTCGTGCTAGAAAAATCCAACCATGGCCAACAGGGACGCCGGATCTCTCACAAACTGAGTATATTTGGAACATTGAGGGCAGGGACCTTTCAACAACTTGGGATTTTGAAGATCTGACACACCAGCGGGACAGAATTTTGCACGATATCCCTCAGGAGCTACAAATTAATGCTAAGCAGCAAAAGAGCCAGAGGTGGTCCAACTAGTTATTGACTTACTCAGTTTGTGAAGCTCTTTCTCTTGAGTAAATCATCCAATTTTTCTGAAATTTAAATAATTTGTTTGTCTGTACACGTAAATCACATCTACCAATTAGCGTCCCATTCCGATAATGCCTTTGTGGTGTGTCTTTTTTTTTGTCTTAGAGTGCATGCTGCATGACAAAATGGTGCAGCACCCAGAAGTGATCTCATGGCAGTGTACGTTCGTACATGTAAACACCATCGGCGGGGGAATAAGTGATTAGAGTCACAATTCTTTGTGACCAGAGTGCATTAGTGCGTTAGTGTTGTTCATGTTTAATGTTGTTACCGGCCCTGGCAGCGTGTATATAAAGGGCAAGAATAACGTGACCATTGTGAAGGACATGGAGAAGCTGCCTATTCGTCTGAGAAGCGGCCACGTTCTGGGCCTCCATTTAGCTGGCTGGTCGAATAGTGCAATATCCAGATTTGTTTGGTATTCCTATGTGACAGTGGCCCGATATTGGATTGTATCCAAATGTGGGGACAAGCACGTTCATCGTTTAGGGTTCAGTCGACCATATATGACCACCACAAAGGAGGATCGCCGTAGTGCTCACCAGGTACATCGTAGTCCGTTCTCATTTGCAACTGGCTTACAAGAACAAGTAATGGACTCCCTGTAGCGTTCTGTATCAGTCTGCACCATTGGTTAGGGAGTAGCAGCAATTGGGCTAGCATATAACCGTCCCACGCACAGGGTGTCGTTAGGAACACAACACGAACGGCTGATCAGTAGTCGTACTGTGACTGGAAAGCGTGAACTGCTGATGGGTGGGGTCGCATTGTGTTTAACAATCAATCGCGGTTCTGCACTACTCCGGATTACCATCGTAGTAAGTACGGCGCGACCTTGGGAGCGATCCCATTCTTCCAATGTTTTGGAGGGGCACATTGGCCTTATTCCTAGCATTATAATTTACAGAGTCTTTTGGTATGAGGTCAGATCACGCCAGCCAGTGACTGTGGGAATTCTGACGGCACAACAGTACGTCAAGGACATCCTGTGATCTCGTATATTACCGCTCATGCGACAGACGAATCGTGGTGCCATTTCTGAACAGTACAATGCTCGTCCTCACAGGGGACGTATCTCTATAAACTGTCTGCGTGTTCAGGTTCTCCAATGGCCAGCAACATCCCAGTCTGTCCTCAACAGAACATGTGTGCGATCAGCATGGACGTCGTCTTTGTTGCAGTGTCATTATCAAGGATATCAAGAACTAGCATGTCTCAGGAGAGAATACAATGGCTTGATGACACACATCCACACAGAATCAGTGCATGGTCCAGGCCAAAGAGGTGCAACATGATGAAGCCAAGTGATTTGTAAATTTGACTCGATGTTGTAATCACTGAAATAGAATGACATACCCTTTCAACCGATGAAGTTTCATTTCTACTCCGCATTCCTTTCTGTGAGCTTCGTCTTTTTTTTCTAACGCATGAAACTTTTTTGTGCAGAATTAGACATAATTTGATAATGTAAATAATTTTCATTAATACAACACTGGGAACGAAAATAGCCACTTTTGTCCACAACTTAAACGAGCAAAGCTATAGAGACATTTGAGCATAGCCCTTGCGAATTGAAAGTGTTGGCAGGTAACACACACACACACACACACACACACACATATATATATATATATATATATATATATATATATATATATATATATATATATATATATATATATATATTGTACAAGGTGGTCAGTTGATCGTGACCGGGCCAAATATCATACGAAATAAGCGTCAAACGAAAAAACTACAAATACAAAGAACAAAACTCGTCTAGTGTGAAGGAGGAAACCAAATGGCGCTATGGTTGGCCCGACCATTGGTAAGACCGGGATCATCCGCTTTTAAAAAAAAGAGGAACCCCCATTTTTTATTACATATTCGGGTAGTACGTAAAGAATTATGAATGTTTTAGTTGGACCACTTTTTTAGCTTTATGGTAGATGGCGCTTTAAAGTCACAAACATATGGCTCACAATTTTAGACCAACAGTTGATAACAGGTAGGTTTTTTAAATTAAAATACAGCACGTAACGTACGTTTCAAAATTTTATTTCGGTTGTTCCAATGTGATACATGTACCTTTGTGAACTTATCATTTCTGAGAACGCATGCTGTTACAGCGTGATTACCTGTAAATATCACATTAATGCAATAAATGCTCAAATTGATGTCCGTCAACCTCAATGCATTTGGCAATACCTGTAACGACATTTCTCTAAACAGTGAGTAGTTCGCCTTCTGTAATGGTCGCAAATGCATTGACAATGCGCTGACGCATGTTGTCAGGCGTTTTCGGTGCGTCACGATAGCAAATATCTTTCAACTTTCCCCACAGAATAAAATCCGTAGATGTCAGATCCGGTGAACGTGCGGGCAAGGTAAGGTGCTTCGAAGACGAAGCCACCTTTCATGAAATATACTATTCAGTAGCGCTTCAACCGCAAGCGACATATGTGCCGGACATCCATCATGTTAGAAGTACATCGCCATTCTGACATGCAGTGAAACATTTTGTAGTAACATCGGTAGAACATTACGAAGGAAATTAGCATACATTGCACCGCTTCGATTGCCATCGATAAAATGGGGCCAATTATCCTTCCTCCCATAATGCCGCCCCATAAATTAACTCGCCAAGGTCGCTGATGTTCCACTTGTCGCAGCCATCGTGGAATTTTCGTTGCCCAATAGCGCATATTATGACAATTGACATTAATGTTGTTGGTGAATGACGCTTCGTTGCTAAATAGAATGCTTGCAAGAAATCTGTCATCGTCCCGTAATTTCCCTTGTGTCCAGTGGCAGAGCTGTACACGACGTTCAAATACGTCGCCATGCAATTCCTGGTGCATAGAAATATGGTAAGGGTGCAACCGATGTCGATGTAGCATTGTCAACATCGACGTTTTTGAGATTCCCGATTCTCGCGCAATGTGTCTGCTACTGATGTGCGTATTAGCCACGACAGGAGCTAAAACACCTACTTGGGCATCATCTTTTGTTGCACGTCGTGGTTGAGGTTTCACATGTGGCTGAACACTTCCTGTTTCCTCAAATAACGTAACTATCCGGCGAACGGTACGGACACTTGGATGATGTCGTCCAGGATACCGAGCAGCATACATAGCACACGCCCGTTGGGCATTTTGATCACAATAGCCATACATAAACACGATATCGACCTTTCCCGCAATTGGTAAACGGTCCATTTTAACACGGGTAATTTTTTTTCTTTATTGTTATTTTTAAACCTTTTTACAGGCAGGCCGGCAGCAGCATACTACGCCGCTCTTCGGCTGCAGAGAAACATACAAGACAGAAATGATGACAATGTGAGATGAATAGATGGTGGACATATAAACGGAGACAAACACTTTTTAAAATACATGAAGCCGTGCAAGGGCGTAGAGTCCAAGACAAAAGTTGTTCAGCCACCGGGACACATACAAAGTTGTCACATGTGAACATAGGTGCACAGAACGAATAACACTGAACCACTTAAGCACAAATGACGGCACACACAGAAACACGAGGCGTTGATCTCCGGCGCTCGATTGTTCACTAACCGTGTACGAGTCCGGGGACCTGCCAAGGGAGGAGGAGGGGGGGAGGAGTGGGAGAGGGAGAGGGAGAAGGAGAGGGGAGAAACGATGCCATGGGCAGGGGAGACAGGGTGTGGGGAGAAGGGGGGAGCCCGGGGGAAGAGGGGTGGAGGAAGGGGATGGGGGAAAAAGAAAGAGAAGGGAGGGAGGAGAGGCCACAGGAAGGGGGGGCGGGGAGGATCAAAGTTGATGGGAGGGGTAGATGGAGGGGAGGAGGACATCATCAGAGAGGGGGAGCTGCTGGAAGCGCACTTGGGAGGGGGTAAGGGGGGTGGAGAGATGGAGACCAGGTGGGACATGGGAATACAGGCGCGGCAGTGGGCGGGGGTGGGAGAGAATGGGCGAGACAAGCGGGTGAGGAGGGTCGAGTTTGCGGGAGGTGTACAGGATCCTTTCAAGGAAAAGGAGGAGGTGGGGGATAGGAATGAGATCGTACAGGATCCGCGTGGGGGAGGGGAGATGGATGCGATAAGCAAGGCGGAGAGCATGGCGTTCAAGGATTTGAAGGGATTTATAAAAGGTAGGGAGGGGGGCGGAGATCCAGGCCGGATGGGCGTAGCAGAGGATACGGCGGATGAGGGATTTATAGGTGTGGACGATGGTGGAAGGGTCCAGACCCCACGTACGGCCCGAAAGGAGCTTGAGGAGACAGAGTCGGGAGTGTGCCTTGGCTTGGATTGTCTGGAGATGGGGGGTCCAGGAGAGGCGACAGTCGAGGGTGACGCCAAGGTACTTGAGAGTGGGAGTGAGGGCGATAGAACGGCCATAAACAGTGAGATAGAAATCAAGGAGGCGGAAGGAAGGGGTGGTTTTGCCTACAATAAGCGCCTGGTTGCACCAAATGGTGAACAAGTCAAGATGGGATTGGATTTAACACGAGTAATGTATCACGAAGCAAATACCGTCCGCACTGACGGAATGTTACGTGAGACCACGTACTTATACGTTTGTGACTATTACAGCGCCATCTATTACAAAGCGAAAAAAGTGGTCGAAGTAAAACGTTCATACTTCTTTACATACTACACGAATATATAATAAAAATGGGGATTCCTATTTAAAAAAACGTAGTTGATATCCGTTTTGACCTATGGCACCGCCATCTAGCGGGCCAACCATAGCGCCATGTGGTTTCCCCCTTCAAGCCAGACGAGTTTCGTTCTTGGTGGTTTTTTCGTTTGATGCTTATTTCGTGAGATATTTGGCCCGGTCACTATCAATGGACCACCCTATATATATATATATATAGATATATAGATCTAGGTATCACTAGTAGATGGTAGTTTACTTGTGGGGAAGACCTCCAGAATTGTACTGTCATTGTGATTGGCTGATACGTTCGCAGACTGCGCCCAAAATGCTAACTTCCTTTCCTTTATATTTTAATAGCAATTGTTTAAACTTGATCAACATTCTGGACTTAATATCTCTAAATAGCAACCTATCGCTTACTTATTTCGAAGATGAGAATTACATGCATTGCTAATTACAAAAGCTAAACTAACAGGTAGTCGAAGCTCCTCGGATGTTTTCACAGCTCCGTTTAGAGCGGGCTCCAGAGCGATGTGCCGGCACTGGCTAATCATCACAGGGGACCGTCATGTTTATAGAAATTGAGTTAAGGGTTAATCAATTCGCCAGGGACAGTCATGATGGACGGGCGATTTGTCGTGCTAGAACAGTTCTGTTTCAATTTTATGTAAATTCTTGAAATATTAGATCGGAAAGTGCAGTCACGGGCAACTGCCCTGTTGTTCGGTGTGATCGGTTATATACAAATTTTACAGATAAAAGTAAATCAGAACAGTTTAAGAACCAGCAACATGTTATCAGTCTATGTAGCTGCAAGATAAATTCCGTAAATATGTTCATAACGTGACACCTGTTAAACACATGGAACAAAGTTCGTAACTTGAATTTTCTTATGTCCTGCTAAAATAAATACAAGAGGAATCGCAGAAAAAGAAATGAATGAATTACTTAATTACATAACGTCAGTTCATCGCTAACGGTTATTGTAGCCTCAGGACAATCGAATTAGGACCCGAGTGCCGCTGTCTTCTCATCTTTAGAAGACTGGAGATTGGTCATATCATTAGAAGTCTACGCATTTCAATCAGGGCCGTGAAAGCAATTAGGGATCTTTAACACGTCATCTGTCGTGAAAGAAAAGGTTAAGGGGATCAAGCTAATTCCTGTTTCTCCCTTACATCGTCGTAATATAGTCAGGTTATCTTTATCAAAATTTGTTGCAGATTTGCTATGTAAATACACGAAATGTATTCACGGTTGCAAAAATTAACAACCAATGACTGTAGAATGGCATGACGGCAGTGAAAATTCGTGCCGGACCAGGACTCGAACCCGGAAATCCAGCTTATCGCAAGTGACTGCTTTAATTATTTGGCTTCACGAGCACGAGTCACTGCCAACCTAAACTTCCATATGTCGTCAACTATTTGTGTACAACCTGTATTAGTACATTTGTTATGTATATTCCCGTACAGGGAGACAAAGTTCTTTTGGACATGCATGCATGAAATGGATTCGCAGTGACGAATATGCACAACCATCAGCTGTATAATGGAATAACGATACTGAAGATTTGTGCCAGACAGGGACTTGAACACAGATTTACCGCTTATCGCGAGCGGTCATCTTACCATTTGGCTATCGGTGCACGACACAAACTTACGATGCAAAGCTCCTTTGGACATGCGTGCATCGTGCATCGTAATTCGGAATAACACAGGCATTGCAATATAGTAGTTATATAAATGGCCAGAATGTAGTGATGTACTCAAAGAGAAAATGTGTCTTATTTGAAGACCTAACGGTGGGTTTGAAGTAAGGAGACAGACAATTTACAACGCTTTTCGTAGCTTTTGGCTGGCTTGAGGAGAAAGGACACAAACACTTGCTGTGCTGAAGAAACACAAAAGGGAAGACAGGTTTGGCGATGGTAGGGCATGGATGTGCCAGGGGCGGTCGTGCATCTACTAACAACGCCGATTAATGTATCTAGATGTATATTTTGTGGATCAGTTGTGCAAAAATTTCCTTGCGGACTCGTATGAAATAAAAAAAAACACGTCATTGTGAACGGATTTTGTTAATTTTTTCTATCGAACTCAACAAACCATGTCTTGGTACACTAAACAATGAGTTCGGCCATCGCCAGGTACCATATAACACTTTCTTCGTAGCAGTTAACGTGGTCTATGAATGGCAACGACGTTTAGCGTACAGCGGTTGTGGGCATCGCATGTGGAATCGTGGTGACCTCGACTTGTACCTGAAGAGCTACTCCTACGTTCATATGCGGAGATGTATGCCTACTGGTATATCACTGACGCCAGTCTATTGTAGATTTTTGGAACATTTTGGTCGTTCAAGTTCGTAGATAGAAAATCTACTCTATAAGGATCAATATGGGGTCTGCAAATTTCGATTGTGTAAAAGTCAACGTCCCGGCGGAGGTCCGAGTCCTCCCTCGGCCATGGGTGTGTGTGTTTGTCCTTAGGAAAATTTAGGCTAAGTAGTGTGTAAGCTTAGGGACTGATGACATTAGCAGTTAAGTCCCATAAGATTTCACACACATTGTTTTTGTAAAACTCAACTCTCACTGTTCGTTCACGAGACCCAGAACGTAGTAGACATCAAAGCTATGTTGGATGCCAAGTTTCTTGACTTCCAGATGGCGTTCGATACAATCCATCACTTTCGCCTTATGAGTAAAATACGAGCATTCGGAATATCAGACCAGCTGTGTGATGGGATCGAAGACTTCCTAATAAACAGAGGATAGCATGTCATTCTTGACGAAGACAAATCTTCAGACGTAAAAGTAACTTTATACATAACCGTAGGGAGCATTATATCACCATTACTGCTCCAATATACAGGGTGAACCAGAACTCCTCCAACAAACTCTCACTCGTGGTAGTATGGTCCAGAAAAGAAAAAAAGTATAGTAAACATGGGCTCCGATCGCATATCTTAAGAGCTATGAGCGTCTTCGCTACTGAGAAACACATATGTCCTAACGAACAAGTGCTCATATCTCTTAAGATAAGCATTTTAGAACCTTTGCTTACTAGACTAGGCGCTGCAGCCTGGAACCGCGAGACCACTACGGTCGCAGGTTCGAATCCTCCCTCGGGCATGGATGTGTGTGATGTTCTTAGGTTAGTTAGTTTTAACTAGTTCTAAGTTCTAGGGGAGTAATAACCTCAGAAGTTGAGTCCCATAGTGCTCAGAGCCTTACTAGACTTTTTTCCTTGTTTTGGTGCATACTACCACCTCAGAAAGATTGTCGGTGGAGTTCAGGTTCACCCTGTGTAAACGATCTAGTCGATAACGCCTGATGTTCCATGAACACTTCCGTGGACGATGCTGTTATATATAGATAAGTCGCAACGATAAAAATTATAGCAAAATGCAGGAAGCCTGCAGAAGATGGACAACTGGTGCAGGGATGGCAGCTGATCTTCAGTATAAACGAATGTAACGCATTGCGCATAAATAAGTAGAAAGACCCATTATTGTATGATTACACGATTGCAGATAAATCTCTGGAAGCAATCACATCCATTAAATAACTGAATGAGTAAGGGGCGATTTACAGCAGCGGAGCAACCGCATAAAGCTAACGGTAGGTAAGACAGAAGCCACACAGATTCATTAGAAGAACCCTCAGAAAGCGCAGTCCAGCGACAAAATAATCCTACAATACCGTCTTTCGACCAATACTTTTGTATTCTCTGTCAGTGTGGGATAAATTCTATATAGAGCTGACAGAGGAAGGAGAGAAATGTAAAGAAGAGCCGCGCGCTTGGTAACAGGTTCAGTTATCAAGGGCGAAAGAGTTATTCAACCGCAGTGCCAGACGCTACAAGAGAGGCTTAGTGCATCACGCTGTAGTTTATAGTTGGAATTCAAAGGGATTTCGTTGCTAGAAGATTCAGCCGATATACTGTTACCTACCATGTACTCACATCAAAAAAGTTTTGCATTACCTCGATTCCGAGAATTCTGGACCCTGCACAGAAAATTGGAATAGAAGTCAACATAAACAACATTTCCGCCCTTTCCATTGCTCATGAAAACCACTCATTGCATGTTGTAGCACCATACAGCGAGACCTTCAGTGGTGGTGGTCCAGAATGCTGTACACACTGGTACCTCTGATACCCAGTAGCATGTCCTCTTGCACTGATGCATGCCTCTATTCGTCGTGGCATACTATCCACAAGTTCATCAAGGCACTGTTGGTCCCGATTGTCCCACCCCTCAACGGAGATTCGGCGTATATCCCTCAGAGTGGTTGGTGGGTCACGTCGTCCATAAACAGCCCTTTTCAATCCATCCCAGGCGTGTTCTATGAGGTTCATGTCTGGAGAACATGCTGGCCACTCTAGCAGAGCGATGTCGTTATCCCGAAGGAAGTCATTAACAAGATTTGCACGATGGGGGCGCGAATTGACATCCATGAAGACGAATAGCTCGCTAATATGCTGCCGATATGGTTACACTATCGGTCGGAGGATAGAATTCACGTATCGTAGGGCGCCTTCCATGGCCACTAGCGGCGTACGTCGGGCCCACATAATGCCACCCAAAAACATAACGCAACCTCCACCTTGCTGCACTTGCTGGACAGTGTGTGTAAGGCGTTCAGCCTGACCGTGTTGCCTCCAAACAAGTCTCCCACGATTTTGTGGTTGAAGGCATATTTGACACTTAGCGACGAAGAGAACGTGATGCCAATCCTGAACGGTCCATTCCACATGTTGTTGGGGCCATCCGTATCGCGCTGCTTGTTGTCATGGTTGCAAAGATGGACTTCGCCATTGACCTTGGTAGTGAAGTTGCGCATGATGCAGCCTACTACGCACAGTTTTAGTCGTAACACGACGTCCTGTGGCTGCACGAAAAGCATTATTCAACATGGTTCTCCGAGACATAATCTGTAGGTAGCGGTCATCCACTGCAGACTAGCCCTTGGGCGGGCTGAGCGAGGCATGTCATCGACAGTTCCTGTTTCTCTATATCTCCTCCATGTCCGAACAACATCGCTTTCGCTCACTCCGATACGCCTGGACACTTCCCTTGTTGAGAGCTCTTCTTGGCACGAAGTAACAAAGGTCACGCGATCGAAGCGCGGTATTGACCGTCTATGCACGGTTGAGCTACAGACAACGGGAGCCATGTACCCCCTTCCTGGTGGAACGGTTGGAAGTGACCGGCCTCCTATAATAGGCGCTGCTCATGCATGGTTATTTACATCTTTGGGAGGGTTTAGTGACATCTCTGAACTGTCAAAGTGTGTCTGTGATACAATATCCACAGTCAACGTCTATTTTCAGGAGTTCTGTGAACCCAAGGTGATGCAAAACTTTTTTAGATGTGTATATGTTACCGAAAACGTTATGAAGGTAAGGAGTTTCGAACTCATAGGGAGGCTCAAAACAAAGGTCATTCCCGCAACCCATTTGTGACTGGAAGAGGGGGAAAAGGGGGTTGACAGTGGCATATAAAGTACTCTCCGTCAAACATCTTAAACCTAGTAGGAAGCAAGTACAGCTGAAAAGCAATACAACACACACATTAAAAGCATCTGTCTCTGAAATTTAGAATGTAATAGGTGAATTGAAAATTTATTGTTGTAGATCAATATAAGAAACGTTTCTCGTATTGCATAGTTATGAACCCATAGCTTATTGCGTTGTTTTCCAAAGAGTTACAGCAACGAGATATAACTTTTTAAGTAGAACAATAGTTATTTGTATCGTGCGCTGGAATTATTGAAACCGGCTGCGTACAAATCAGTTTAAATCACGTTCCTATCGTTTTAGTTTGGGAGTTAAAACCCTTCAAAGGTTCAGGGAGGGGGGGGGGGGGGGCGATACGACACACTGTACGTAATAATTGACTGTGTGGTGGTGGATATTCTGTCATCTCCCCCTTTCTGCAATTGCCCTTGTGCTCTTTCTAATCGTTTTTGACCGCTCATTAAGAGGTACCCTAGAACACCTCCCCCCCCCCCCCCAACTAACGGAATGCCGCAAATTACCGCTTTTTACAGCAGTTAGTGACCATCCTTGGCCAATTTTAGGTGATCTTTTATCTCCCTGGTGGATCTGTAGATTACTGGGATGTTCCGTTTGTTTCAAGATTTTTTTCTGTGTGGTCAGTAATGTACTTAATGAAAGGCAGGAAACATTTCGATTTTATAGGCGCTTGTGCATCGCTTGTGGCATTAACGCTCTTCTGTAGGTCATCGGACGAATAAACATTATTAAGCAGTGCATTGGGGAAATATTTTAACTAGTCGTCAAGCGTCTCTGGTTCACAAATGTTCCTTGCTCAATCTTCCAATGTTTTTACTATGTGCGGCTATTGTGGTGGGTGGTAGTTCGAATTCCGGTGTAGGTAACTGTCTGAATGTGTGGGTTTCCAGTAAACCGTGTGGCCTAAGCTACAGTCTGCTTTCTTGAAAGCTAGCATGTCAAGAAAATGTAATCTTCCGCCTGCCTCTCCTCCATGGTAAACTGAATCTTTGGATTAATCCCTTTGAGATTGTGAAATCGACCTAGTTGGTCTGTGCCAAGCCTCCACAAAACAAATGTACCATTCACGTATCGGGACTAGATATTCGGTTTCTTGTTTGCAGTTTTCAGCATCTGCTTCTCAGTTTTCTTTTTTTTTTTTTTTCGTACAGAAATTCGCTATTACTGGGATTAAGGACCTCTCAATAACCACGCTCTCCATCTGTTCATAGAAATCATTGTTCCATTTGAAATACCTGTTGTGAGACAACACTTAAACAGTTCTGCAATATCGGGAGGAAAACTGCGATTCAGCTGTTGCCAGAGTGTGAATCGGACACTCAAAGAAGCTACCATCTCCCTTGAAAATGTCCTCCTCAGATAGGGACGAAAAGATAGGTATAGATATGAAATCCATTCGACCGCGGCATGGTAGCATGGAACATTTTATAATTGTGACATTTCTGGCAGTTGAAGTTCACACTTTACAACTTAATACGTTCGTTTTTCATATACCGACAGAGACCCGATGAAAACCGTTATTGATCCTGCTTTCAGCAGATGCCGTAAGGTCGTTATTGTGATGAACGATGCAGTTACACAGGTATTTAATGGGTCATAATTGCAAAAAAGAAAGAGTACCTCAATGTATGAAAGAAGAGCAACGTGAGGCTCATAAAATGGTTTTATTGTTACGATGCAAGCCATAACGACAGCGATAACGGTACGTCGGTTTCTACAGGATTACTGTCGGGGCAGCAGAACGTGATCGGCAGTAAAAACTAGCCGAATCCTGCAGTCCTCGTTGCTCTCTACAGTTAAAGCGGAGGGGGTCAGGTCGTTATTCGAGGACTCTTATCAGTGTTACGGGTGGTGGGCCTCACAGAACTAGCGAAACGCCACAGTATCAGAGGCGCCACTCATACTTAACCAAATGTTCGCCAACTCGGGTTAGTCACACTGGCCGAACGCTGCACAGAACGACAACTGTATGGCTGTCTGTCTCTTTGTACGTAAGATTAGACAACTAGCCGTTCCCAACGACGTAGGATCTTGGCATCTGAAATTGTTAGGCCTCATTTAAACATAGTTTTGGTCTTCTTTTGTCTTTTGACAACAGTTTACGCATGATACTTAAGCCAACTATTGGTTATGACCTGTAGATTAAAACTGAAGAAACTGCAAAAAGGTGGGAATTGAAGGAGATGAGACCTGGATAAACTGAAAGAACTAGAGGTTGTACAGAGTTTCAGGGAGAGCATAAGGGAACAATTGTCAGGAATGGGGGAAAGAAATACAGTAGAAGAAGAATGGGTAGCTTTGAGGGATGAAGTAGTGAAGGCAGCAGAGGATAAAGTAGGTAAAAAGACGAGGGATAGTAGAAATCCTTGGGTAACAGAAGAAATATTGAATTTAATTGATGAGAGGAGAAAATATAAAAATGAAGTAAATGAAGCAGGCAAAAAGGAATACAGACGTCTCAAAAATGAGATCGACAGGAAGTGCAAAATGGCTAACCAGGCATGGCTAGAGGCCAAATGTAAGGATGTAGAGGCTTATCTCACTATGGGTAAGATAGATACTGCCTACAGGAAAATTAAAGAGACCGTTGGAGGTAAGAGAACCACTTGTATGAACATCAAGAGCTCAGATGGAAACCCAGTTCTAAGAAAAGAAGGGAAAGCAGAAAGGTGGAAGGAGTATATAGAGAGTCTATACAAGGGCGATGTACTTGAAGACAACATTATGGAAATGGAAGAGGACGTAGATGAAGATCAAATGGGAGATACGATACTGCGTGAAGAGTTTAACAGAGCACTGAAAGACCTGAGTCGAAACAAGGCCCCCGGAGTAGACAACATTCCATTGGAACTACTGACGGCCTTGGGAGAGCCAGTCCTGACAAAACTCTACCATCTGGTGAGCAAGATGTATGAGACAGGCGAAATACCCTCAGACTTCAAGAGGAATATAATAACTCCAATCCCAAAGAAAGCAGGTATTGACAGATGTGAAAATTACCGAACTATCAGTTTAATAAGTCACAGCTGCAAAATACTAACGCAAATTCTTTACAGACGAATGGAAAACTGGTAGAAGCCGACCTCGGGGAAGATCAGTTTGCATTCCGTAGAAATGTTGGAACACGTGAGGCAATACTGACCTTACGACTTACCTTAGAAGCTAGATTAAGGAAGGGCAAATCTACGTTTCTAACATCATTTGTAGACTTAGAGAAAGCTTTCGACAAAGTTGACTGGAATACTCTCTTTCAAATTCTGAAGGCGGCAGGGGTAAAATACAGGGAGCGAAATGCTATTTACAATTTGTATACAAACCACATGGCAGTTATTAGAGTGGAGGGACATGAAAGGGAGGCAGTGGTTAGGAAGGGAGTGAGACAGGGTTGTAGTCTCTCCCCGATGTAATTCAATCTGTATATTGAGCAAGCAGTGAAGGAAACAAAAGAAAAATTCGGAGTGGGTATTAAAATCCATGGAGAATAAATAAAAACTTTGAGGTTCGCCGATGACATCGTAATTCTGTCAGAGACAGCAAAGGACTTGGAAGAGCAGTTGAACGTAATGGACAGTGTCTTGAAAGGAGGATACAAGATGAACATCAACAAAAGCAAAACGAGGATAATGGAATGTAGTCGAATTAAGTCAGGTGATGCTGAGTGAATTAGACTAGGAAATGAGACACTTAAAGTAGTAAAGGAGTTTTGCTATTTGGGGAACAAAATAACTGATGATGGTCGAAGTAGAGAGGATATAAAACGTAGACTGGCAATGGCAAGGAAAGCGTTTCTGAAGAAGAGAAATTTGTTAACATCGAGCATATATTTAAGTGTGAGGAAATCATTTCTGAAAGTATTTGTATGGAGTGTAGCCATGTATGGAAGCGAAACATGGACGATAAGTAGTTTGGACAAGAAGAGAATAGAAGCCTTCGAAATGTGGTGCTACAGAAGAATGCTGAAGATTAGATGGGTAGGTCACATAACTAATGAGGAAGTATTGAATCGGATGGGGGAGAAGAGAAGTTTGTGGCACAACTTGACCAGAAGAAGGGATCGGTTGGTAGGACATGTTCTGAGACATCAAGGGATCACCAATTTAGTATTGGAGGGCAGCGTGGAGGGTAAAAATCGTAGAGGGAGACCAAGAGATGACTACACTAAGCGTATTCAGAAGGATGTAGTTTGCAGTAGGTACTGGGAGATGAAGAAGCTTGCACAGGATAGAGTAGCATGGAGAGCTGCATCAAACCAGTCTCAGGACTGAAGACAACAACAACAACAACAACAACTTAAGCCAATCTACTTTTACATTTATGTTCTGCGAAGCACTAGAAAGTTTAGGGCACAGAGTACGTTCCATTCCACCACTTATTATAGCTTCTTTGCATTTCATACACCTATGGAAAGCACGAAGAACGCTTAAATGCTTGCTGGGAACCGTAATTACTCTAGTCGGCACGGTGCCTACGGCAGTTGTATGTAGAGGGTTGTATCATATTCCTAGATTCCTCACTTAATGTTGGGTCTTGCCACTTTTTAAATAAACTTTCTCGGGAAAGTTAATGTCGATCTTAGAGCATCTTTCTCGTGGCTCAAATAAAACTGTGACCAGACATGCTACACATATAAACGTCATCTTTAATAAGAATTTACTACATTTTGAAGACCACCGTGGGGCCACGTGATAATCAGTTTTCCATTTTACGACAGTTTTTCTGACCAGAGTGAGTCCGTGTTTAGTGTAGTGTCCACGCGAACACCGCAGAAGTGCTCCAACACGACGTGGCATGGACTCGAGTAATGTCTGAAGTAGTGCTGGAGGGAACTGACACTTTGAATTCTGCAGGGCTGTCCATAAATGAGAGTACGAGGGGGTGAAGATCTCTTCTGAACAGCACGTTGCAAGGCAGCCGAGGGGTGTCGCATTGTTCTGCCGCAGTTTCCCAAGTCGGTCGGAATGCACAATGGACATAAATGGATGGAGTTGACCAGACAGGATGCTTACGAACGTGTCACCTGTCAGAGTCATATCTAGACGTATCAGGTTCTCCATATCACTCCAACTGCACGTGCCCCACACCATTACAGAGCCTCCACCAACTTGAACAGTCCCCTGTTGACATGCATTGAATCTGCTGCCTTGAAATCTGCATCAATTCGCGGAACGATTGTACTTCTGTCGCGTTGAACGATTCTCTTCAGTCGTCGTCAGGATCTTTTTCCAGCCATAGCGATGTCGGAGATTTAATGTTTTACCGGATTCCTGATATTCACGGTACGCTCGTAATGTGGTTGTACTGGAAAATCCCCACTTCATCGCTACCTCGTACATGCTGTGTCCCATTGCTCGTGCTCCGACTGTAACACCATGTTCAAATTCACTTAAATCCTGATAACCTGCCGTTGTAGCAGCAGTAACCGATCTAACAACTGCTCCAGACACTTATTGTCATAGGCGTTGACGACCGCAACGGAATATTCTGTATTTGAATAAGCATGCCTACACCAGTTTCTTTGGGGCTTCAGTGTAAAATCACAGCATTTTATGTAATTATACAAATGTTAGTGTATTGCTTACTACGTACTGAGGAGTATCGTGCACTTCCAAACAAGTCCCCACCGTGCATACCAAACTGCAGTGACGCTAAGGAAGCAATTATCTAACGCTACATTAGTTAAAACTTTCGGGCTGACAGTCTGTGCTCGATCTATTAAACTTCTTCTTCCTGACGTTACTTTCTCACGGAAAGGGCCAGTGAACAACCTACGTGGCTCATCTACTGAGTAGAGCGGTTGTCAATCGTTGTATATAAACCATCATTTTAAACAAGAGGCCAGTGAAATTCATCCAGTGAATAAAAAAGGACACTATATATATATATATATTGACGGAAAAGAAAATCGTAACATCAAAAAATGTTTTATCTAGAGTAATCAAATTTCTGGAGTACATTTACCTAGGTAACATACGTAAGTGATTAACATTGCAGGATTTCAGCCATTGAAAAGGTGAAATGCTGGTACATTAATAACAGGTGTAACTGACAGAATGTTGAATGCAAGCATGCAGACGTGTAAGCATTGTGTTGCACAGGTGCCGGATGTCTGATTGTGGGAAGCAGGTCCACGGATGTTGCACTTGGTCAGTCAATACAGGAACCGTTAAAGCTGTTTGTGGATGATGTCCCATATGTGCTCGATTGGAGACAGATCCGGTGATCGAACAGGGAAAAGCAACATGTCGACACTATATATAGCGTACTGGGCTACAAGAGCATTATGTGGACGAGAATTATCCTGCTAAAAAGTACCCTCTGGAATGCTGTTCATGAATGGCAGCACAACAGGTCGGATCACCAGACTGACGTACAAATTTGCAGTCAGTGTGCTGGGATAACAATAAGAGTGCTGCTGCTCTCATACGAAATCGCACCCCAGACAATAACTCCAGGTGTAGGTCCAATGTGTCCAGCAGGAAGAAAGATTGGTTGCAAACACTCAAATTGTTTCCTTCTAATCAACATACGGCCATCAATAGCACCGAAGGAGAAACAGCTTTAACCAGAAAAGATAACAGACCTCCATCCTGGCCTCCAGTGAGCTCTCACTTGACACCGTTGAAGTCGCAAATAGCGGTGGTTTATGGTCACTGGAATGCACGCTGTAGGGCGTCTGGCTCGGAGCTGCCCTTGAAGTAACAGTTCGTTGCGTCACTGTGATGCAGATGCAGTGTGCCGGCCGCTGTGGCCGAGCGGTTCTAGGCGCTTCAGTCTGGAACCGCGCGAAGGCTACGGTCGCAGGTTCGAATCCTGCCTGCGGCATGGATGTGTGTGATGTCCTTAGGTTAGTTAGGTTTGAGTAGTTCTAAGATCTAGGGGACTGATGACCTCAGAAGTTAAGTCCGATAGCGCTCAGAGCCATTTGATGCAGCACGTTTCGTCAGAGCCATACGCCGAACACAGTGGCCTCCCCTCTTGGTAGAGCCACGGGACCACCCGGAGCCAAGTACATTCTCGTGACCACCACTGCCAGCAACATGCGCGATGGCTACATTCCAGCCAAGTCCTTCTGCAGTATGACAGAAGGAACACCTAGATTCTCATAGCCCTATTACACGAGCTCGTTCAAACTTAGTGAGATGTTTGTATTGGTATCTTTGCCTCCTTAATGGCATTCTTGACTAATCAACTCACCATGACCAATATCAAAGGTAACTTACACTCACTACCGTCACAGCGTGTACTTAAAGCAAACCTGATTTGGATCCTCACAGCGACGATACTAGTGCCACTCTGATGTGACTGGCGCGAAATTTTAATGCCTTCATATTTCAGATGTAGAAACACGCCTATCAACTTCCGTTTATGTCGCTCAAGGTGATTCTGACGAACATAAAACCACACTTTTTAAACACACTTCATTTATTAACAATAGATCGGATTGTCCAGAGCGCTGGCCCAACAAAGAATACATCGATAAAAATACATAACATGAAATAGATGAGATCTTACGATATTAAGAAACAACTGGTATCGCTTTGATATTATCATACCAAGATCAAATTTGACTGGTCATATGTCTAGCAGTGCATGTAGAACAATTGGCAGGAAAATTATATACGTGAAACTAAAAACGTAACCTGCTTCTGACACTTCAACCATTGAATAAAAGAACTGATATCTCTAACTCCCAGTGCAAAGGTAAAACATCAACTCCCGAAGGTGCCTTGCACGGCACACATACAAGTGCTGTGCTTTGCCCCCTAAACGATCTTACCAGCTCGGCGTCCGTCCTCATCTCGACGAGTCATGTGACCAACTACTCTATTCCGACGTACATCTGAAGCCAACCACGTCTCATCCCAAACAGTTTTTTACGCTTAACATTTGAAATATATCCACTGAAAATCTTTTAGCACAAATGTTTGAATGCTCTTCCACTTCGTTCGTGTATTGTTACAAAATTCACTTTCTATTAGTTATTTTTTTTTAATTTTACATTATTTCATCACTGGAATGGACAGACACTAGTCAAACTTTTACCTTATCTACTCCAGTCGTTTTTCTATATTGATCTTTCAAATATCTGATTTTATGATGCTAATAGCCGACTTTACATACAATCAAGTCTTATAGTACTCATCAATGCAGAAGCTTAACAGTTTCACAGTGGATGTTTTGCTGGGCATACAGCATTAGTATACATGTTTTAAGCTTATAACAAACAAACTTAATTTAATATGTTGTCGATATAGTTTCCTAGCCTCATGCGCTCACAGTTGTAATTTTAAGAGCACTGGCAACATATTGTATTGGAACTTATGATTATATTTCCAAATTAGTTTCCCCCCCTCTTGTCCGGCAAAATCCCACACCGTACATACGTTGAGCAGAGGACACGGTGCTGTAGCTGTGATAACGGTGTTATTATGCGACACTGTCGCCTATCTGACAAGCTTCTAAATCATCTAACTACTAACAACATATTGTAAATGTCACAAACAGCATTGGTAAAGCGTTCTGATATTGAGAAGGTCATTTACACAGCAGTGAATGTGTAATTTGTTAAGCAATAAATAACTGACTGCCGCCATATTCTATGATCTATCAGATGTGTCTGATAGCACAAATAAAACATTGTGTTAAATAAATTACAGTTTTATGCTATCACAGGAAATTCTGCAAAATGGTTGTAGTCATATCAATCTTATAGGAACCGCAGGATGCCAACAAGAGACAGTCATTTATCAAACTACCAGTCTGTATCAGAATGGGAACTAATTGCATGTTTTTCCCCACAGGTATGGCCCTTAATTTTTCTTGTGACCTCCCAACAACAACATTAGCACATGGTAAGCTTCTGTCTGCTTGAATTCGTCTAAGCCGACTGCGCCCTGCATCCCCGCTCAACCCCCGCTCCCTTCCACCCCTTTTGTCCAGAATATACACTGAAGCGCCAAAGAAACCGGTATAGGAATGTGTATTCAAATACAGAGATATGTAAACAGGCAGAATATTGCGCTGCGGTCGCCAACGCCTCATTTTGGTTCAGAAAGGTGAACATTAGTCAGGAGCACACATTTTCAATAGCTTGCCACGGTTTAGCCACTAATAGATTATTAGTAGAGATTGATTTGTGGATAACATCTAATCTATTATTCTATAACTGTATCGACATATATACTGGCTGAGGAAAAACTTAAGTGCCCAGAAGACGTGCTCGGGTGTTGATGTAACTTCGTACTCTTACACGCCATCTATTGAACAGATCTGTAGTACTCAGTGACGGATAGAACTGCCACCAGAGTGCATTAGACTTGTTGGTGTTTGAGGTGGTTACCAGGCCTTGCTTGGCTATATAAGGGGTGTGAACAGCGGCAGCTTTTCAGTGATTACTGTGAAGGACACGTATATGCTGCGAACTTGTATGAGATGACATTATGAGCACCTGATAGCTTGGAAGAAGCATAGTTGCGCATTTCCATTTGGCCGACTGGTCGAATGGGGCGATATCCAGACTTGACAGGGATTCTAACATGTCGGATGCATAGGAATATCAGGGCAGGCATACTCGCTGTCAACATTCCGGTTGACCATGCCTGACCACCACAAGGGAGGCTTGTTGTGTTGACCCAAGTATACTGCAATCTCTTCACATCTGCTCATGCTATCCGAGCACAAGTAATGAATTTACCGCAACATTCCGTGTTTCCCCCACACTACTGGTGCAAGACTAGCAACAGCCGGACTAGCGATTTCCTATCTCATGCATAGGCTGCAACTCACACGATAACAGAAACGATTACGTTTGGTGTCGTGCCGCAACCGAGAATCGTGGGCAGCTGATAAATGGAGGTTCTGTGCTATCCCAGATGACCGTTGTCCGTGAATATGGCGGCGACCTAGAGAGACTGATGATGAAGGGGTGGTTCTGCACCACCACAGATGACGATTGTTGGCGAATATGACGGCTTCCTGAGAACAGGTGCTGTCTGCACAATGACTTGGAGACACATAGAGGTGTTTGTTACGCCTTACGTGCTGGTGAGGGAAGCCACCAGCTATAACTTCAGGTCACGGCTTTAGTGAGTGAGGGAACTGTCGCTTATGGCACAACAGTACGGGATAGACATACTGCGTCCTCATGTGACAGTATCATAGTACCTTTTTCCAACAGGACAATGCGGGACCACACATGGAAAGCGTCTCTATAAGGTCTGCATGATATTGAGGTGTCTGTGGTCAGTACGACAACCAGATTCTCCCCAGTAGAACATATGTGGGACTGGCTTGGGCTTAAAATCCATCGCAGGGTCAGTATACAGGACATCAAGCACCAGTTTTATCAATTGTGGGCCAGAGTACTCCAGGAGAAGATACAACGGCTTCATGACATCCTTCCTAACTGAATCAGTGCAAGCATCCAGGCCAGAGTTTGTTCAACGTCATACTGATAATTGGGCCCATAGCGCTCATTTCTTTGTAAATCTGAACCTAGCTCATAATCGCTGATATGTTATCGCATGCCCTCTCAACGGCTGAAGTTTCATTTCGTTTCCTCCTCCCCTTCAGCCTGCTTCAAATTGTATGTAAGGTAGTGTATATTCCGCTAACCATTGTACAACGGATGGCGAATGGAAGTTCGTTTCAGCAATAGTGATTTTCTATCTTATTCTGTTCGTGTAATGAGCGGCGGCAAAACGGTCTACATGCCTCTTTACACGCCTTACACTCTCTTTTATTATCCTAATTAACCCTACAATAGATATAAGACAGTGGTGTGAGCTTAAGGCTGAGCAATCGACCTACCACTGTGGATGTCAGAACGATATGTACTGGGTAAACTTACTAATAAACAGATCGCTCCTCATAGATCAGGTGAATTTAATTACAGGTGTTGTACAATGGATAACTTAATGAATTCAATAAATTAAACAAGAGTGCCCCTAACATACCTGAATCATGTGTTCTGTAGCTCACAAAGGTGATTAAAGTAGCATGTCCATCAAACTACTGAATGAAATAAATGATTGCCACAAAGCCCCTTTTATTAAAAGTCCATGTAGACTTCAGATTAAACACAAAGAACATGAATGACAGACAGCAGTTACGTTTATGAAGTATCAACACAGGTTGGCAAAAGTGGAATAACGGATGTGGGATGATTAAGCCAAAATCAGCATAACATTTGGGGAAGAAACTAAGTTCGTGGTGGTCGCACAGTAACTGACAATCATTAATCAGGAAGGACGAAAAGAGCAACAGAAAGAATCACACCTGCTACTACCTCGACTGAGCTCCTAGTGAGCCTGTGCTTGTTAATAAGCATACTTCAGATTTAAAAGTGAAAGTTGTAACATTAATATGAAGTCTTGGGTGGGTCCTACAACTCAGTTTGCGAACGCTGCTGTTCCTCAACATTCTTGGAGTTAACAAATTCTAAGTTATTTGTCTTCCATTGAAGGCTGCTCTCTCTCAGAACCTGCAGTCAAAGCCTCCCTGCGTCCTGGGACCAAGATGTTCTCTACTCAGCGCTCCCAGCAAGTAATGAAGTCATACTCTTCCTCGTGTGAGTGCGCCTTGTGCATGGTTCAAATGGTTCAAATGGCTCTGGGCACTATATGACTTATCTTCTGAGGTCATCAGTCTCCTAGAATTTAGAACTACTTAAACCTGACCAACCTAAGGACATCACACACATCCATGCCCGAGGCAGAATGCGAACCTGCGACCGTAGCGGTGGCGCAGTTCCAGACTGTAGCGCCTAGAACTACTCGGCCATCCCGGCCGGCCTTGTGCATGGTTTTGATGACCAATGTCAGTGGTTGTTCTGCGTTATGGTCAGCTAGATACATTCTAATAACGCAGAAGGCTCCCGTTTCAAATAGTTAACCAACAGTGTGTGTTTTCAGCGCTAGGGCTCAGAAACAGGTAGCATCCACTTCCTAATATCTGTCCTATTTTGTACTCCAGCCAATAGGCCCCTTCGAGTATGAACAGGTGAACTCCATTGTTTTATTCCAGAATTTATTTATATTAGCCAGTGTTAGCTGCTCTTATGGTTTCATAGCAAGAGTCAACAACCTCACCTGGCATGGCACCGGCTTGACGGTTGTTGGTGGCACGCTCTGTCGCCCAAAGGTGTAGTCGGATGGCTTCTTCTCATTCCATCTCGTGGACCTTGTCTTTGAAGTGTACGTTGCCCAGTTTTCCCAGAACAGCGGGCTCGTGTAGGGTTTGGTTCTTTACTATTGTGCATGTCTTGTTGCTATTATCTTGTCGGAAAAAGTCGCGACGAGCCTCACTGTCACAGTAAAAGCAATCTTAGTACTCAATGACCTCCCGTCGCTTAGGGAGCAAACCCTTTTGCCATCCGAGGAAGCATAGACGCTGCCTTTCTGGCGGCCCCTTCTCACACACAATACACTAGGCCTAGTGATTTCCTACCCTGGCTGTGGCATCAAGTGTCTTTTGACAAAGACTCCGCACTTACGGCCTGACAGTTGTCTCAGATCTCTGCTCTGCTAGGCTTTACTCAATAAGACTCTCAACTGCTCATTTATATAATGCTCCAGAAGAATAAATTAACGTGGAATTTTAGTAGTTAGGTATGGCAACCACTAACATTAACTTTATCAGTCCTCCTACTTTCTGAATTGAAATTAATTTCGATTATACGCGTTTATCAATGTAATGGAGTTTGTTTGCGCTGCGTGACAATTTGGATGAAAACGGGCTTGTATTAGTGGTACCACAACGTTGGCATAGTCCTCCACGAATGCATATTCCCTGAATTAGCCTAGCAGGTTTGCAGGAGAACTAGTTCTTATTTTTCTCCAAGAATTCTCATTTAAGTTCTCTGATAATCTCTGTTACGTGTGATTCTCGAAGTTTTCGCTGCATAATGAATATTCCATGAAGTTTTGGAAATGCAGCCAGATGATGGTGACATCTTGCCACGATATTTGGGCAGACAACGATTCAGGTGCATTCACGTGATTTCTAGACTGGAAACTGCCGACACGCATATATAAATTTAGCTATATACGCCAGAAATCTGCAGTGCGAAAACTCATGTTCAGTTGGTCGAATGGTTGTAAGCCGGAATAAGATGATAAGATGACGTCATCCGGTTACAACCCTGAAATGTCATAGACTTTGTGTTATACTTTTGTGTCGTCTAAAATTTTTTGATCTTTCTAACGTGTCTCTGAATTCTTCAATATCTGTCGTCATGTTTAGTTGACAAACAGGCCAAATAATGAAACAATATAATGGGCTTCGTTGCACTAGAGTCTCGCATGAAGTATCCCTTACGGATGCGTTGCACTTTCCCACTAACTTTCCAATGAATCTAACTCGTCTTCCCTAACACTGATTTTACCTGACTGTCTATTTTATTTCGCTTCTTGATATTACACTAGAATGTTAAAATCACGTAATATGTTCGAGATTTCAATACTTCTCTGGTAATCGAATACTATCTGGTTATTTGTCATTGTTAAAATAATTTTCCTACACTTATCCACATTTAAATAGCGCTTCCATGTACTAAACCAAGTGTAATTTTTTATCTACATCTTTCTTTATTTCCTCATGCTAATTGAAGACGACACTGAAAAAGATGGGATTGAATTACAGTTTTGTTACAATTCTGAAGTGAAATCAGAGCATTAGATGAAAAAATACTATGAAAGATAACGGAGGTTTTATTTCCTTATTGATTAGCCAAACAGTTATCTCATTCCTGTAAAACTCGAGGTATTTCATTTGATTCAGTGATTCAGTGACAAACTTTGTGCTTGGACCAATATTTCATGAATTAGATTACGGATGAACTGTTATATATTTTGTGGTATGAGCAGTATTACAAATTTCTTCGCGCTCTTTCTAGTGTTCTTATAGCTTAGTAAGTGCTCAGGTATTGTTTTTGATCTATAATTAGAGATATAATTTTACTTCAGTTCTTCAAAAGAGAACCATCTCTCATTTTTCATAATTTTCATCTCAAGCCTCCGGCGGAATTTCATTAAAAGCGTGTTACTTACGCTCAGGTAGACTACTGTGCCCCTGGCTTTTTTTTTTTTTACTAGACTGTGACGAAATTTAATATCTGTCAACTTTTTTTCCGTATTGTCGCTATATAATCTAGTTAAATCCAGCGATCGGTAATGCAGAGTTAATTGATATTAAAAAAACGATTTCAGCTCCTTTCTTACATAGATGTTAGTGGATTATGACAATTTTTAAGTTATATCAATATGCGACTAAGTCAAGAAAACTGATAGTAAATTTTATATCTATGAAACATCAGTAAATAAACGACTTATTAAACATGAGAATATTCGGGCATATTCTGCAAAATCACTTAATAAATCTTCATTTGTAGGGCTCCTTACTTTAGTCGGTAAAATTCGTGTTGTTGACCGGTTCTCTGTCTGGCCGATTGTTATTTTTCTGAGGTTCGGGTAGGCGTGTCAAGTTGAAACTTACGTCACTCACTACGATCCACAGTCCCTTGACGCTGTACAAAATTTAAGTGTCCAAATCAATGCAATGAAAAGATATGGCCATTTATCTCAGATATTTTGATAGTCGCAAACTCACTCACCAGAACCTGTAGGGTACATCCCGCTGACCTAATATCATGAGGCAATGTTTACATTACAAGTAAAGAAAAAGAATCATAAAGTTGTTAATTTGTAATTAAATAGTACAGAAATTTTTTTGTGATTTTTTTATCCGACTTAAAATTAAAACATTCTCTAAAGTCTTGGAATTCCCGGATTCGTATCTTGCCAGTAGCGATATAGGTAATAGGCAAAAACAGTGGAGATTATTGATTCCCTGGATGAGTAAACTATGTATATTCATGATTAAGTTTGTACGGAACCCCCTGGAGATCGGGTCCTGGTCGTACTTGGCCAATTATTTCTCTTATCTTCCGTATATCATCGTTTGTTACGGTTGTTAGGTACACAAAAGTAACAAAAGAGTTGTTTGTGGGTGTCTGTACTTTAGTTTGCAACCCATTATGAATAACGATATTTTGCTGTTCACCACCCTTCCCCTTCTTGTTCACATTTTTAAAGTATCACCAGTTTCCATGCGTGGCGCTGTCTGTCGGTCTACTTTTGCGACCCCACGCGTGCTGCAACGTGGGAGGGTGCGTCTCTCGCGGAACGTTCTTCAGTACGGAACTAGCTGGTATTCCTGGCTGCCTCATGCGGTCACCATCAAGTTTTCCTCTCTGTGTCGCCAGGGCACTTGACAGGCATGAAATCAAAACGTTATGGGCAATGTAGTGGACGTGTGTACAGTTTAGCATTCTTCTTACTAGCTACCGTCAGCTAAGTGTTTGGTCAGTTCTCCAGTCGTGCTTCTCCTCTTTCGGCGTTCGAAGTGTTCGGTTAGGCTTTTACTGTCTGCTTATGCCCGCTGTCTTAACAGTGTGTTTAATCGAAAAAGTTATGCATTGGCGGTACACTACGCGGCTGAAAATGGAAGTGATTTTGAGTTGTTCCTTCTGCTGTCACACTACTTGTTAACTTGGTCTGAAATGTGAAAGTACTGCTCAGCCTCGATTAGTTTCCACCAGCACTAGCTTAGAGTTGTTGCTGGTGGCTGTCAACTCATACGGAATTGGCGGTGTGCTCTTGTAGGGAGAGTAAAAGGCTTCTACATCTACATCTACATGGATATTCTGCATATCACATTTAAGTGCCTGGCAGAGGGTTAGTCGAACCACCTTCGCAATTCTCTATTTTTCCTATCTCATATAGCGTGCGGAAAGAACGAACATCTATATCTTTCCGTACGAGCTCTGATTTCCATTATTTTATCGTAGTGATAGTTTCTCCCTAGCCGGCCGCGGTGGTCTCGCGGTTCTAGGCGCGCAGTCCGGAACCGTGCGACTGCTACGGTCGCAGGTTCGAATCCTGCCTCGGGCATGGATGTGTGTGATATCCTTAGGTTAGTTAGGTTTAAGTAGTTCTAAGTTCTAGGGGACTAATGACCACAGCAGTTGAGTCCCATAGTGCTCAGAGCCATTTGAACCATTTTTGATTTCTCCCTATATAGGTCGGTGTCAACAAAATATTTTTTCGTTAGAAGGAGAAAGTTGGTGATTGGAATTTCGTGAGAATATTCCGTCGCAACGAAAAACGCCTTTCTTTTAATGATATCCAGTACAATTTCTGTATCATTGCTGCGACACTCTCTCCTATATTTCGCGATAATACAAAACGTGCTGCCTTTCTTTGAACTTCTTCGATGTACCCTGTCAGTCCTATCTGGTAAGGATCCCACACCGCGCAGCAGTATTCTAAAAGAGGACGGACAAGCGCAGTGCAGGCATTCTCCTTGAGTGTTCCTGGTCTATTTCGTGTCGTGCGTCCGGGAATCGGATATAGCTGCATTGCGAGCGGCTCTGCTGTGATGTGAGAGCGGAGGTTAGGTAAAAATGTGTCCCGGTGCGTTGACGGTCCATCGACTAGAATTCTTCCTGCTGTCGGCACCCTCAAATTGTTGTCAGATCCAGCTTGTAGTAAGTGCCAGTGGCATATGTGTCTCTTCTTTGCTGGTATCGCGTGTTTGGGAATCGTTTACAGCTCCATTGCGAGTGGTTTCACTGTGTCGTGTGATCCTTAATGAGGCGGACATGTGTCATGTGTATTTGCTGGTTCAAACACTGAAAGATAGTGTTTTATTATTTGGCCGTCTGTTGTGTTGTATTATCTTGCATGAAGACCGTGTAGCTACTGTTTGAAATCTGGTAGGTTGAGTGTCTTAGTGATATGACACGAATGGTGTTTACCGTTCCTCGCAAGTGACTTTTAATCACATTGCGAGCCTACGGAATACCGTCTCATTAGTGTGAGTCGGATTCGTGATTTCCTGTGAAAAAGGTCACAGTTCATAGTAACTGACGGAAGTCATCGAGTAAAAGAGAAGTAGTATCTGGCGTTCCCCAACTGTGTCATAGGCTCCCTGCTCTTTATGATCTACAGGGTGTTTACTTAAGTGTGCAAAAATGTAACAGGACATAGAGTATGCTCATCTGAATAATTTGAAGTAGGGAACCTGGGATCGGAGAAGCCAGCTCGTAATAGGAATAAATTCACATCATTGTGTACGTTTTTATTTACGTTAGTTACATTTAACTGCAAATACCATCATTGGCACAATGAACGTACTATTTGTACTGTATCTTACAAAATGTGCTTAAACTGACGGCCATCTTCTCCAGTGCAAGCATGACATCGGCAAACAAGTTCTGACGCACCATGACAAATATCTCTGGTGTGTTTCGAATCACATCACAGGCCCCTAAAACTGTGGCAACTAGTTCCGTCTCCGTATCCACTGGGGTCTCATCCACAAATGGCTTTAGATATCCCCATAGGAAATAATCAACGGGGTTCTGGTCAGGTGACCTCGCAGGTCAGGGAATAGGACCTCCACTCCAGTCCACCGACCAGGAAGTGCAGCGTATGACTTTCTAGTAATCAGCCTTGTCCCCCTTGTTTCCTTGCAGGAAATAATGTACTTGTAAATAAACAGCACAGTGAATGTAAACTTCTACGCATGTTAGTTATAAATAGCGGAAAAGAGTAACGCTCGAGAAAGCGCTAGACAAGTTTACTTCCGTATCTCCTTAAGCTGGCTTCTCCGACCCCAGGTTCCCTACCTCAAATTGTTCAGTGGAGCATCCTCTCTGTCCTGTTAATTTTTGCACGCTCTTACGGAAACACCCTATAGATCATAAACAGCAGAAGGCCTATAATACTGTTGGGGAACGCCAGATACTACTTCTCTTCTACTCGATGACTTCCATCAGTTACTAAGAACTGTGACCTTTCTCATAGGAAATCACGAATTCGACTCACACTAATGAGACGATATTCCGTAGGCACCCAATGTGATTAGAAGTCGCTTGCCAGGAACGGTGTCAAAAGCCTTGCGGAAATCTAAAAATAAGGAATCAGTTTGTCATCACCTGTCGACAGCGCCCATAACTTTGTGCGAATAAAGAGCTATTTATGTTTCACAGAAACGTATTCTACTGCAAATCCACGTTAGCGAAGTGGGTCTGTAATGCAGAGGACTACTCCTATTTCTTTTATTAAGTGCTGGTGCGGCCTACGCAACTTTCAAGTCTTTAGGTATGTGTCTTTCGGTACTAAACGTGAAATGACACTAAACGTGAAAGGAAATTATTGCATTACACCACCACGGCGAGTGAATTAAGAAACTACATTTTGTAACCTCATCATGACCAGTTTGTAACAGTTGAATCCCGTTAGATTTGAAACACAGCACTGCTCAAAAACACGCCAGACATTTACACGAGAAATGGTAACTGGTCGGCTGGCAACGCGAATTGTCTTCTTAGACTACGTGAAAAACTCGGTTGAATGTGCTCTACGTCTTGGACGACCACACTGGGACGTTCTGTGCATTTCCTCTTTCCCCTTCAGCGATCTTCAGCTAGCTGTACATAATTTTTCTGCTATTTTTGTAATTCACGACATGTAAATGTTCTACCCCTATTATCTGTCGATTTTTCTTGCGTACGTAAACTACAATAGTCCTGTTGCGTTCATATTTTATGGGCTGTGCTCTGAATCTTTCAGCCGGCCGCGGTGGTCTCGCGGTTAAGGCGCTCAGTCCGGAACCGCGTGACTGCTACGGTCGCAGGTTCGAATCCTGCCTCGGGCATGTATGTGTGTGATGTCCTTAGGTTAGTTAGGTTTAAGTAGTTCTAAGTTCTAGGGGACTGATGACCTAAGATGTTAAGTCCCATAGTGCTCAGAGCCATTTGAACCATTTTGAATCTTTCAATGTAGTGGCTGAAGTTTCGTGTTGTGGGGTCATCGCATTTTCTCTTAGAAAATGAGGCCAAACATTACAAAACAGTCCCTTAGACATGGTACCTCAACCATTTCGTGCATCTGAGCTGTCGGAAAGGTCTTTGAAGAGCCAACTGCAATGCCCCTTTTCAGCACTCTTTGTGGTAACTGCATGTGCGGTTCGGCGGAAGCTTGATCCCAGGGGGTGGCAGCGTGCCCCTGTACAGGGCTGAGCAGCACCCTGTAGAATCTGACACGAAGTTGCAGCGTTAGTGTGGAAGATGGGTACAACTTCCTGAGGCACCGTTTCCGACATCTCAGATGTGGTCATCCAGCATGACACCAAGATATCATACTACGTCACTCCATGAAACAGGGCTGTCTGGAACGTCAATAGGCGGCAGCACTGCAGTGACAGTGTGGTGAGTAACTCCAAGGACTGTGTTTGGTAGTATCGAATTTAAAGCGCCAACTGATGGCCTAGGTGTGCAGGAGTAGTGGGAAAAAGCAGTTCTGGTGCAATCTTGATACCAAATTGATATCAAATTAACTAAGCGAATTAATTATTTGATCATTTTATTACCCCACCCCTCAGCCCCACTGACGTCATGGGTTGTCCCCAGCTGGCTTGTTGGTACCCCTCAGGAAACCCCCAGCCCCATCCCCTCCTATGAGGTAATCCAAGACGATGGCCCAGTGAAAAAATGGCGGGAAATTCGCTCAGTCTGTGTCGAGCTGCTGGGCTGGGAGAACCTCACGACAGTAGGCTAATATATCGTGCATAAGACACTGTTTGAACAATTTGTTAAAGAATATTGTTTATTTATTTCTGAAATCGCCATTCAACTCGATCATATTAAACAGTTGTAGTACTTTCTTTATTTTCATAGCAAAAGGAGCCACATAATTACACTGCCACAGTTCATGCTAAATATATCTGGTGATTATATTTCACCATCCACCAGAGTGATGCCTGTTGGGATGAGCCATGTGCCAGGCTTGCAGCACTGACCAGGGTCCAACAAGCAGCAACGACAACACAATTCTAAGCACTTCCCATTGCATGGCGAAACAACTTAGCCTTCCTTCTTGTTCCTGGCATACTTTCTTTGTGGTACACAGATACCCCTTGTCCAAGCATGGTGCGCAATATTGTCTCATACACATCTTCAAGATGTCACATAACTCTGCAAATGTTGCTTCAGAAGACGTGCCACAGGAAATATTAATTAAACAGCTCGCTTGACAAACTGAATATACACTCCTGGAAATGGAAAAAAGAACACACTGACACCGGTGTGTCAGACCCACCATACTTGCTCCGGACACTGCGAGAGGGCTGTACAAGCAATGATCACACGCACGGCACAGCGGACACACCTGGAACCGCGGTGTTGGCCGTCGAATGGCGCTACCTGCGCAGCATTTGTGCACCGCCGCCATCAGTGTCAGCCACTTTGCCGTGGCATACGGAGCTCCATCGCAGTCTTTAACACTGGTAGCATGCCGCGACAGCGTGGACGTGAACCGTATGTGCAGTTGACGGACTTTGAGCGAGGGCGTATAGTGGGCATGCGGGAGGCCGGGTGGACGTACCGCCGAATTGCTCAACACGTGGGGCGTGAGGTCTCCACAGTACATCGATGATGTCGCCAGTGGTCGGCGGAAGGTGCACGTGCCCGTCGACCTGGGACCGGACCGCAGCGACGCACGGATGCACGTCAAGACCGTAGGATCCTACGCAGTGCCGTAAGGGACCGCACCGCCACTTCCCAGCAAATTAGGGACACTGTTGCTCCTGGGGTATCGGAGAGGACCATTCGCAACCGTCTCAATGAAGCTGGGCTACGGTCCCGCACACCGTTAGGCCGTCTTCCGCTCACGCCCCAACATCGTGCAGCCCGCCTCCAGTGGTGTCGCGACAGGCGTGAATGGAGGGACGAATGGAGACGTGTCGTCTTCAGCGATGAGAGTCGCTTCTGCCTTGGTGCCAATGATGGTCGTATGCGTGTTTGGCGCCAGCAGCTGAGCGCCACAATCAGGACTGCATACGACCGAGGCACACACGGCCAACACCCGGCATCATGGTGTGGGGAGCGATCTCCTACACTAGCCGTACACCTCTGGTGATCGTCGAGGGGACACTGAATAGTGCACGGTACATCCAAACCGTCATCGAACCCATCGTTCTACCATTCCTAGACCGGCAAGTGAACTTGCTGTTCCAACAGGACAATGCACGTCCGCATGTATCCCGTGCCACCCAACGTGCTCTAGAAGGTGTAAGTCAACTACCCTGGCCAGCAAGATCTCCGGATCTGTCCCCCATTGGGCATGTTTGGGACTGGATGAAGCGTCGTCTCACGCGGTCTGCACGTCCGGCACGAACGATGGTCCAATTGAGGCGCCAGGTGGAAATGGCATGGCAAGCCGTTCCACAGGACTACATCCAGCATCTCTACGATCGTCTCCATGGGAGAATAACAGCCTGCATTGCTGCGAAAGGTGGATATACACTGTACTAGTGCCGACATTGTGCTTGCTCTGTTGCCTGTGTCTATGTACCTGTGGTTCTGTCAGTGTGATCATGTGATGTATCTGACCCCAGGAATGTGTCAATAAAGTTTCCCCTTCCTGGGACAATGAATTCACGGTGTTCTTATTTCAATTTCCAGGAGTGTATATCACAAAACTACTGCTCGAAACACACTTGCATGCAAAACACCGTGAGAGCTTTAGCTGGAGCTGCAACCATCTCCAGACTCTGGAATTACATGAATATTTACCTTCTACGCTATTTCGATGAGAAATGATTCATCAATCGTGAATTAATTTATCCTTCCCGAAACCTATATCAGCTGCAATATCCGATTTTACATGCCAAAACGACGATATTTGTGAGTCGAAGAAAATATCTCTGTAACTCTAAATAGGACGCACACCACTCTTAGAGTTTTAACTGCTTGTTTGAAGGTACTGCCAGTGAGAGAAAAATGTCTGGGTCCTACAGCTGCTGTGGCGTTCATAACTTTTCGGAAACGCGGAGTGGGCTTAGTTGCTATCTGCTATTGGAATCTTAAGGCTCTTATTTTTTAGTTTTCTCACTTTTCGAAGCATACTAGTGTATAAGCACACACGGGAAAATCAGAACAATTACATATCTAAAAGTTCATGATATGTTTCTAAATCCATAACAGAGTGTGAAATAAACACAAACAGAATTGGAAGCACTTTCCTACAGACGGGAAAAATGGTTGGAATTTTTGGTGAATTTTCGACCTCCTACAACTGCTGGTCTGGAAATGCTCTAAAGCCACAATGGCGGGTGGGGGATAATATGACACCTATTTGAACCAGAGGATCGTGGTCTACTAGGACTTGTCTCTCAACATTCAAACGAAGAAGACATTACGTGAGTCTCAGATATAGTGGAACTTTCTGTATATACAAATGCCCCTTGTTGTTGTTCAAACTAATCTGTAAAGGCTCCTGCACAAAAATGTATTGTGACTCTCTCTCAGCAGGGAACTTTCTGTGCATGGAGCATTCAGATTGGTTGTTGTTGAACTGATGCCAAATTCCTGCTGCTGATGTGAGAGCAGTACCCACCACTTTCTCCAGATGGACAAATTACTAGGATTTCAGTGGAAAACTATTTTGTACTGATCGAAAAGTATACAACAGTCAATTGCACTGGAGTTAAATCCTGCAAAAGTAGTCTACAGATCATGAAATTCGGAAAGTATCACAAAAGACACTTCCTCTATTACACTGCTCTGCAGCTGTCACGGAGAGCTTCAATTTTTCCGCGTGAAACCGATCTCCAACCAGGCTATATCACCACAAAAGATTGTACCTCCATACCATACCGATGTAGTAAACGCAGTTCGTATCCTGCACCATACAAAATGATCACTTCTGCATCATACATATAGTTGTCGGTCACCAGACTCTCGTACATATACCATGGAGACAGACAGACCCCAAAAACATAAGCACTCGCAGCGTATATCATCGTAACACTAGATATTCTCTGCTAATTCGGTCGGTCATCGACAGCGGCCAGCAGTCACAAGGCAACTATCCCCACACATACTAGCCTTATGCGTGGTCAGAGGGTCCTCTGCAGAAAGCAGTCACTCTCCAAACTGGTGTACAAAGGCTGAGTTGTTTGCTGCAACACAAAGGCGTCTCCTAACGGTAGTGTTTCCGGTCCAGCCTGCTTGCTGTCATAGTTTCTGCAATGAGTTACGATCACCTTCAGACTGAGAAATGCTTTGTCACTCACGAATTAATTTACCGATCTCGAAACAGATATCATCTGCAATATTCGATTTTATGTGCCAAAAACGGCGTATTTATGACACTTTTATGCTGAAATCATGTAGCATATGAAAATTTCCGAAATTTCATGAATTTTCACATGATTTACCAGAGTATCATACCATTTACACAGTAGTCCTTGACATCAACCACATGGCAGAATGCTACCAATTGCCTGTGCAGTTTAATTTCAATGAGTGGTAACTATCTTTAGAAATATAAAGCTTTTGTGTTTTATTACCAGCTGGAGCCTTGCAGTTTACTGCTACAGAATAGATCACATGTTTCACCCACCGCAAGAGTGTTTAGGCGTTTTAAACCCTAACAAACAGTATTTATAATGTGCTTCGCTGTACTCTCAACCAGTCACAATCAAGCAGTGTCAGCTAACAAATACCTTACAGAACACTTGCCTTGCGGTTTTTGACAACATTATTCTGTATATTTATTGAGGTAATAGTGATACATGAAAAAGTTGACGGCTGTCTTTGATAATTTACTGAAAAAGAGAACCATCTGCCTCTAAATTGACTATGATCTGCGTTAAAGGATGATAGAAAGTGGATGGAGTGATCGGCTGAGATGGGGCTGTAATGAGGTTTGATTTAATGGTACACTGATGATGCATTGTAGACAGAGGAAGATGTTGCTGCTAGGTCATGTGTCGTGCAGTTTTCTGTTGTTCTCCTGGGTGTATCAGTTGGCTGATATAATCATATACAACTGCTTGTTCTGTTTGTGACTTACAGCACCATCTACCAGCGATCTTTGACAGCAAACCTCTCCATACTACAGTCAGCAGAGGACTTTCAATGCATTTATGAGAAACCTGTGTCAGCACCACCTTCTAGGTGAACTAGGATTTATGTGACCTCATTCCCCTGCTGCATCTTGGACATAAATCAACTCTTCAGTTTCATAATTATCGTGATTCTAAGTTGGTGGCAGGTGTTTGTGAGGTACTGCAACCCCTCTGTATACATTTGCTTGACAAATGTTGTGTGTAGAAGAGACAGTGTTCTGTTCCCAGAGTTAGAGCAGCATAGCATAAAATTTCACATGTCAAACACTGCCGCCGCGCATTTGTCTCGTTCCTTGTGAGAGGCATTCTTTATTGTTGATGATAATTTCATAGGATTGATGCGAGCATAGTATAATTTCTGAGCCATGCTCGGATGTGAACAGTGGGCACTATACTCCTCTGGAAAGCTATATAGTGCATGTCTCACAAAGCCACTGTGTTTTTCTTTGGTGTAGAACGAAGTAGCTCCACCTTCTAGAAGTTTGTTACTGTAGTGAGTGGGATAGCAAACTTGCAGGGTGGATGTATGTCAGATATTGGATATGTATGTATCATGGATTAGAGTATTAAAAGCATTCCACTTCACATGACTAATGTTTCGGAAACCACCTAGATTTGATATTATAGTATGTTTAAGTGTGGGACCATGTAGCCTTAGGAGTGCATGTGTTTATGTTCTATCGTCTTTCTCTGTTGTCAGTCTTGGTACTGACCCCAGACACTAGAACAGTATTTCAGAATTGATAGCGCAGTTGATTTACGTAAACTGCCTCAAACTCTGTCAATCTCGAACACCATCACACATAAGCCACATGTTCCTTCTTAACTGTGTATTATGTCATCCCAACATTCTCATATCTACTATACACTGATAATGAGTGCTATCTTCCTCGACATGCTCGCATCTGGAGAGGTCTTGTGGACTTGGATAGGTGATGTGGGTAAGATTGGCGAAGAACAGTCTTCGCTGAATAGTAGTTACAGACTTGACATGCCTTGTTCCTACAAGAGATGTGAAATGTAACCGGTGTAATACCCTGCTACTTCTGGTCGGCTGCAAATTAAAACAGTGACAGTGGTGCAGGGAGGATTGGTCAAAGACAATGCAAGGAGATCTTTGAGTTTCTAACCTCATCTTAAGAATGTGAAAATGCTCTGTGACTCCCATCTGCATAGGGAAAGACGGGCAGTCGTAAATGTAAATGACACATTATGATCAAAGAGCTAGAAATATGTAGATAACCAACTTCATCGTTATATGATGCTGTCTGGTATACTTTGGTATGTTCGAGAATTAACCATGAATGGATGTACTGCACAGTCATCTATCTACATTCGCATTCTAGTATATGGTACCCTCTAGGTAATGGAGGAGTGGTTTAGTGAGGATACAGAAATCAGGAAGCATGTTGTTGTGTCATTGGTTGGTATTGAAATTACATAAAAATGCTAAAATTACTGAAATTAATCGTACTATCAATGGTGGTGCTTAGTACAGTACATTGTCCCATATTGGTGATGTCTTTTCCACCCCATCTGTCCACTGGTACGCTGTTGATTACCACACAAGGACTGACTGACACAACTTGTCTGAGCTGGAAAGAGTCTTTGTGGAAGCAACACCTCATGGGGGTGGCCAGCACCGAAACAGTGATCGTGTACATCACTGCAGTATGAAGAATCAATCGAAACAGGACACAGAGACATCTGCTAGACCTTTGTTGTGAAAGATAAGAGTAAATGTAGTGGCCGTCACATTTGAGCAGCTGTTTGGAAATGCTCCGCAATGTCGCAAACTCTTCCAGTTTCCATATCCTGCGATGTCTTCTGCAGTTTTGTTATCTAGAAACACCGCTTCTATCTTTTATTTCAGCCATCCTGTGAGATGTGGGAGCAGCAAGAAGGCTTACACCATGTGATGTCCAGCTTTCTGTGAGAGCCAATGTATCGAAATGTCTTAATGTTAGTTTAGCAAGTGGCCCAAACCTTGAAGACGTGGTGGAAAAACAAAATGTATGACGGTGTACAAAGTTGTAGTCATACACTGCTTGGATGTGTTCCAGTATAAAAACAACTTATCAAACCGCTTATAAAAGAACAACACAGGGACCCTCTCTTGCGACTGATAAGTCTATGGGATACAATCCTCTTACAGTAGAGGTGACAAAACTTTACACTGGTCTGCGCAAACGATTTCTATTACTGCTCAGCTGCTCCAATGGGCCAATACCTGTATATTTAATAGAATCAACACATATGCTCGATGTCAGCACGAAGACGATATTTGTTTCTGATATATCAGAAGAAAGGGACGAGGTAACATCATATCGAGTTCTCTATTGGCTGATGTTACTGGAGTTTTTACAATACGGCGTTTTTCTCTGTACGATGGTACAAAGTACAAGCGTAGATAATGAGGATAGATACAATGTTTGGGGTGGCAGATGTGAATGCACCGTGAGTGACGCAGATCTCCTTTGGACTGCAGTGGATGTATGCAGATTGGAAATGTGTGGTAGTGCAGTGGAAAATCCTTCCAATTTTTGTATGCTGTGGAATCTTCCTAATTTTCCCAATAAGGAACACTACTGTAAGTGCTTGTAGTGCTTTTTCTAATAGCCTATCTTTTGGTGCTGGCCGTACACATTGTACTCAGCTGGCAGAGCTATGACAGCATGTTCACGTTTCGACTAAGTGGTCAAAACATGGTCCTGACGTATTAGCTTATCCTGTTTCTCCATGGGATACAGAAGGTGTTAGATGTAGAGCTCCCTGGCTTTTGCTCAGTTTCAACTTAAGTTGGAACAATGACATGGACAAAGCTTCAGGGGAGGGGGGGAGGGGGGCAGGACAGAGGATGATGTAGAAGGACTATCCAAAACAACGCTAGAGTTTCGCTGTATGGGGCCCTTAGCAGCAGGGTTCGAAAAAGGTGACTCGTTTGGAGATAAGAGAGAACCATGAATTGTTGCATTAGTGGCTGTAATCATTAAAAGACATCTCCATAGGATCCAACGCAAGTATATGGTTGAATGAAGAGACTTAATCCCAAATCACAGATAACATATCTACCAGAAAGCGTAACATTATAGATCTGAAAAGCCAGTGAAGCCAGTGCATTGTAGATCTCTTATGACACCAATCTAGCATTCCATTGTTAAGTGAGTCGTTACACAGCACACCAGCTACTGTGTGTGATCATTCTCAGTAAACTATCATCCTCCCTCGCCTATAACCCTGTGGATATGTTGGAGTACCTCTGTTACTGTTTACGTAGTATCGAGGTAGAATGTGTTACAAATATTGTTTGTTAGCAGCAGTAAGAAGGGGTTGCAAATATCTGCTTAACACCACATTTATTAGCCGAACCACTTTCTAAATTCATTGATAAAGGTGATTTTATTACGAGATTACACCACTGGCGACATGCACAAGGACTGTCGGTCTGTCAATACACTCCCCAGCGATCGCTGTCTATTCTCAACGTCACAGTATTTGTGTGGAAGACCACTTCATTTGGGAGCAATATCATTACTCAATTTATAAAGCATGTATAGTTTTTAACATGGATATCGTTGGTGATATTTGTGTGCAGCTGTAGAATCAAGACCACGTTTTATGCAGGGTGACTGTAGCACCGTCATTGCGATTGTGTTTTTAACATCTGGTCCCTTATTAGACCATTACGTCTCTCTTCCTAAGACACATTGGTGCCACGTGTAAGCAACACGAATGAGACATGTCAATCCATCGCAGATGTTTGCTCAGTACTGTTTGGTGCTGCCAACATTCAGCTATTTGTGATATTTGTGAAGTGTCATACATAGAAGGGAATGTGTGGTAGCTTGATTGTGAGCGGCTGGCTAATAAAGTATGTGCTGGGGTGTAAAGTTACTGTGATCATTGTTCCAACATCTGCAAAGAAAATGCTATGTCCTATCGTTAGGAAGGTATGGATTTGACGTGGGAGACTGACTGCAACACATCGATAGCCGTAAGAGGGGTAAAAGATTTTATGTGGAAAATTATGTTCAGTCATAAGAAGGATATATATACTGATATTTCCAGAGCCACAACCATCAGAAGGGGATATTTCCAACACGTCTCTCCTTTTTAAATGTCATTAGATTGGGGCTGCAATCGTACTATTTAATTGTAATTATAGTGGTAAATATGTGGCTGGTTTCTTAGGACTAAACCGTTCAGTGTGCGGAGCGCGTGGCGGAGGTTGCCTTTGGCCAGAACCAATTGACATTTCTGGCTATCACTGAGCCATCACTGAGCCATCCGAACTGATTGTGGGGATACGAAAGTGCAGGTGACATAACTGAGTCGCCGCTAGGCAGGTGAATATCGAATTAATACTAAGTATGTGTTGGGCAACCTTCGTCGTCACTTGTGAGTATTCTCAAATGTTTTTTTTAGATATCTGAGAAGATTCAAGATGGCGAGTGTTTGCGCTCGAAAATCAAATTATTCACTCCCATGTAACTTCGTGGTTGACTGCTTGTACTGTCATTCTACACATTTACCGTTCCTACCTGGTTGAGAGAACATTGTTTGTGATGTGCATAGTTTGCATCTAGACAGTGAAAAACAGGTGGAAGAGACATTTTCTGGCTTTCTAGACATGAGAAATACAAACAATTATATGTATTAAAACCTTAGTTTGCGTTGTGAAGTACAAGGATGATCTGGAATATGTTACATCATTGACACCGGTATTCACTAAACTACATGAGTGGAACTACCAGTTTCCACACATAAAGAACTTTGAAGATGATATATGTTTCTAGCTACTCAGTGATTTGCAGCACATTCCACATGATGGCCTCGCTGAAGCTTCGCGTTTCTAGATATGTCTATACTGTGCAAGCGATCGGTAACATCCTGATATGTGGCTGATATCGAGAGCTCTTGCGTAAATGGTATGATATTTTGGAATCTCATTGATGATGTCAGCATAAAAGTGTAATAAATACGCGGTTTATTGGTATGTAAAATCGGGTAATCCGTAAATTAATTCGTGATTTACGAAATATTTCTCAACAGTGTTCAGTATGTAAATGTTCTTGTAATCTTAGAGTCTGGAGATAGCAACTATTTTCAGAAATCACGGCAGCAAGCAGGCCAGATTCGAAACAATACCGTTAGCAGCAGAAGGCTTTGTGCTGGGAGACCAGCCCAATCTTTGTACACCTGTTTGGAAAGTGAATGCTGTCTGCAGAGGGCACTCTGATGATGTATCAGGCTAATATGTGCGAGAACAGTTTTCTTGTGACCACTGGCCACTGTGGATGATCGACAGAAGTGAACATTTTGTATGGTGCAGATACGAATTGCGTTTACTACATCCGTATGTTATCGTGGTACAATTGTTTGTGGTGATATAACCTGGTTGGAGATCGGTTTCAAGACGAAACTTTCAAACTTTCCTCGACAGTAGTAGGGCAGTGAAATGAGGAAGTGTCTTTGGCGATAGTTTTCTCATTCCGTGATGTGTAGACCACTTCCGCAAGGTTTAACATCAGAGCAACATGACCGCTGTTTGTTTTCCAACTGTACAGTAGTTTGCCACTGAAATTCTAGGAATTTGACCATCTGCAGAAAATGGTGGACAGTACTGTCACCTTGGCAGGAACAATTAGGCCGGTAAGTTCCGTAGGAGCCAATCAGAAAGCTCCATACACAGGAAGTTCCATGATGTCAGAGAGTCAATAAACATTCTTTGCGAAGGGCATAGGGTCCGCTATACATTGGTTGAAACAAGACTGGGGCAAGATATCTATGGAAAGTTCCATGTGTTCAAAGTTCCTGTAGTGTTCAGACACAAGTTCAAGCAGACCAGTCTGCTCTTGTATTTACGGTGGGATGCTGTCCCCCATCCTATCTTGTGGCTTTAGAGCATCTCCAGACAAGCAGTTGTAGGACATGGAAAATTCAATGGAAATTCCAGCAAATTTTTCTCTTATGTAGGACAGTGCTTCCAATTCTGTTTGTGATTATTTCACACTCCGTTATAGGTTTCGAAATATGTCATGACCTTTTAGATATGTGGTTGTTCACTAGTGTGCTTCGAAAACCAAGGAAAATAAAAATGAGAGCCTTAAGACTCCAACAGGAAATAGAAACTAAGCCCACTCAGCGTTTCCGAAAAGCGATGAAGACCACCGCAGCTGTAGAACTCACAGGTAGTGCCTTCAAATAAGCAGTTAAAACTCGAAAAGTGGCGTGTCTCCTACTTATTGTTACAGAGATATTTACTTCGACTTCCAAATATCGTCATTTTGGGAGGTAAAATCGGATACTGCAGCTGGTATAGGTTTCGGGATCGGTAAATCAACTTGCGATTGATGAATCATTTCTCATTGACAGAGGTTAGGAAATAAACATTTATGTAATTCCTGAATGTGGAGATGATCACAGTTCTAACTACAGCTCTCAGAGCCCTTTATGTGTGGATGTCTTCAGTTTGTGAAGCGAGTTGTTTAATTAATATTTCCTGTGGCACATCTTCTGAAGCAACATTTGCAGAGTTTTGTGACATCTTCAAGATATGTGTCAGACAGTATTCTGCACATTGCTTTAATAACTTCTGAGGTAGTTCACGTTCAATGAAAATGTGTATCTTGTGTGCCACAAAGAAGGTGTGCCAGGAAGGAAAGGAAGGATAAGGTATTTCCCTGCACAACAAGAAGTGGCTGCTGTGTGGCTGCTGTGTGTGGTGCTGGCTGGTGCTGCAAGCCTGGTGTGTGGCACTTTCCAGTGAGCATGACTCTCGTCAACAGCGAGATACGATTGCCAGATGAATTTGGCATGATCTGTGACAGTGTAATTACTTCATTCCTTTCACTATCACAATAAAAAAGGAAGTACCACAATTGTTTAACATGATGTGAAATGTTTTAACACAAGTGTCAATTTTCAGGTGTATTGCAATATCAGAAATAAATAAACAAAATTCTTAAACAAGCTGGGGAAAACCTATGGCATCACCTGGGGGTAAAGGTAAGTGATTTATCAATTAATTAATTTGCATAGTTAATTTGATGTCAAAATTGCACCAGGAAACGCTTTGTCCCACTACTTGCAGGATGTCAGAGGTGAGCTGCAGTTGATGCTGGAGGCTGTTAGAGTTATGCTGCCACTGAAGATCGCTGGATCATTTTGTCAGTGCTGTACACGGTCTTTCTTAGATGCGCCAGTTGTGTAGAGCTTGACCAAGCTCTGTGGCACGCCAGCACAGATGTTATAGACTTCCTATCTTCAGCTGGCACATGGAAGGTCCTGGCGTCAGAATAGGTGCAGATGAGGCGGTCATATGACACAGTCTCACTTGCTCAATTAACCTGAACAAGCAGTCGTCATGCCACACACTCTCAAATGTTAAGGATATATCGAGGAGTACAGCCTCCATTATCTTTGGAACTGATACTCGGTTGAATTACCCTTCCAAGGCCTGAACTGCACCATGGATAGTCTCGTCTCGGAGGAAACGTAGCATCATAGCCTCTGGAAACACACTCGCTCGAAAATTTTTATACGATCAGCAATAAGCTTACAGGTCTATAATTCTGCAGAAGTCGCACACCCTTCCCAATCTTCGGTATGATCACTCTACCGCATGTTGAGGTTGTAGAGTACCAATTTAACCTGATGTTTGTTCTATCTCGTCCTCTTCATCTTTGCCTGCAAGGTTCTGTGGGAGCCTTTCAGTCACCAGTGTGATATGAACTGCATCCAATAGATTGTCTGCACATCTGAAATTTGATACAAAGGCATCAGTTAGAGTGTTTGCTTCCTCATTTGGTTCACTGATGAATCTGTCATCGTCCTTGAGGGAAATTTTCGCTTGGTGCTACTGAACCATCATCAAGCTGAAATGTAACGATCGTATTTGTCCATTTTCCAATGCGTGTGCTTCTTATGCCTCCTTGACATTGCGGCGCAGGCGATCGAGTAACCGTTTACTGACAGCGTTCCTTGTAAGTTGCCGCTCTCGATATGCTCTGTTCTTCTCAGCTAAGGATGCATGAATATGTGGTGATAATTGCCATGATTTGTCCCTTTAAATGCGTGGTGTAAGAGGTGTGGATTCCGAAGCTGAATGGAAGGAGAGTGGCATAGGTTGTGGTTGTGCAGGTGGAGAGACTATGGCAAGCTATTCTATGATTCTGGCACGGCATTAGGCCCTGGTGACGTCTGTTTGCCATATTCCAAGCTATGGAAGTAGCGGGGCGTCAGCGTTAATGTAGAAAATGGCTAGGAGAAACTCTGAAAGTAATGTGTTGCTTGTCAAGATGTAAATATGATGTGGTACTCCATGGCCACGTTGCTGACATAGGATTGCTGTCCATTGTTGGGGACGTCGTCGACTGACATTTGTAAGACTTGAGTGACATGTGACATCCCTTGATGTTTATCAGCTTTCAAATGGTTCAAGTGGCTCTAAGCACAATGCGACTTAACTTCGGAGATCATTAGTCGCCTAAAACTTAGAAATAATTCAACCTAACTAACCTAAGGACATCACACACATCCACGTCCGAGGCAGGATTCGAACCTACGACCGTAGCGGCCGCTCGGTTCCAGACAGTAGCGCCTAGAACCACACGACCACTTCGGCCGGCTTATGAGCTTTATTGTGCTGTTCGCTACAGCAGTGACTTATACAATTTAGCTGCCGAGATTGTTGTTTGAATCGACTGTTGCTACCCTGGTGCTGGTGTTCCCTGGGCTATTCAGTGGCGCTGCTTGTGGAAAAGCGAACTTCGGTTTCCTTTTACTTATGGTCTTCGTCCTTATTTCAGGACTGTTACTTCAAGCTACCGATCTCGGCGGCATTTATGTTGCGTCGGAAGTACGTTGGTGCATTGTTTAGTGTGGCTGCTTCAAGGAGATGGCAATGCCTTCTGGCTGTGCTGCGTATCGTGCGTGGCGTTGGCAGTATTTTTCCTTGCCTGAGCACTGCTGGGTAGATGCTTCTTTATTGAATGGCGCAGTCGACGCGGCAGCATACGCCAGTGTATGTCTCATCTATCCTTTGTCGTTGCAGATCAGGAATTTGTCCATGCTGACGAGTTATAGCACTCTTCCTAACGGTGTGTAGGTAGCCGCACGCCCTTCCTCTCCCCTGAGTGCGCATGGAGGTGTCGAAGTATGGGCTAAGATTCAGTCATGACTTTTGTGGTTGGCAGGAGACTTGTCATGCTGGTCTGGCATGGAACAGTGAGTTGCGATGTGGATGATGCCCTGGTACCGGCTGCACTGTGCTGGGTCGCTAGTAGATCTCAGATTGTCTGCTCCTACTGTGCTCCTTCCATGGGGTGAGGTGGGAGGGTGATAACACAAGATGAGCGGCACAGGTTTATTGAGAAGAAAAAGAGATAGGAATTCAGAAACTTATCGATTTACTGAAAGGAAAGGAAAGCAAAATACATTCTGACATAATAAACATTTACACTGGTATAACCGTCTTACAAATGGGGCTGTAGAAATTACTGGCTAGAAGAGGATAGTTTTGACTTGCATTCATATAAGTACTTGTATTTCGTCACAAGTAGTGCTTATAAATATGCATTGTAATACTGTGAAAGTAGGAAGCGTGTTAATACGTCCGTGTATTTTAATAATGATTCCCAGGCCCTTTACAAAAAACAAACAAACAAAAAAAAAGGAACTTGACACTCGGTAGGCTGCGGAGCAATGTCTGTAATAATCAGTTTCAGGGGATAGTTACGCCTCAAGGAAAGCTTCACCCTTCGTATACAGTGCAGGCAACAGCCATACGCACAAGACTGTGGTTCTACAAAAACAGAAGTGACACTGGGACATTACGAGCACATCGGAGTTGTGTGTCATCTGACAATGTGTCTGCTAATTGCGGTCTATAAGCAGCTACAAGTAAGTGACACATTTGAAGATGACTGTCTATATAACAAATGATCGTGACGATGTCCTCCAGAGATGGGAAGAATATCCAAAACAGCTCTATGACACAAATAGCAAACCAGAAACTCTGGAACTTGAATCACACAAGAGTGTAAGTGATGACGAGAATGGACCAACCATCAAACGGAAGAAGTAAAGTCTGCTATAGCTGCAATGAAAAATGGCAAATGCTTGAACCAAGATGGAATAAGAGAAATATTGAGATTATATAATAAAATATATGACAGTGGTGAATGGACTGAGGACTTTCTGACAACAGTAATGATTCCATTACTGAAAAAACAAGGAACCAAGAAATGCAGCGAGCACAGGACAATCAGCCTCATTTCACATGCAGCCAAAGTGATTTTTAGAATAATTAATAAAAGACTTGAAAAAGTAATGGAGGAGACTCTTGGCGAGGATCAGTTTGGCTTTAGACGGAATACGGGCACCAGAGATGCAATAGGGCTCCTGCGAATCTTGGGAGAAAGGTTTATTGAAAAAGGAAGAGACCTATATATGTGCTTCATAGATCTAGAAAAGGCATTTAACAATGTGGTTTGGGACAAGCTGACGACTATAATGAGGGAAAAGAGAGGGGACTGGAAAACCATAAGACTTATTATCTCATTATATCTTAATCAAAAAGTTTCAATTAAAGTAAGGGGAGAAAGTAAAAACTGGGTCGGACTAGAAAAAGGAGTAAGACAAGGATGCTGTCTATCACCTACTCTTTTCAACCTGTTCTTGGAAAATATGATTGACCAATGCTCGTTAGATGACAAAGGCGTAAAAATTGGAGGAAGAAGAGTAGGGTGTTTGAGGTTTGCTGATGACATGGTCCTTCTAGCCACAGGTGAAAAAGAATTACAGGATTTGGTATTGGCATTAGGAGGAAATAAGGAAATAAAAATTATGATGAATGGAGAAATACTTGAACAGGTGCAAAATTTTAAGTATCTTGGAAGCGGGAAAGACACCAACTGGAAGTGCACCACAGAAATTAAAACTAGGATAGCAATGAAAAAAGAGGCGTTTTATAAGAACAGTAGAATTTTATGCGGCGGTCTGACCAGAGAACTCAGGAAGAGACTCATAAAATGTCTTGTATGAACTGTTCTTCTATATGGTGTTGAAACATGGAGTATGCGGAAGAAAGACAGAGAAAGGCTGGAGGCTTTTGAGATCTGGACATGGCGGAGGATGGAAAGAATAAGTTGGATGGACAGAGTAAAAATGAAGAAGTACTGAGAAGAGTGAAAGAGAAAAGACATTTACTAGATGTAATAAAGAGAAGGAAAAGAAATTGGATTGAGCATATATTGAGAAAGAATGACGGACTGATAAAAACAGTTCTAGAAGATTATGTAGAAGGGAAAAGGAAGCGAGGAAGGAAGAGATTCCAGACACTAGATGACATGATGGACGGTACAACATACAGCAGCCTTAAGAAGGAAGAAGGGACCGAGCGAGGTGGCGCAGTGGTTAGCACACTGGACTCGCATTCGGGAGGACGACGGTTCAATCCCGTCTCCGGCCATCCTGATTTAGGTTTTCCGTGATTTCCCTAAATCGCTCCAGGCAAATGCTGGGATGGGTCCTTTGAAAGGGCACGGTCGATTTCCTTCCCCATCCTTCCCTCACCCAAGCTTGCGCTCCGTCTCTAATGACCTCGTTGTCGACGGGACGTTAAACTCTAATCTCCTCCTCCTCCTCCTTAAGAAGGAAGCAATGGATCGCAGAAAATGGAGAGGCAAAGGACCTGCTAATATAGCAGATAACTGATGATGATGATGTCGCTAAAATGTGCATTCACGAACTCATGTTACTCGAGTGTGTAATTTTCGCTACTGTAGCTGGCCGGTAGGGGCGAGCATGCCTGTTAAGTTCTCAGCACTGGAAAAGAAAGAAGAAAACTTTCTCCCTCTCACGTCGTCGCAACAAGCAGCGCCCATGTTACCTTCTCCTGCACCCAACACTTCCCGGCGGTAATCCATCAGCTATTGGCGTGCTACCTGTAAGACAAAGACCAATGGAGAGCCATCGATTATGGTTTTGAGAATGTAGCAGATCGGTGTTGCGAAAAGGCATCAAATACTCTTATTTTTTGTTAATTTGTAAGGTTTGTATCTTTGTAGATTTAACGTCAAAATACTCAAAAATTTTAATATACATATTGTTATCGTGCGAGGAACGGGGCGGGGAGGTGGTGTAATATCCACGACTATATCTTATTCAGAACAATATTCACGACGGCATTGCGTGTGCAATTTGAGCAATCATTCTCGTGATATCAATAAAAGAGGACTTCATCCATACTAAAATAGTAATAATTAATTATTGTCAGTGTTATAATTTAATTTTCTGTGAAAATTATATCTCAGGCAAAAGTCACGGAAAAAGATAATGGAAAACTTCATGTAGTTTACTAATGTAAAAAAAAAGTACACAATTACGTGACTTTATTCCTATTATCTCCATGAGATGGTTTCTTCTATCCCAGGTTCCATACTTCAAAGTATTCAATGGTGCATCCTCCACGTCCTGTTACATTTTTTCACGCTCTTACGGAAACACCCTACAGATCATAAACAGCAAAATGGGTCAAATGGCTCTGAGCATTATGGGACTTAACTTCTCAGGTTATCAGTCCCCTAGAACTTAGAACTACTTAAACCTAACTAACCTAAGGACATCACACACATCCATGCCAGGATTCGAACCTGCGACCGTAGCGGTAGTGTGTTTCCAGACTCTAGCGCCTAGAACCGCTCGGCCACTCTGGCCGGCTAATTTCAGCTTAGATTACGAATAATCTTTAAATATGGCGCAAAGAATATTTTAAGTGGTGAAATTGTTCTCTGCCAATGTATGATCCCTGATTATTTCGTAAGAACTATTAGGAAATACTTTTTGACAGGATAGAATACATTAGTGTTGTATGCGTGTGGTATTGTGTGTAGAAATAGTTCATTTTGTTTAAGGAAAAATGTTGCCACCTTGAATAACAGTTCGCTAAATTGTGTGAGATCAGTCTTGTGAAAAAATTTAGTCCCATTTACACTGCTTGACAGACAACATTGGTACACGTTCTCAGGTGGAGATATGTTTGACAAAATAACTATTTTTAGCCGGGAGAGACAGCGACTAAATGAAACCTCATGTTACGCTAATCACAGGTAATTGGTTTTGTTGTAGTCCTCCCCATGAGTTGTAAAATACCGCAACGCTAACCACACGCCACAGTGGGAGGGTATGCATGACAAAAATTATGGTTCAGACTTAGGTCACGAGTACCGGATGTTTGAGAAACGCTGCTCTGTTGTATTCAGTGACTTCAGCTTTACGACCATCTTAACGGAAAAGTCCAGAACTGCTAGTTCTTTCTTTATGTAATCGGGTTCCATATTGAAAGGCAGATCGCGGAATGTCACCTTCGTTTATATCTACACCACGCGCCAACTCTGGAGTTCACAGTTAAGCACCAGGCAGAGAATTCGTCGAACCACATCTTGAAGCTATTTCTCTACCTCTGAACTCTCGAACAGCGCGCGAGGGAAACAAAAACTTATGTTTCCGTGCGAGCTCTGGTTTCTCCTTTTTTACTATGGTGATCATTTCTCACTATGTAGTAAGAGCCACCGAACCATATTTGCATTCGGAGAAGAAAATTGATGATTGAAATTTCGCGAAAAGACCCTGCCGCAACGAAAAACGCCTTTGTTTTAAAGGATACCTCCCCCGTCCCCCTTCGCCCTAACTCGCGTATCATATCCGTGACACTCTCTTCCCTATTTCCAGAAAATGCAAAACGAGCTGCCCTTCTTTGAACTTTTTCGGTATCCTCCCTCAACCTTATCTAACGCGGATCCCACACCACCCAGCAACGGTCCACAACAGGAAGGAATGAATAGTGTATGTAGGCAGTAAATATGTTGCGTGTTCAAAGTGATATACCAATAAAAAGCAGTGTTTGCTTCGCTCTCTCCACAACGGTATCTATGTGAGCGTTTCAGTTTAAGTTATTCGTAATTTTAATCCCTAAGTATTTAGTTGAACTGACAGCCTTTAGGTTTGCGTGATTTATCGTGAAACCGAAATTAAGCGGATTCCTCTACGGACTCGTGTGCATAACTTCAAATTTTCCTATTTAGATGCAAGTGCCACTTTTATCTCCGTACAGATATCTTGTCTCAATCATTTTGCAATTGGTTTTGATGTGATGATTTTCCGAGGCGCTGAATGACAGCATCATCTGAAAACAGTGTACGGGTACTGACCAGATTGTTTCCTGAATCGTTTATATCGGTTAGTAACAGCAGAGGGCCTATAATACTTTCTTGGGAAACGCCAGCTATTACTTCCGTTATGCTCGATGTCATTCCGTCAATCACTGCTCTGTGGCCGGCCGGGGTGGCCGAGCGGTTCTAGGAGCTACAGTCTGTAACCGCGCGACCGCTACGATCGCAGGTTCGAATCCTGCCTCGAGCATGGATGTTTGTGATGTCTTTAGGTTAGTTATGTTTAAGTAGCTATAAGTTTTAGGGGACTGATGACCTCAGAAGTTAAGTCCCATTGTGCTCAGAGCCATTTGAACCATTTGGACTGCTCTGTGAACTGTGACCTGTCACCTTCATAACTTTGTTAGGTGTGTACGCATTTCCTGTCATTCATCGGTAATCTTAAACAGTACGTAGTGATGTAAAGATTTCTGCGTTCTTCAAATTGAACTTAGCAGTTGTCCAGTATTATCTAGAGCTGTGTGGATTTCTCTCTAAATTGCAATACTAGCGGCGGAAGTGTTAGATCAGCTTTTAGGGCTGTAGAACGGTGTCCTTAGCCTTTTTAAAAGTTTGCCTGCACGAAGTCGGTTACTGTGTCTCTTTAGCTTTTTCCCACTTCGATTATTTTCGTATTGTAGGACTGATAGGCAGAGTTTTTCTTTTGTTCTTCAATTGGAAGCGTGTATTCGTCATCGCTATACTGGCGTATCACCTGGCGTGATGGTATGGAGTGCCATTGGTTACACGTCTCGGTCACCTCTTGTTCGCACTGACGGCACTTAGAACAGTAGACGTTACATTTCAGATGTGTTACGACCCGTGGCTCTACCCTTCATTCGATCCCTGCGAAACCCTACTTTTCAGCAGGACAATACATGACCGCATGTTGCAGGTCCTGTAGGGGCCTTTCTGGATACAGAAAATGTTCGACTGCTGGCTTGGTCAGCACATTCTCCATATTTCTCACCAATTGAAGGCGTCTGGTCAATGGTGGCCGAGCAACTGGCTCGTCACAATATGCCAGTTACTACTCTTGATGAACTGTGCTATCGTGTTGAAGCTGCATGAGCAGCTGTACCTGTACACGCCATCCAAGCTCTGTTTGACTCAGTGCCCAGGCGTACAAGGCCGTTATTACGGCCAGAGGTGGTTGTTCTGGGTACTGATTTCTCAGCATGTATGCACCCAAATTGCTTGAAAATGTAATGACATGTCAGTTCTAGTATAATATTTTTGTCCAATGAATACCCGTTTATCCTCTGCATTTCTTCTTGGTGCAGCAATTTTAATGGACAACAGTGTATTTGGTGATCTGTATCTGCAATAGTGGCGCACTTGGAGAATCTAACGCATATGAATTAGACAACTATTTCTAGCAGCATGGGGCATCACGTTTCGTTTTGGCGACTGGTTAAGGGAAGGACACGACGAGATATAGAAAATGTTTGGGACCATAGTTATCCGAGAACTCCATACCTTGCTGGATGAAAGCTCAAATAATCAACACAGAACTTTCTGTATATTGTTCTCTGTTCTGTATCTGTCTATGAATTTGATGAAACGTCTTTTAAATAAAATCTTACACAGATTAAAGGAAACACAGTGACTGTAAAAGGTTTCTCTGAACGAATGGTAACTATTCAGTGTTATGACAAGATTGACCATTCGAAGCAAAAAGGTAGTGCTGTCCAAAACAAGAAATATTTGTCTAGTAAACACGGGCTGTAAGAGGTATACCTTAAGAGCGCCTTAAGAGCACTTTTGAGATGCTTTTCACAATAGTGAAAATAAAGAAGTGATCATAGCTCTCAAGGTATAACTTGAGAGCCAGTGTTTACTATACAATTTGAGCTAAGCGCGGCTCGTGTTAATTCCATTTATTGTTTTTCATCTTCTCTTACCGTACTGCCGCCTCGTTTTCTTATTCTATTTATTGGCGTCACTGTCTTTCTGCCTTACCTGCCCGTGAGTGGTAGCAGCAGCACTTATCGATAAGTCATCTGTCGTACTATCTCTGGAGTGACCGATAGTATTTCCGGGTCGTCGTGTGTCAAGAAGTCGGTGGGGCATGGAGCAGCAGTCGGGCACGGAACAGCGGTCGGGGACGAAGGAGTGTTAGGCACAGAGCTCCAGTTAGGTCGACGTTTCATCGGCTGACGTGTATTTGATCTTTTGACCATTTCTGGGTGTGGACAGTTGGTCGGTTGCGGCGGAGCAGCGAGGAAGTATGCGGCGTATGATCAGGCTGGGGCCGCTGGCGGTGTGCACGTGCGCTCGGAGTTGTGTGGCACTAGCTGCGAGAACTGCTAAGTTCGTCGCCCACCACACCTGCATACTGGAGTTGAGCATTCAGTGAACCTGTCATGAAAGCTCAACCGTTGTGACATCTCTTCGTTGGTTGCTGGTTGTTGCATCCTGGGCAGTACCCGCAAGCAGTAACGTGATGGTCTGTTGGAGTAGGCACAATTTTGCAGTCGTCTCCCTGTATGGTGTTTAATTTTTGAAATGATTATAATTTATTAGTGAATCGCAGAAGCGGTATCTTTTGCCTTGTGCCCTGCTCGCTAACGTAGTTTTGTGGCAGTATGTTTTCCTCACCGTGTTGATGCTGTCCGGCACGGCGTGTAGTTCGACAGCTTGGTGTTGTTCTCCTTTTTTTTCTTTGAGGTTTTAATTGCCTTGACTGTGTTTATACGCCAATTATTAAGACATAATCCTGCTGCGGTCCTCATCTTCACTGGTACTTTTGGTTGTCGTGCTGTTGGTCGGGTAGAAGGGAATTGATTAGGTGATTCGTCAGCTGTTTGTAGGTCGTGCTGCAACCCAGTTGTTTAGTGTTACGCTTGGCTGTCTGTTTTATGTTTAGTGTATGGCCTTTAGCCGAATCTCATAACAACTTTAAGATGAGGCCTTCAGCCTTGTTTCATTTAAAATTCTTGTTGCTCTGTATTCAGGCCTTCAGCTGCGTGTGTTTCAGAATCTGTGGCTTTAATGTGTAAATCCTAGTCTGTAATTATCTTGAGTAATTGTTTGGGCCTTCAGCCGACAAGATACTTCAAGTTTCCTTAAGATGTTTTTTCTGTTGTGCTGCGTAAAGGCTTATCTTTAAAGTCTCTCTTTCATTACGTAAAGAAAATTTTTCATTGGGCCTTCAGCCGAAGAATTAACTTGAATTTTCCTTAACACGGCCTTTAGCCGGAATTTCTAAATGTTTGGCTTTTAAAGAATTCCTTAGCTGATCTGAAATATTATTTCAGCCTTAGGGCCGAGGAGATATCGTAATTGTGCTTACGTAAGGCCTTCAGACGTTACTTTAAATCCTGATGTTTTAAAAGCAATCATTCGAACTTATTCTGGAGAAGTTACTTGGGCCCCTAGCTGTGAAATGATCTTTGTTGTTTTAATGAGAAAACTGTGCATTGGTTTGAGCAATAAAGTTTTATGTGCTCTTGTATAACTAACAGTAATTGACCTTGACCTCTTTCCACAACCTGATCCGCTCTGTCGTGCAAAACCAGATTTCAATTTTTTTCTTGGTTTTGCCTATTCTACTGCCTACCAAAATATGGAAAACATGTAACTTGCAATAGACTTGCTCATATCCCTGGTTACAGAGTATTTCAAACCTTTTGGGTTAAATTGAAACAGGTGACAGTCGGCCACAACTAATTATACTGAGATAAGGAACCATTGGTCGAAAAAGCATAAGTATTGAGTTACAGACGTACACAACACACACCTCTTCCAATTTGACACAGAAGGTTTCAGACACCTTGCTTTCACCGTTCTTCACATTGTGTTACAAAACGACGCCGGTAAAATTTGAGGATTTGTATTGGGTGTCTTGAGGAGCAAATTGAGGATAGGAATCCGTGTCCAAAACGTCATCCAATGACGCTACAGGGCGTGAAGTGATAGGCGCTGGCGCCTACATCTAGGCCACCCCTCCGGCAGCGTTGCACGCTGACGGACCGTAGGCGGAACGCCTCGCAATGTTATTTGTTGTTTACTGACTGCGACTGATTGCCACGATCGCCAGTGAAAACGATTGCGCTAGTTGCTGCGTAGGCAACCTAAGCCGCTGGGACCGATGACCTCTCTGTTTGGTCCCTTCCCCCCAAACCAACCAACCAGGCAACCAAAACAACCTCCAGCTCTTCATTGATAAACCTAGCCTTACTGCCGTGTATCTCTGTAAACATACAAAGCTGTAGGAAAAACAAACAAAAAACAGAACCGAACAGAACGAATGATAGCCAGACGGCAAAACGTTAAGTAGGGAGGCACTGGAGCACCTTCCCTATAGTCCTGATCTCTCCCCATGCGATAATCACACCTCGGTACCTAGAAAAAGCCTTCAAGGGGCAAAGGTTGTGAGGATGTGCAACTGGCAGTTCCAAACTTCTTCAGCTGCAGGACATGGCGTTCCAAAAATAAAATGTTCAAATGTGTGTGAAATCTTATAGGACTTAACTACTAAGGTCATCAGACCCTAAGCTTACACACTACTTAGCCTAAATTAGCCTAAGGACAAATACACACACCCATGCCCGAGGGAGGACTCGAACCTCCACCAGGACCAGCCGCACAGTCCATGACTGCAGCGCCTCAGATCGCTCGGCTAATCCCACGCGACTCACGGGGTTCCACCAAATAGTTTTCTTCAACCTGGTGTGTCAGTGGGATTATTGCCTCTACGATCACAATGGTTTTGCCTGATTAGCATTCCAGCTCCAGACTGTACGGCCTTTGAGCCGGAGGTTTTTGATCGCTCGTTTTATATACAGGGTGGTCCATTGATCGTGACTGGGCCAAATACATCACGAAATAAGGGTCAAACGAAAAAACTACAAAGAACGAAACTCGTCTAGCTTGAAGGGGGAAACCAAATGGCGCTATGGTTGGTCCGCTAGATGGCGCTGCCATAGGTCAAACGGATATCAACTGCGTTTTTTAAAAATAGGAACCCCCATTTTTTATTAAATATTCCTGTAGTACGTAAAGAAATACGAATGTTTTAGTTGGACCACTTTTTTCGCTTTGTGATAGATGCCGATGTAATAGTAACAAACATACGGCTCACAATTTTAGACGAACAGTTAGTAACAGGTAGGTTTTTTAAATTAAAATACAGAACGTAGGTACGTTTGAACATTTTATTTTGGTTGTTCCAATGGGATACATGTACCTTTGTGGACTTATCATTTCTGAAAACGCATGCTGTTACAGCATGATTACCTGTAAATACCACATTAATGCAATAAATGCTCAAAATGATGTCCGTCAACCTCAATAAATTGGGCCATACGTGTAACGACATTCCTCTGAACAGTGAGTAGTTCACCTTCAGTAATGTTCGCACATGCATTAACACTGCGCTGACGCATGTAGTCAGGCGTTGTCGGTGGATCACGATAGCAAATATCCTTCCACTTTCCCCACAGAAAGAAACCCGAGGACGTCAGATCCGATGAACGTGTGGGCCATGGTATGGTGCTTCGACAACCAATCCAACTGTCAGGAAATATGCTATTCAATACTGCTTCACCCCCACGTGAGCTATATGCCGGATATCCATCATGTTGGAAGTACATCACCACTCTGTCATGCAGTGAAACATCTTGTAGTAACTTCGGTAGAACATTACATAGGAAATCAGCATACATTGCACCATTTAAATTGCCATCGATAAAATGGGGGCATTATCCTTCCTCCCATAACGGCGCACCATACATTAACCCGCCAAGATCACTGATGTTCCACTTGTCGCACCCATCGTGGATTTTCCGTTGCCCAAAAGCACATATTATGCCGGTTTACGTTACCGCTGTTGGTGAATGACGCTTCATTGCTGAATAGAACATGTGCAAAAAATGTGTCATCGTCCCATAATTTCTCTTGTGCCCATTGACAGAACTGTACACGACGAAGTCGTCGCCATGCAATTCCTGGTGCATAGATATATGGTACGGTTGCAATCGATGTTGATGTGGCATTCTCAACACCGGCGTGTGTTCACGAACAACTCAGGTAAGATGGTTCAAATGGTTCAAATGGCTCTGAGCACTATGGGACTCAACTGGTGTGGTCATCAGTCCACTAGAACATAGAACTACTTAAACCTAACTAACCTAAGAACATTACACACATCCATGCCCGAGGCAGGATTCGAACCTGCGACCATTGCAGTCTCACAGTTCTGGACTGCGCGACTAGAACCGCGTGACTACCGCGGCCGGCTACTCAGGTAAGACTCTTCGTACAAACCCCAAGTACATGTGGCCATTCAGACTGCCAGACAGAAGATATCGCCCAATGAAAGAGTCGTCCTTGTTTCCTTGCACAAAATAAGGGATGTACATGCGAATAAAGAGCAGAGTGTGAGTAAACTAGTACGCATGTTAAATGAACATCATTTGTTGCAGGTCGTGGTTGACGTTTCACATGTGGCTGAACACTTCCCGTTTCCTTAAATAACGTAACTATCTGGCGAACGGTCCGGACACTTGGATTATGTCGTCCAGGATACAGAGCAGCATACATAGCACACGCCTGTTGGCCATTTTGATCACAATAGCCATACATCAACACGATATCGACCTTTCCCGCAATTGGTAAACAGTCCTTTTTTTCCTTTGTGATTATTGTTATTTTAATGCCTGTACAACAGGTAGGCTGGCAGCAGCATTCTACGCTGCTCTTCAGCCTTAGAGTAGACAATGAGAAAAACATAGAGAATACACATAATTGACATAATGGCGGGTAAAAAACAGTAGACACAGAATACAAAAACATGGAGTCGTTCACACTCGACGATAATCCACACAACAAACTGTTGACACGATGCACAAACACTGATGATTTCGATGGCACATGTGAACGTTGGAGCGTGACGGCGAACAATAAACACAAAACACGACGGCACACACGAGAAACGGATGGCGATAATCTCCGGCGCGCGAATGTCCACTTAACGTGTGCGAGTCCGGGACCTGCCCAGAGGGGTAGAAGGTGAGGGGGAGGGAGAGGGGAGAGCAAAGATGCCAATGGCAGAGGAGATGGGAGGAGGAGTGGAAGGACGGGGGTAGGGGAAGCCCGGGGGAGGAGTGGGGAGAAAGGGAGGAGGGAGGGAAGGTGGAGAGAAGGGAGAGAGGGTGCCCAAGGGAACAAACACAGGAAGAGGGAGGGAGGATATTAAACGGTCCATTTTAATACGGGTAATGTATCACGAAGCAAATACCATCCGCACTGGCGGAATGTTACGTGATACCACGTACTTATACGTTTGTGACTATTACAGCGCCATCTATCACAAAGCGAAAAAGTGGTCTAGCTAAAACATTCATTTTTCTTTACGTACCACACGAATATGTATTAAAATGGGGGTTCCTATCTAAAAAAACGCAGTTGATATCCGTTTGAGCTATGACAGCGCCATCTGGTTTCCCCCTTCTAGCTAGATGGGTTTCGTACTTTATAGTTTTTTCGTTTGACGCTTATTTCGTGAGATATTTGGTCCGGCCCGGTCACTACCAATGGACCACACTGTATAAGCGATTAGAGACGGGACGATACGGGCTGTAAATGCTGAAAACAGCTGACATAAGCGACATTGACAAAGTGCAGATAGTTATGGTCCTGCGTCTGATAACGAGTATCTGGAAAACGGCAAGGTGGGTGTGCTGCTATGACGAGGACCTTTGGAATGTGGTTGAAGGATAGTAAAACCACAAGTAGGCTTTCCGCTCTTTGATCCAGGATAGGCAGCTATCTGCGATAATTCAGATGACCGAGTACAGCACTGACAGCACTGGAGCAGGCACACATGGTGTGAGGTCTGGAGACCGCCTCTGGCCTCCCAAGTCTCCAGACCTCTCACACCTTGTGACTTTTACTTGTGGTGTTACGTAAAAAGACCGCGTTCTTATTCCCCCTATGCCTGATACTCTTGAAACTATGCAACATCACATTGTTGAAGCTTTGAATCCGATAACGAGAGACCAGCTGCTTCGTGTGTTTGAGGAAATGTGCCATCGTTTTGATATTTTTCGGCTAAACCATGTGCTCACATTGAATGTATAAAAATTTGAACTTTCATCTTTCTAGGAGCGTTGCAATTGTGTCCCTACCTTTTGTAGTTTGGAAGCAATAAATGTTTGAAATCTGTTCCATCTTTTTGAATAGCGGTGTATACAGAAAATAATAAAATAATAGCGGTTCGACCTCACTTCCCTGAGGCATTACTTGCGATACTCGTGTCTCTGATGAAGACTCCAGGACAACATCTTGGGTTGTATAAGTTAAAAAATCTTCGAGCCACTCACATATCTGGAAATCTATTCCATATGTTCATTTTTTCGTCAACAGTCAGCAGTGGGGAGCAGTGTCGAATGTTTTCCGGAAATCTGGAAAAATGCAATTAGCATGTTGCCCTCCATCCATAGTTCGTTGCATATCGCATTAGAAATGGACAAGCAGAGTTTCGTACGAGCGATGATTTCTAAAAGCGTGCTGATTCGTGGACTTAAGTTTCTCAGTCTCAAAAAAAAAAAAGTATTGCATTCGAATTGAGAATGTGTTCAAGGATTCTGCAACAAATCGATGATAGGGATATTGGTTTGTACTTTCGCAGGTCCGTTCTTTTACCCTTATAATGTACAGAAGTCACCTGTGATTTTCCCAGTAGCTTGGGACTTTCCACTTATCGAGAGATTCGCGATAAATGTAAGCTAAGAGGACAATGCCATAGAGTACTCTTTGTAAAACCGAATTGGGATTCCATCCGGACCTGGCGAGTTATTTGTTTTAAACTCTTTCAGTTGCTACCCCAATCCAGCAATGCTTGTTATTATGTTATTATGTAGTCTGTACGGAAGTCTGTTCAATGGTCAAGCGATGGTATCTTTGTACATTTTGAGACATCGTCGTGTGTGGTGGATATGACTAATTTAACGCTGTCACAACTTGTCGAAAGTTTAAATTAATCTTACTATTGCGTTAACTTATAAAAAATGGATTATATGAATTAGCACGGTGTTACATTTCAGGATATGGACATACCTGAACAATTTTTATGGTAAATGTGACTAGTGTTTACTCATGTGTCAAAGTAAAAAGCAGGTAGCTAAGCTGTGTAGAATTGGGCGAAATCGCTAAAGGAGTCTATTTATAGAGAACTTGTGGTGATGCTGTATAGAATGAACCAGGACTCCACCGACAAACTTTCAGCGACGCCTTATGAGTATTTTACAATAAGGGAACCCACGTCTTCCGTGGCTCGTTAAGGAGTAATGGTGTAATGGTGTAATTATGATGTATTCGGGTTGTTGTCAAAATCAACTTTGTCTCTGTCAAAATATCTTCACAAACGGGAAAAAGACTCTAATTTGCAATAACCAAAACTTACAGAACAGCTGCTCGTCTGAAACCACATACGAGGTGCATATCGGCCAACCATCAACAGTATACCCATCCACAGTAATGCTGTGTGTGTTCACTATTAATGCATCACTAACACTGCCGGGAACAAAATCGTATATTGAAGAGACAAAGAAACTGGTACATTTGCCTAATGTCGTGTAGGACCCTCGCGAGCACGCAGAAGTGCCGCAACACAACGTGGCATAGACTCGACTACAGTCTGAAGTAGTGCAGGAAGGTACTGATACCATGGACCCTGCAGGACTGTCCATAAATCCTTAAGAGTACGAGGGGGTGAAGATCTCTTCTGAACAGCACGTTGCAAGGTATCCCAGATAAGTTCAATAATGTTCATATCTATGAGGTTTTGAGGCCAACTCAAACTCAGAAGAGTTCCTGGAGCCATTCTGTAGCAAATCTGGACGTGCAGGTCGTCGCATTGTCCTGCTGGGATTGCCTACTTCGTTCGGAATGCACTATGGATATGAATGGATGCAGGTGATCAGACGGGATGCTTATCACTTATCAGAGTGGTATCTAGATGTACCAGGGGTCTCATATCAGTCCCACTGCACACGCTCCACATCATTACAGAGCCTCCACCAGCTTGAACAGTCCCCTCCTGACATGCAGGGGACACGGATTCATGATGTTGTCTACATACCTGTACACGGTACATCCGCTCATTACAGTTGACCACGCAAGATGTTTCCAGTCAACAGCCCAATGTCGGTGTTGAAGGGCCTAGATGAGGCGTAAAGCTTAGTGTCGTGCAGTCATCAAGGGTACACGACTGGACCTTCGGCTTCGACAGCCCGTATCGTTGTTGTTTCATTGAATGGTTCCCACGCTAACACTTGTTGATGGCCCAGCGTTGAAATGTGCAGCTATATGCGGAAGGATTGCACTTCTATCAAGTTGAACGATTCTCTTCAGTCGTCGTTGGTCCCGTTCTCGCAGTATCTTTTCCCGGACGCAGTGATGTCGGAGATTTGGTGTCTTACGGGAATCATGATATTTTCGGTAAACTCGTGAAATGGTCGTACGGGAAAATCTCCACTTCATCACTACCTCGGATATGCTGCACCCCATCGCTCGTGCTCCTACTATAACACCATATTCAAACTCACTTAAATCCTGATAACCTCTCAATGCAGCAGCAGTAACAGAGCTAACAACTGCGCCAGTCACTTGTTGTCTTATACAGGCGTTGCCGACCGCAGCGTCGTATTGTGCCTGTTTACATACCTCTGTATCTGAATAAACATGCCTATACCAGTTTCTTTGGCGCTTCAGTGTAGAAGGAAGCTAGTGGTACTAAATGTTAGAATGAGGGCAACGAGTGAAATAGGGCATTACTGTTGTCAAAAGCAAGCATCGTGAGCGAATAGACACACTGCGCATACCGTCGCCATTTGCACTGTTTTATACTTTTTGTCAGTGCATTATAGATACAAAACTGACAGCCTAATAAATGTAATGTAATGGAATAACTGTTCACAAGCTGCGGGAGATCGTGGCTCTCTTACATCAAAATATTGCGAATGTATCTCTCAAAAGTTTGTGAAGGTTTGTCGGTGGATTCCTGGTTCACCCTGTATATGTATATTTCTTGCTTCTCTAGCAGATTCATTAGCATTTTGCAATAATTGGAGGTGGTTTTCAACCATTTTTACTCAGTATCTACTGACAGTTGTGTGACTACAAATGTGGATTTTTGATATGTAATTCAGACGTGTTGCATCGACACGTTCTTTGAACTTGGTCTCAAAACTTCTCCCTGCTTGACGTAGTAACAGGAGTGGCACCTTTGGTGAGTGAGTTTGTGTATGCCGTATCTTTTGTGTGAGAGATTAATGTCATTCAAACTACAAATGTCTGGTTGCTGGAATTTACGGCTTGTGAAGGCGCCTACATTTGTTTCCAGGAGGCATGATAAAACGTTTAGTGAAGCAAGGGAACATTTTGTTTCATTTCGTTTACACCATGTACAATGTTTCAGGAAGATCTCAGAGTTGGCCGGCCTCGGTGGTCTCGCGGTTCTAGGCGCGCAGTCCGGAACCGTGCGACTGCTACGGTCGCAGGTTCGAATCCTGCCTCGGGCATGGATGTGTGTGATGTCCTTAGGTTAGTTAGGTTTAAGTAGTTCTAAGTTCTAGGGGACTAATGACCACAGCAGTTGAGTCCCATAGTGCTCAGAGCCATTTGAACCATCTCAGAGTTGAATCAATCAAAATGGTTTCAATTCCTTGTTAGGCTGAACTGCAGTAAATTACGACTTTTTCTTACAACGTCTTTCCCTATAGGCAACCAAGACGCCAAAGAAGTTTCGCCACGATGAAAATCAGCCAACATCGCATGTATAGTATCAGCGGTATCTGATTTGATGGGTTGAATAGTCGTATGATGAACTTTTCGCTTAGAAAGTGGTAATAGGGCAGTTTGTTTTAAATCAGTTTGCAGTAGTAGCAGTTGCTGGCTGGTGTTTTGACTTTACTGTAAGATTAAGCCGTTAAGTCTTATGTACATTCACCATCCACCAGGACCTGCCAACCCCCCCTCCCCCTCCCCCCCCTCTCGTCCTCGTGCGCCCAAATAAACTGCTGCCCAGCACGAGAACATTAGCCAACTCTATTACACAGTCCGTCATAATTTGCAGCTGTAAGGCTATTCTGCGTGAAACGGCCGTCCGATAGAGGAGGCATGTTTTATTCCGCTAATTCGGTCTGTCTGTGGGAAGCCAGTCATGTCTCTCATTAGTATTCGTGCGGTCCGTATCGTCGGAATGTAATCTGTGGTCACTGCGGAATTGTTACAGTAGTTATCCCTCTGCGCATTTGTCATATTACTATGCGTCGTTCCAACGTCCCACAACACTCCCGTAATCAGTTAAACTCATTAAACGTTCTGTATTCCTCAGGGCCTGCCACATAGTAGATATTTTGTGAAGATATTATCCTCTCATATAAGATGAACATTAACAAAAGCAAAACGAGGATAATGGAATGTAGTCAAATTAAATCGGGTGATGCTGAGGGAATTAGATTAGGAAATGAGACACTTAAAGTAGTAAAGGAGTTTTGCTATTTAGGAAGTAAAATAAATGATGATGGTCGAAGTAGAGAGGATATAAAATGTAGACTGGCAATGGCAAAGAAAGCGTTTCTGAAGAAGAGAAATTTGTTAACATCGAATATAGATTCATGTATCAGGAAGTCGTTTCTGAAAGTATTTGTTTGGAGTGTAGCCATGTATGGAAGTGAAACATGGACGATTACTAGTTTGGACGAGAAGAGAATAGAAGCTTTCGAAATGTGGTGCTACAGAAGAATACTGAAGATAAGGTGGATAGATCACGTAACTAATGAGGAGGTATTGAATAGGATTGGGGAGAAGAGAAGTTTGTGGCACAACTTGACTAGAAGAAGGGATCGGTTGGTAGGACATGTTTTGAGGCATCAAGGGATCACAAATTTAGCATTGGTGGGCAGCGTGGAGGGTAAAAATCGTAGAGGGAGACCGAGAGATGAGTACACTAAGCAGATTCAGAAGGATGTAGGTTGCAGTAGGTACTGGGAGATGAAGCAGCTTGCACAGGATAGAGTAGCATGGAGAGCTGCATCAAACCAGTCTCAGGACTGAAGACAACAACAACAACATTATCCTCTCAGCCCGTGGGGTCCACATATGTGGAATTCGCGATTTTATTTCGTAAAGCTTATGAACAGTTGCTATCGACTAAAGACCTCTAGTACACCTTTTCTGAAGTTCCGTAGTTTCAATCCAGTCAGAGGTTCGAGTCCTCCCTCGGGCATCGGTGTGTATGTGTCGTCCTTTGCGTAAGTCAGTTTAAGTTAGATTAAGTAGTGTGTAAGCTCAGGGACCAATGATCTTAGCAGTTTGGTTCCATAAGACCTTACCACAAATTTCCAGGTTTCTTCTTGGGTTGAAGAACTTTATTTTGGCACCGTCAGTTTAGTTCTTGATTTCGTAATATGTACTAGCAAAGGAACAGTGCCTGACTCTGAATTAAAAACAATAGGTTTAGATGCAAATGTAATTAAGCTTCTGACTGTGGCAGTCCCAAACAAATAAACAGAATGTAATATACATGGTGGTCCATTGATCGTGAACGGGCCAAATATCTCACGAAATAAGCGTCAAACGAAAAAACTACAATGAACGAAACTTGTCTAGCTTGAAGGGGGAAACCAGATGGCTCTATGGTTGGCCCACTAGATGGTGCTGTCATAGATCAGACGGATATCAACTGAGTTTTTTTAAAAATAGGAAGCCCCATTTTTACTTCATATTCGTGAAGTACGTAAAGAAATATGAATGTTTTAGTTGGACCACTTTTTACGCTTTGTGATAGATGGCGCTGTAATAGTCACAAACATACGGCTCACAATTTTAGACGAATAGTTGGTAACAGGTAGGTTTTTTAAATTAAAATACAGAACGTAGGTACGTTTGAACATTTTATTTCGGTTGCTCGAATGTGATACATGTACCTTTGTGAACTTATCGTTTCTGAGAACGCATGATGTTACAGCGAGATTACCTGTAAATACCACATTAATGTAATAAATGCTCAAAACGATGTCCGCCACCCTCAGTGCATTTGGCAATACGTGTAACATTCCTCTCAATAGCGAGTAGTTCGCCTTCCGTAATGTTCGCACATGCATTAACAATGCGCTGACGCATGTTGTCAGGCGTTGTCGGTGGATCGCGATAGCAAATATCCTTCAACTTTCCCCACGGAAATAAATCCGGGTCATGGTATGGTGCCTTTCATGAAATACGCTACTCAATACCGCTTCAACCGCACGCGAGCTACGTGCCAGACATCGTGTAGTGTTGGGCACTTGGATGTGAACAGCGCGTTGTGTTGGACAGTTGGAGGTGAGCCGCCTGGCGCCTGGTTGTGGAGAGAGAGATGCCAGAGTTTTGAGAGGTCACTATAAGCGGATGGCCTGGACGTGTGTCCGCCAGACAAAGGAAATTTGTGAAGTGGATGTCATGAACTGATGGATATATATGATGACTTTTGAACATTATAAAGGTAAATACATTCTTTGTTCTCTATCAAAATCTTTCATTTGCTAACTATGCTTATCAGTAGTTAGTGCCTTCAGTAATTCGAATCTTTTATTTACCTGGCAGTACTGGCGCTCGCTGTATCGCAGTAGTTCGAGTAACGAAGATTTTTGTGAGGGAAGTGGTTCATGGAAGGTATAAGTTATTGTTAGTCAGGGCCAGTCTTTTGTGCGGATTACTGAAAGTCAGATTGCGTTGCGCTTAAAAATATTGTGTGTCAGTTTAGTGATGATTAGAATAAGTAAAGAGAGAAATGTCTGAGTACGTTCAGTTTTGCTGAGCCATTTGAAAATCAAATAATGTTGTCATTTTTAAAATTTTCAAAGTGGACGTTTCAATGTAAGTAAACTCTTCATTGTTTTAGATGTAATCGCATAAATTCTTAATGGATTTACCCCACAGTTAGACAAGACGATTAATGGATTCATGGAAAAATGTTTGCGCTTGTCTACGGAACCATGAATGCACACAGGCATGCAAATCTTCGTCCGGAGCAAATAGACGGCCACGAATGTCACTTCACGGCTCTAAAAGTATGGAAATCACATGGAGAGAAAACAGGACTGTGTGCAATATGTGTAAGGGCTTCCCAGCGAAACTTCTCAGAGGAGTCAACACAATCTGGGCAACATGCGGTAAGCCCTCCATACAGTTCTCATCTCTTCCCAAGCGATTTCCATATTTTTGGAGCCTTACGATAGGCCTTGGTGGGCGTCGATTTTCTTCTGACGAAGAAGTGCACGTAAGTGTACAATCATGATTCTGTAGACAGCCACACATAATATTCCACGAAGGCAAGACCGACTTCTCTCAAACTGGGATGCGTCTATTAACAGTTATGGCGATTGCTTTTGAAATAATAAGAGAGCAGAGCAAAAATTTTATATGCCTCCTCGTTTTACGTTTCAGAGTTCTCTGTATGCTCTTATAAATTTTCTGAAATTAGATTATAATCTTAAGTTCGTTGAATAGTCTTCTTACTGCTTGAATTAAATGTCTGGATACGTAGTTTTCTTCCACTAGTTAATGTAGTCAAATTCGTCCTCATCATCTGTACTGGCTCACTGCTCTGTGCCTTTGCAAATTATATTCATGGCCTTTTTCAGTAAATTTATTGGATGGTGCAAATGTGTCCTTACTCAGTCGACCGTATCTACATAATTTTTGCTTTCTTCCCCAATTTTGATTCTATAATTTCATACAGGCTGCAGTTCAATATGTGGACAATTATTTAAAATAGTAATGAATTTAATATTAAGGCAGCCTCTCTTCATCTTTTACATGCCACTCAATAAGGGTTTTCAGTTATTTAATATGAACAGTGTTTGCTTAAACTATAGCTTGTTGCGCTTGAATAAGCGAGCCGTCAATCCATCTAATCTGGCAGATTCTCTATTTTCCATTTCCAACACAGAATTCTTCAATTCTTCCTTCATCCATCTTGTTATGCATCCTATACGCTATTCTGAACGTTTGCGGCAAATCGTAGCTTCCTGTAATGGTTTATCCATTGTTGTTCTGCTACATTTACCCTCGAAATTCCTCCATTCTCGGGATTTAGAAGAGTTTCATTTCATAAAATTAACAGACAATTCTGCGTTCGTGTAATGTGTGGGAGCGAACCACCTCCAAAATTACAGCCTGCGGTGGGTGGGCCAGCACAACAGTCGTCATTCACTGTTGCAGACACGATCGGGGTCTGGCTCACCTGCCAGCTCCGCATTTTATTGTACTTACATGTCCCCTTCGCTATTTTTACCGCCCTTTCATTATGTTATTTTGATTCACATATAGCCAGACACAACTTGCAGAAAAAATACTAATTTCTTTTTTGCGACTGAAATTTCTCCTTTTGTCTAGTCGGCAATGGATGTGTAGTCGTTCACTGTCAGAATTTTGGACAGTATTCTTTTTGATAGTAAATGCTAACTGATTATTTCGTCGCTTTATGATAGAACTACGTAACTATAAGTGCAAAGCACAACATTATGTATGGGCCACAGTATTAATTTATTTATTCAGTTTGTTTTCGGCTTACAAGGTCACCACCAAACTTAAAATCTGGAAGCCTAGGTGCGAATAACCGGTTAACTGGTTGTAAATGCCATTGATGTTGCCGCAACTTCGTTTCATCATGAGCTAGGAAAGTGGTAAATTGTGTTTGTCACTTGTCTCCGAAGGCAATTTTCTTCTTTTTTGTGTCTCGCATTTTCGTACCTCTTCGCCCGTCATGAAGGCAACGTAGCCTATTGACGCCTTGAAACGTCCCCTTTGAACAATTATACGCGACTGTGCTTAAACTGACACACAATAGTTTTTAGCGCAACGCAATCTGACTTTCAATAATCCCTACAAGAGAATGGCCCTGACTAACATTAACCTATATGTTTCACAAATCACTTACCTCACAAAAATCTTCGTTACTCGAACTACTGCAATACAGCGAGCGCCACTACTGCCAGCTAACTAAAAGATTCAAACTACGGAAGTCACTAACTGCTGATAGGCACAGTTAGCAAATGAAAGATTCTAATAGAGAACAAACAATGTATTTACCTTTATAGTCATAATATATATATCAGTTCATGACACCAATTCTTACAAATTTCAAAACTCCGCCATCTCCCTCCCCACGTCCACCACTGCTGGCGGCTCACCTCCAACTGCGCAACGCTACGCGCTGTTAGCATCCAGCTGCTGCTGCCCAACACTACAATGGCAGACAACAATGCAAACTAAACACAGACTGCACACGGCACAGCCAGTGATTTTCATACAGAGCGCTATGTGGCGGCGGTGTTACCAATAAAAAAACTTAAACAGCCTACTTACATAGCCCCCATGCTCCCCACAAAAAAATTTACAAATTGTTTTGAGCAGTGGCCAATACAGATTTGAAAATTTTTTTCATAGTTACAATAACAAAGAAATGAAATGCACATACTTATCGATACAATGTTGGTCAAAAGCTAAGATTTTCTCACAGTCCATAAAGACAGTCCTGATCATTCATCAAAATAAAATTGCTGTGTTTTTCTCAAAGTCTGAGTAGTAAAAGAAAATGCACACAGAAGTAGTGGACTTCCATGCAGTCTTGAAGAGGTAGTGTTGTCCTTCCAACGGAAAGACAGTGCTGACTCTCGACATGCAGACAGGTAATGGGCCACAACAGAGCAAACCCACAGCAGAGTCAGACGACATTGAAGACTATCGGTATGTAGGTCATCACAGAGCAGACCCACTGTAGTCCTGGTAGAGATTACTATTGGCGGGCCACCAGAGGGGCAGACCCACTGCAGTCCTTGTAGAAATAATGGTATTGGTGGGTCATCAAAGGTGTAGACCCACTGTAGTCCTTGTAGAGATGGCCAGCAGCCATCTGTTTGACTGTGCAGGCGCACAATCACCATTGAAGAATCTTGCGGATAATATAGCAAGTCCATAACCACCACTTGTGCACTCACAAAAATTGTTTTTGAAATGTCCTTACAACCAGCAATGCTGTTATCCAGTCCCTTACTGAATTATTAACACATGTGCAAACACTATCAGTCCCTACTTCTCACATATTGTCCATATGTTATGACCAACAGAAACGTGTGCAGTGAAATGTAATTTACAAGTTACTTAATTTGATGAACTGGTGTCAGTTACAATTTTATAACATAAGAATGCAATAACAAAGGAACAAAATACATCTTTAAAGAACATAACAATACAGATAACATTTGCAGTAGTACAGGCTTTACAAAAGAATCGAAATAGCAAATACATCAGTGTTACAAAAATTACGACATAAGTACATACGTAAAAGATCAGAATAAATTTTGAAACATCAACTTCACTCATGAGCATTAGAACAAAACACTATAAATAATGTCTGAACATATTTACAAAGAAAATGACATAGTATTTGAAAAATTCTACAACATAAATCTTATTAGCTAAACACATAAAGACAGGAAAAAGACAAATACACAAGGGTACATAAACACATAGAGGGATAATACGAAAGGAAAGGACAGGGTTTGTTTTACTGCAGTATTTTGCATAGAGATCTCCCTTAGTTCATCATTATTCCCAAAAAGTCCTATCTAAACCTCCTTTCTGTATTCTGTTCACATCCTCTTTCAAAAATAATTTTTCTCCACTGTACACTACTTTTTTGGCCAAACCATTTCCTTATAGCTTCTCAATGCTTTTCTTCCAATTCATAATAGTTAGTTTCTTATATAGTCTACCCCCTCTTAAGCTAACTTAAATCTACTGAGCTCAGATACTAAACTAAGGGACGAGGCAATGCAGCAGCACAAAACAATTAACAAAAACAGCAATGATAAAAAATGGAAATTGGCAAAAAAAAGGCAGCAATATTACAACTAATATAAGGCAATGCGCAGCAAACAAGAAAAATAAATCAGTAATAAAATTGGCTTAACCCAGTAATACAAAGTGACATTCAGTATCACTATGAATGGCAAACAGCCGCAGCAAATGCTATAACTTATACCTAAACATGACAAAGGTCAAGCAGAAAAAATGTTACACTAAAGACAACAATGCAGATAAGGACAATGTCTATTCACATCTTAATGTCTATGCAATTAAAGTGGTGCACCACAAAAACTAATGCCACAACAAATTACCAAGTACTTGAAAAGAAAATTATATATACAGTTACTGTTATTAGTCGCTTCTTATTGCTCTTTCCATTCCAAGAGCTCCTTTTTCGAAGAATGTGGATCATAAAATAATTATTTAATAGATCTGTCGACAGAAAGTGTTCACATTAGCAAATGCATTCAATTTTATAAAACCAATGCTGCAACACAGCTGGAAAACAGATATCAAATGAAATAAGCAACTATGGACAAAGCATAAAAATATCATTCAATAGTCATGTGACATTTCATAAGTTAGTAGAATTCTCTCAACTCTCGTAGAAAGACGTTTGTTATAATCAGTTGTCAGATGTAAGTATCTTTCTCAGTAATGAGCGTGTCGTATTTGCGGTGCTTTCTACAAAGGAATGTCAATAGCGAGGATAATGGCCTCCTTTTTTTCACCTGTGCCTCTGAAAGGCACACAGTAATGGCTTTTTTTTGGTCAGGTGGTTGTCGCGCAGCTGGGTGCCCACGACGCATTACGTGCAGGTGGTCACTTAACTGTCTTATCGAAATATTTACGACACCAGTTTCCGCTACAGTGGCAGTCTCATATAAAAATTTCACAGGTCGAGAATTTGCGTTTCAAATCTGTAGAAACAAAATCCTGTAAATATAACAGTGTGCAAAAAATTTTCGTCGGCATTGTAATACATTCAAGCATTTACATACATTTCATAATTCTTAAAGTACGATTCTTGGTTTTCAACAACCTTTTTCACGAACCAGAGTCCCTAACCACTACTTGTTATTCCTTGCTTAATTACACATATACATATTCCTAGACACTTCTTCAATATTTCATCATAATAAATACGTAGCATAATCAAATTCCTCATATAGCATCAGCTTATTGATCATAAACATACCGCAACAGCGTAATACACATCGTCTTCATAACATCATAAAACCTTAGCCAAATCTCAAAATAGTTGGAGCTTCCTCCAATACTTTCAAAACCTAAAAAAATTCTCTGCTCATGTCAAAAGTGTCATCTACCTCAAACGTACTTTAAAAATCGTGATCCCATACCAAATATGTCATTCAAAGCTCTCATAGTATCACAATGTTTCCGAAAAAATATGAACAGTTCACAAAATACAACTTCGTAAGTGTGAAGTTATACAATGGTGTAATTACGTAAACATCTGTCACTGATGTAGTAAAGTAAATGTTTGTCTCTCTCAGTTAAATGATCAGATAGCTGTGTAATTTATGTGTTAGAGAAATATGGTACCGATGTGTAAAGTTGCATAAACAAATACCATATTAGCTAGGGCTCCTTGTGCTTGCCATACACATGGTACACAAAGTAAGCGTGTACCCCCCTGAGGATTAATGTAATTATATCCTCAGGTGTTGCAGATTACAGCAATGGAATGAAATGTATCATGGAAAACCTTTGTATCATTGTACTTCAAATATCTTTAAGAATAAATGTTTAAGTACAAAATTAATCACTCAAATACGTGTAAGGGTAGCGTTAAACTGTGCGTCTTGTTGTAAGATAATCTCTGTGGAAGTGTCGTAGTTATCGTCCTCCGAAAACTAAGTTCTGCAGAAGTCAATGTACTTACCTCATGATAAACGAAACTGAAATGCTTTGCGTATAGATATCTTAGTTATTACGCTTATTGCCATGATGAAGTAAGTACTGTACTGTACGTATTGTTGTGCTACAGAAAAGGCTGTCTCATTGTAGCTATACCACAAACGTTACTACTAAAATATGTTTTACTTTCCAGAAAAATTCAGAAAAACTGTGCAGATATAAAACAGATACACCGCAAAAGCAACAATGTAAATCGTGTCACATATTAGTAGCGTCGTGATATAATCGTGTAGCTATTATAGAAACCAAATGCTAAGTCATCTTTAATCTCACCGAATGAACTTCAAATAAAGAATGTGTTTTCAAGGAAACCAAAAGGTTGCATTAAAATCTCATTAGTCGTTACGTAATCGTGCAACTACCAAGCAAGAATGTACACACACAATAACACTGTGATGTCTGTTCACTATAACAATGCATTCGTAATTTCTGTTTAAAAATGTTCCCTGGGTTCTAGACTGGATAGTTAACTTCAAAACATTGTTGCATGTTAACAGTTTCTCAGTGTGACAAAGCATACTAGAAATGTGAAGTGAAGTGTTTTATGGCAAAGACGAAGTTAAAAAGCAGATTATCTTTCAATAAACGGTTTTACATGTGAAATGTAGTACAATCGTTTACTCTTCCTAGTGCTCAGAGTTAACTTGAACGCAATTATCATGCGGTATACGTCGGCAAAGAATACTAGAATTTTTCTCAAGGTTAGCGTCTATGTTATTTTTCTCTGAGCCAGCCAGCGCAAGCGGCTGCCTGCGGTGCGAGTCATTGCCTGCCTCTTTGTTGACGTGGGTCGTTATTGGGATTAGGAGACCTAACTTCTACAAATTCACCTTGCCGACAGGGCCCAGCTCTGTTTGAATCCCGCCAGTTCTGATGCAATTCAGGTCTGTCGTTACGATCATATCGTCTGTCGTCATGTCGATAATTTCTGTAATTAATTTCTTGTCGCTCACGTGGTCTAGAATTTCTCTCTGAATCGTAACTGCGCGCTGGACCGTTGCGTCTGAAGTTATTCCGTCTCCCGTGATGATAATAGTTCTGGTTGCCATATTGTCTGTTTCTATGATTGTCTCTGTCATATTCATTACTACGGAAATGCGATCTTTCTCTGTAATTATTATTACTCCGCCAGTGGTTCGTCATATGGGTGGTGTCTGTTTTGGTCACGATTTGCGTTGTAAGAATAGACTTGTCGTGTCCAGTTATTGTTTCTGTCGTTACGGAACTGTAGTGATTGTTTTCCTGTTTTCGCATCCCGCGACTGTCTGTGTCAATTTCTAATTCTTGTAAGAGTCCCTGAAAAGCTTCAATGTCGTCTTTGCAACGCCCTGCCAAAATAATATTCCTTAAATGTTCAGGCAATTTCATTATGCAAATGCGGATGAGTTCTGAAGGGCTATATGGGTTTGAAAGATATTGGTTCTTATGCAACATGTCTTCAAAATATTTGACAAGACTGGAAATTCAGATTGTTCAAAGTGTTTCATCATCATTATGCTATGTTTTACTCGGTCTTGTGTAGCTTGAGACCAATATGCTGAGAGGAAAGCATGATAAAATTCTCCTTCACTGTGACAATCGTGAATGACCGATCGCATTCTTACAGCTGGTTCATTTTCCGAGTAGCCACACATAAATTCTAATCTGTGTTCTAATGACCAGTTGGGAGGAAAACAATGAGAGAATTGATGAAGCCATGCTTGTGGATGAATGTCGTTGCCAGAATTCTTAAATGTTTTGAATTTACGTGTAGTAATGAACAGCTTATAGTCAAAATCATCATGTCGGCGAGTCGCATGTCGGTCATTGTTACGTCGTTTCGGCGGTTCCATCTCAAAATTCGGTGTACCTTGCCAATTTCTTTCATAATTTCCGAAGTGCCCTGTGTTATTATTTTGTGGCTGTTCCGTATTTCTATGTCCCTCTTCCCGTATTGGAGCGCGAGTGTCCTCTGAAATACGTAATTGTTGTATTACCTGTGTCAGCTGATCTTGTACTTCCCGGATTTCTCTTTGGTGTTGCGTACTAATTTGATTCAGACTTTGTTTGAATTTCCTAATTTGTTTGTACTCTTCTGTGTCATTAAGGACTACCGGTTTTGTGTCATTCAGATTATCATCTACCTTCGTAGATAAATTAGTGAACTGATCCGAAAGTTCGGCTACTTTCTCCGATAGTGAACACATTTCCTCAGTGTGTTTTTCTGAACCAAGTTTCAGAGTGTCCATTTGTGTTGAAATCGAATCTACTGTGTCCTTTAAGTTTTCCTGAGTTCTTGCAAGTTGCGTAACCGAATCGGTGGATGCAACTGAGTCCATTTTAGCTTGCAAGGTGTCGTGATTTTCACGAACAGCAGTTTGCAATTCTTTTATGGCTGCTTCGTGATTCTGTAATGCGTTTCAACGCCGCGAAAAAATAGGTTGAAAATGCTCACAAATTTGTGTTTTTACGTCATTACAGATTTTTTGACATTTCGATTCAATGTTATGTAACTCAGTAGTTAAATCTTCACGTGTTTGTCCGAAGATTTTGTTCCATTGTGTATAACTTTTGAAGATTTTGTTCCATTGTGTCTAACTTTTGAAGATTTTGTTCCATTGTGTCTAACTGTTGCTGTGTTTGTCTCTGGTTTTGTTTCATTTGTTGCATTAATTGCAATAATAATGTATTAGTGTCTGGAATCTGATCATCTATGCTTTTCGGCAGTGCATTTGCACCGGCAACATTCACAGTTTGACAAGCAGAAAATGTGTCTCGGCTTATTTGAGAAAACGGTGAGGACGCAAAACCTGAATGTACAGTATTTGCAAGATTGTGTCCTGTCATTTCGGATTCCTGACGCGAGCTGTTGCCGACCAATCGATCGATAATGCTTCCCTGTTCATTAACTGTTTCTCTTCCTACACCATTATTTGCAGTCCGCTCCATTTCCCTATGCACTATTACCAAATTACTACTTTGAACATTTGTGAATTCATTACATGGTGGCGCTAACACATTGCTTTCGTCTTCACTATCATTTCTCAGTTTACTTTGTAGCCTAGTATTACGTTTTTCACACGCCATTATTGTCACAATATTTCACACGATAACACAGAAAAGCACAATTTGAAGAGCAAAAATAAGAGAACACATTACGTAGCACTGAAAATAATATCTAGTCAATTGCAAGCGCAGCTGCGAAATACTTGGTGCAACTCTACATGCATGCCACAACTGTTGTACTGTACAACAATGAAAGACTACAACTACAAAGGAAATTCCCTCTATGATTATGCGCTAGCAATAAAAAAATCTACATTAATTACACAAACAACAAGAAAAAATCAGAAGATTCCAGTGAGGTATCCTTGGCTAAGGGTCGACATATGGTACGTCCCCTTAGAACAATTTATACAAGACAGGTCTATATGAAACGTCCCCTTTGAACAATTATACGCGACTGTGCTTAAACTGACACACAATAGTTTTTAGCGCAACGCAATCTGACTTTCAATAATCCCTACAAGAGAATGGCCCTGACTAACATTAACCTATATGTTTCACAAATCACTTACCTCACAAAAATCTTCGTTACTCGAACTACTGCAATACAGCGAGCGCCACTACTGCCAGCTAACTAAAAGATTCAAACTACGGAAGTCACTAACTGCTGATAGGCACAGTTAGCAAATGAAAGATTCTAATAGAGAACAAACAATGTATTTACCTTTATAGTCATAATATATATATCAGTTCATGACACCAATTCTTACAAATTTCAAAACTCCGCCATCTCCCTCCCCACGTCCACCACTGCTGGCGGCTCACCTCCAACTGCGCAACGCTACGCGCTGTTAGCATCCAGCTGCTGCTGCCCAACACTACAATGGCAGACAACAATGCAAACTAAACACAGACTGCACACGGCACAGCCAGCGATTTTCATACAGAGCGCTATGTGGCAGCGGTGTTACCAATAAAAAAACTTAAACAGCCTACTTACAGCCTTACATCCAGGTTCATACAGATTTCCTACATACTATGCATGATCCTGTTGGAGGATGGCTATGAGGAAGTTTCCGAGTAGTTAAAACGTTGGGAACCGAGTCGGTCAGTTAGCAGATTATTTCTTCGCCGTGAGAATTACCATGCCTCTCCCACTGTCAAGCCTTTGCCAGGTCCCTATGGTAGAACAAAGTGCAAGGCCCACGCAAGCAACCTATCCAGTATCTCTTACTCCAGTCCTGACACATGCTTATCCTACACTACCAGGGGTGAGGCCACCTGTGAAAGCAGTTGTCTCATACACCAACGCTGCTGCAAACACTGCACAGTCTCTTATTTTGGTGTAACTATCAAGCAGCTGTCCAACACGATGAATGGCCACCTCCAAACTGTCAGGAACGAAGTTGACCAACCAATGGCATAATATGGATTCTTCTCTCCACCATCAACTTCTCTGAACTATGCAGATGGGAGTTATCCTTACAACACATCCTCCACTCCAGTAACATTCCTGGCCTCAATCTGAGGCAACTCACTGTCCCTGCACACTCCAAACAACAGTCTCCGCTTCCTCCGTCCTGTCATCCCCTCCAAATGCACGTCCTTAAGTGGCCATCAACACATGCTGCTTGCCGCCAACTGCTACAATTGTACCAGCCCATATACCTGCCACCCCTCCCTCCCACTTTCCTAGTAGACCACCTCCCTCTCAGCCACTATCCACCAATCCCAGGACTCTGTCCTGCCCCCCCCCCCCTCCCCTCTAGGAACCCACATCACCTGAAAGTACACACTCCACTACCAGACCACTGGCCGAGAAATAGCATTGTCACTGTTGGTCTAGTTGGCACTATGAAGGTGTGTACACATGTGGATGTGTGTGCCTCAGTGTGTGTTTGTATATTTTTACTCTGGCACATCGAAGGATAACTCTGAAGGCTAGTAAGTTTTGTGTATGTGTATTGATAACTCAACACATCTGGTTTTTTGTGAATCGTCTCCTTGTGACGGTATATCACATAAATGGACATTTGGAGAAAGTGAAAGGAAGTTTTTGTTATGAGCCTTGTGAATTATAAATTATTTCAAGACTGTGTAAGTGTGCGCAATATATGACAAATAGTAAAGAACGTAAGTTATTATTATCAGAACACAAATACCGATGTAACTAACAAAACACAGTTTTTTTGGTATAATCTCTGTGTAACATAGGCCATGAACATCAGAGACAATGCTTTGATTGAAATATCTCTCCTGTTTTGTTTCGTCTAGCGGTAGGCCGCCATCGTAGTGCTGTCTGATAATTAACTTAAGTTTTATCTGTATTTTTGAAAAATACAATAGAAATTGTAATTGGAAAGTGTGTATCACTGACTTAGTTGTCACGTCGCATGATCGCAACCATTAATTATAATTAACAAAATTTTTACAGAACTTCATAGTGCGGGGAGCTCATATCCCCTAGCAGGATTTAGTCGGCCATTACGATGACTGCATTATTTAAGTAAAATTTCGTATCATAATATCAAATGTAAATGCGAGAGACTTCTCAGTTTTGATCTTTCATTAATTTCGAAGTTAGAATTAATTTCAGTTACCAAAATTCACAGCACTGAATGAGTTCAGTATGTTTCATTTTGGCAGCCTAACGGCAGACGACATTCTCTCCAGTTTTGCCTTGCAGATAATGAATAAGAAATATTGAAAATCATTTCATTCCTCATTATCTCAGTTAATCTTCATGAAATTTGGTGCATAAATTACCAGTAGCCTCTGAGACTCATTAATAATTACAGTTTGTGTAAGAATACGCATATTTTATTTTCTAAATAGCAGCGCTGACGTAAACTATTTATTAGAAGGCGGTGAGTCGCGCGCTGTGTTTAAAAAATATTATATCGTGCGTACTTCGGGGCAGCCGATGTCAGTACGAGTGTTATCGCGATATAAGTTAATTAAAAGTCTCGTGCTAGCCCACAATATTAAAACCACCCCAAACCAAAATCATAAAATATATAGTTATAAAAATAAAAACATATAATTATCCTATGATAAGGGACCCACACACATACATATACACTTCTACTGTGATAAGTGGCGCCGAAGAACGAGGGGCTCGAATTTTTATGTACCAACACTATATACAGAAATATTAAGTACATAAAATTAAATGAGGTATAGTCGTATTTATAAAAAAAAATTACAAAAATAGTAGTAAATATTTACATGTATGTAAGGATGTGTATGATGCAAGAACTAATACCATATATGTAAGGTTGTTGCATGCTCCCAATATAAAAACTTTCACCTGTACAAGGCTGAGGCAGTCAAGATTTATGGACTGAAGCTGAATCAATACATAAAATTGTCTCAACCAAGATTCAGCAGCAAGCACAACTAATTACTACAGGTAAGGGTATAACAGCATGTGCTTCTGGGCTGGAATGGAGAAGAGGAAGGAATCCGGGTGCCATGCACTATGCTAACTTTCTTGGCAAAAAATTGTCTTAATTGTGAATTACGTCTTTTACCACAGTGAAAATTTGGTCAGATTTATTTATTATAACTTAATACTAGTGAGTGAGTCAGTGATAGAATTTGCTAGACAGCGTAACGTATTTGAAATACACGTCACACAATCAGCTGTGTGGATTTCAGATAAACTGAAGTGCAAGTAACGATAGATTCATTTGTGTGTGTACTGACACCAAAACAATATTTCTGTAGAGATATATATTTTTTTGCAGTACACAAGAAGTATTAGAAAAGATTACGTCATAAAGTGAGTGTAAAAAGTTAGGTGATAGCTTCATTTGTAGTAATTAGTAAGATTTTATTACATTATTTCAATATTTTTGTGTGTGTTTTTTATATTTTGTGTATTTCTTGTGTGTGTGACATTTTGGGGGAAACAGGTTTCTTTGTATATTTGTGTCCAGGTAGTGAGTGTAAAGTTATGTAAACATGGTTGAGACACGGAAGGAAAAACTAGTAGAGAGCGAGAATATGTCTAGGTATGATACAGATGATAATGTACAGGAATTTCCAGTAAAGAATCCACTCTAAATGTCAGGCTCTCAAATTCCTGGACAGGAAGGTGAGCAGCCTGTGAGAGATAACGTATCAGTCAATGCTGAGGATCAGGCTCAGATGTGCAGAGAAGTTCACTCAGCTCCTGGGACAGGGAAAGATGATGCTACTGCTTCAACAGATATCGTATCAGGCAATGCTTAGGATCAGCCTCAGATGTGCAGAGAAGTTCATTCAGCTCCTGGGAGAGGGAAAGATGATGCTACTGCATCAACAGATAATGTTGTTCAAGTACCTGCGCCAACAGCTGATTTCTTGACTGTACTTATGGCACAATTAGATCTAAGGGAGAAGCAACGTGAGGAAAAGGAAAGGCAGGAACGCCTTCAACGCGAACGCAGGGAACAGGAGCGTGACGCTCCGTTCCTGGCAAAAATGAATGAAAAGTTTGAACAACGTGACAAGGTGCTAGTGTCATATTTGTCACAGGAGATCGATGTGGTAAAAACAAGTCGCAGAATTGGTTGAACAAAACAAAGACATTCCGCAATAGGAAACGCAATTAGACGAACGCGCAGATCAATTAGACAAAGCGCGTAGCGTCGTAGAAAATCAAGTGAGAGATTTTGTTAAATCGGCGAACTACATTTCAGGCAATTTACATCGACAGATTGACGATTGTGTCATGCAAGATATAGCTCCGAAGCTCATTGATCGATTGGCGTGACACCTAATTTCAATTTGGAAATGTAACACTTAATATATGGGGGTTTGAAAAATCAGACTGCGAGAGAATAAAACAGCTCTCGTCGATGAATTGTACAGGTATTGTCGCTGCAAACAAGGCTGGAATATTACCAACCGTAGCACAAGTAAAACATGAAGAATCGTTAATCAAACACCGGCAATTCCACACATTTAACGATGAAAAGAAAAGCGTACATCCGGTAATTTTCGTAAAGAGTTTTAGAAACGTGTTACCTGTGTCTTGGACTGAACATCAAAAATTCAGTTCGTGATTTCATTTATTACGGGAGACGCACCACTGTGGTCGATGGAGATCGCGGAAGTGTCCGACGTTCTCGGAATTTGAAAGCAAATTCCTAGCCAGCTACTGATCTAGATCTCTACAGGAGAGGCTACGTAAACAGGTGTACAACCCTGAACCCTTTAACCCTCGCTGTGGTAACCTAAGGAAATACTTTGAACGATACTTGAACAAGCCGAGGTATTGGGATGAACCCATGCCCGCGAGAGGTGTTTTACGAATACTAAAAGGCAAATTACTAATAGCGATTAGGGAAAAATTAGTGCACGTACCTGATACCGACCTGGAACTGTTCATGGCAACAATAGATTCTTAGGACTTAATACATGAGAATGCCCGACAGAATGAGCAAGGGAACTCAAATAACGGTCAACGTAATAATAAAGCAAGAAATCTGGGTAATGATAGCCCTCGTAAAAATGGTTATGGCAAAAATAACGAATATTCGCACGGAGAGAACCTCTATAAGAAGGCGAAGTCAATGATTAATGGCCGCCTACTAATAACAACTGGAATAGAAATGGTTATAATGCGAACCAGTATGCCGGCATGAACCTGTCTCCACCAAAAGGTGGGGGGGGGAGACAATTATAACCGAAAGAGACGGAGCGAAGGGGGAGGAAACTTCTACTTGGTAAAGGAAAATATGAGAAGAAACAATGAGAAGTGGCAATGGACAGGACCAGCGAATTGGCAGGCACAACAAGCCATGCCAATAAGTCATGTGCCTGTCAATCATATTAACGTTATTCCGATGCCACCGCCCACACCTCAGCCACCGAACAGTCAGCCACATGAGTATGTCGCGCATGATAAATCGCAAACTGTGACTGACGGGGTGTCAATCACAGACGTGACAGACCGAGTATCGGCAAGGTGCGACAGACCGTCAAAACTCTGGCCGACGTCTGTAAGCCCTTCCCAGACGGTCGGCAAATTAAAGAGGGGGGCAGGCACAATGTGGGTGTGCATTTACTCCGTTATAATGACGGATGCGATATGAGGGAAGAATTAATAGTTGATCCGCGATTTGCGGAGCAACAGGAGGTAGAACATGTACAGGCTGCATTTAGAGCAAAAATAAATGGCATAGAAGTGATAGTAATACTTGGTTCAGGGGCGAGTGCCTCTTGCATAGATGAGCAGTTATTTAAATGTATAGATCGTGTAAAGAAGTTACACAGTCTGCCAGTGAAATATTGTAAGGTCGTAGGTGCAAGTGATAAGGAATCAGCTGCAGGCTGAGATTGCCATGGAGGAAGAAGCCTTATTATGCTCATTCCTTGTGGTTACGAAACCTACAGTGCCTTGCATCCTGGGACTTCGATGCGCTGCGGGAAATGACGTCTCCCGGGCCAACTGCACTTTATCCCATAAAAACCGTCAAATTGACCTGGTACTGATAAGGACTCCGGACGCGTATATAAATTACTGCCGGAATGTCCGAGTAACTGTAAATGATCCAGATACATTGAATATCAAAAGACTGTATCATTAATCAAAACAGTGATGAACAGGAACCCGATTGGGAGTCGGAAGCTGTCACTATCAAACAAGAAATTGAAAAAAAGTAGCCGAATCATCTTACTTAAGCCTGTCACAACAAGCTGACTTAAGTATTAAATCAATTTGTTAAAGTGTTCTCGGAGAAACCAGGAATCATTAAGGGATATAAATTTGACATGCAGCTTAAGCCCCAACAAACATTCTGTCGTGCTACTTACTCTATGCCGTGGCCAAAAAGGCTAACCGTGGGAAAAGAGATCCAAAGGGATATAGCTAGTAAAGATTTATTTCATGTATGTTTAATTTTGTGTATATTCTTATTATATATGTGGCAGTTTTGGTAAATACATTGTTTGTTCTCTATTAAAATCTTTCATTTGCTAACTATACCTATCAGTAGTTAGTGCCTTCCGTAGTTTGAATCTTTTGTTTAGCTGGCAGTAGTGGTGCTCGCTGTATTGCAGTAGCTCAAGTAACGAAGATTTTTGTGAGGTAAGTGATTTGTGAAACGTATAGGTTAATGTTAGTCAGGGCCATTCTTTTTGTAGGGATTTTTGAAAGTCAGATTGCGTTGCGCTAAAAAAAATATTGTGTGTCAGTTTAAGCACAGTCATGTATAATTTTTCTAAGGGGACGTTTCAACTCGTACAAGCAAGGTAACTGCAAACACAGCAACAATAAAAGCAATGAATCAGTGTTGAATGAATATAAAGAACATATGTAAAAAAACGATTGAACTCACGAGTCCAGAAAGACCAATTGGTCGACACTTTAAATAAGAGGCCCCAACTAGATCAATCACTTAGTACAGAGTGATAAGACATAACTAGAAGGAGCCCTGATTTGTGTCACGTATGAAATACGTGTAAAGTGAGAGCCATATTTCTTATCTAGCTCAAGTAATACGTGTTAAAATATGTTCCAATTTACAAATGAGACTATCTGGACGCTTAGTTAGTGCAATATGGATAAACTGAATCACTAATTGGAATGTGATGGAAAAAATGAACAGTAAACTGTGTGATAACACACTGAGTGTTGACTGTATTTATCAGTGAAAAACGGTTGTCTGAGTACAGTGAACTAAAATAAAATTAACAGTATACATGGTGGTGCCTTCCACAAAAAAAAAAAAAAAAAAAAAAAAAAAAATTAAATATGAGAAATAATACTGACACCTGTAGTGTGGAAAAATGTTTCTGTGAACGGAATTCTCCCAGTGGACTGTGAATGGACACTATGGGTAGCTCAGAGCGATCTGCGGATTCCGGGCCCGACAAACGCACGTTAGAAGTGACGCAGGCCGAATATAGTGAAGTGAAAAGTGTCACAGCAAGGTACTGGCATGAACACTCACCACAGTGACAGTGTGTAGTACTGGATAGTAATCACTTAGAAAAAAAAGAGATTAAATCCGACTAGTGAAATGTGTGAGTTCGAGTCAGAAACTTGTTTAAAGAACTGGACCTTGTATGTTCGTACATTATATCAGTGCATACAAAAACAGTAAACACGAATGACTGCGGAGTGCTTGAACACCAATAACATTTCTCTCAGCACTTGCGATGTGAGTATTTGTCTTGTTTTGCTGATGAACTGATACGCGGTCGAATATTTGCATGTTGCACGAGGCGAGCGGCCGGCAGATGTTCCTGACTGCACAACCGATGAGCCGCGCCTGTCGACTGATTGTCAGCAGTCGGCGCGGACGTTACAACGCTGATGAACGATCTGTCGCTAACTGTGGCAGGGTGCCGCACACGCTTCTGTCGTCGCCAACAACGATCCGCCGACAGCTCAACAATAAACCAGCGTCGACAACTCTTACTTCGATGACATTTCGAAATGTATTTATGGTTGACGAAGTATAAATAAACACCGACTACAATGTAAATTTGTAACAGACATAAAGTGCAAAGGACACAGAAATTGAGAAACTGATAGCTTACGTCAGATCAAACTATTGTATATGTAAAAACAGTGCAGGGAAAGCAGAAAGTTGGAAGGAGTATATAGAGGGTCTATACAAGGGCGATGTACTTGAGGACAATATTATGGAAATGGAAGAGGATGTAGATGAAGATGAAATGGGAGATACGAAGAAGAGTGAAGAGTTTGACAGAGCACTGAAAGACCTGAGTCGAAACAAGGCCCCAGGAGTAGACAACATTCCATTAGAACTACTGACGGCCTTGGGAGAGTCAGTCCTGACAAAACTCTACCATCTGGTGAGCAAGATGTATGAGACAGGCGATATACCATCAGTCTTCAAGAAGAATATAATAATTCCAATCCCAAAGAAAGCAAGTGCTGGCAGATAAGAAAATTATCGAACAATCAGTTTAATAAGTCACGGCTGCAAAATACTAACGCGAATTCTTTACAGACGAATGGAAAAACTGGTAGAAGCCGACCTCGGGGAAGATCAGTTTGGATTCCGTAGAAATGTTGGAACACGTGAGGCAATACTGACCTTACGACTTATCTTAGAAAAAGAGTAAGGAAAGGCAAACCTAAGTTTCTAGCATTTGTAGACTTAGAGAAAGCTTTTGGCAATGTTGACTTGATTACTCTCTTTCAAATTCTAAAGGTGGTAGGGGTAAAATACAGGGAGCGAAAGGCTATTTACAATTTGTACAGAAGCCAGATGGCGGTTATAAGAGTCGAGGGGCATGAAAGGTAAGCAGTGGTTGGGAAGGGAGTGAGACAGGGTTGTAGCCTCTCCACTATGTTATTCAATCTGTACATTGAGCAAGCAGTATTGGAAAAAAATGAAAAATTCGGAGTAGGTATTAAAATCCAGGGAGAAGAAATAAAAACTTTGCGGTTCGCCGATGACATTGTAATTCTGTCAGAGACAGCGAAGGAGTTGGAAGGGCAGTTGAACGGAATGGACAGTGTCTTGAAAGGTGGATATAAGATGAACATCAACAAAAGCAAAACGAGGATAATGGAATGTAGTCGAATCAAGTCGGGTGATGCTCAGGGAGTTGGATTAGGAAATGAAACACTTAAAGTGGTAAAGGAGTTTTGCTACTTGGGCAGCAAAATAACCGACAATGGCCGAAGTAGAGAGCAAATAAAATGTAGACTTGCAATGGCAAGGAAATCGTTTCTGAAGAAGAGAAATTTGTTAACATCGAGTATAGGTTTAAGTGTCAGGAAGTCGTTTCTGAAAGTATTTGTATGGAGTGTAGCCATGTATGGAAATGAAACATGGACAATAAATAGTTTGGACAAGAAGAGAATGTGGTGCTACAGAAGAATGTTCAAGATTAGGTGGGTAGATCATGTAACTAATGAGGAGGTATTGAGTAGGATCGGGGAGAAGAGAAGTTTGTGGTACAACTTGACTAGAAGAAGGGATCAGTTGGTAGGACATGTCCTGAGGCTTCAAGGGATCACAAATTTAGCATTGGAGGGCAGCGTGGAGGGTAAAAATCGTAGAGGGGGATCAAGAGATGACTACACTAAGCAGATTCAGAAGGATGTAGGTTGCAGTAGGTACTGGGAGATGAAGGATAGAGTAGCATGGAGAGCTGCATCAAACCAGTCTCAGGACTGAAGACCACAACAACAACATGTTTCTTATTGTGATGTATATGTGTACGTGAAAGTACAGACAGACATTTTGCCCAAAGATGACTTAATAGTTCAAGACAAATGTACTGTGTACGTAATTTCAGTTAGCATCTATTTCTTGTTGTATGTATATGTAGATATATATTTTTCTTTGTTGATTAATTCAATGGACATATTATCATCATAAATAATATAAAGAGAGACTGAATGTCAACAATCCTAAGGCTCCAGCCGAGGTTTTTGACACGTTTTTCCTTACGCCTGTGATCCAAATGGGGGAGTGTAAGCAAATTTATACAGGGTCTGTAGGATTCCGGATTGTTCACATTCCTGATGAAAAAGATAGTTGGAACTACTAGATGAACTCACCTGTAACAATGAGATCGCAATAAACGATATAATACTGTGACATGAACACATATGTACTTACCTTAAACATGTGAACATGAACAAATAATGATGTAAGACGGTAGTGAGTCTGTACATAAAGTAGTAAACCACATTAAGTACACCCTCACTAGGGGGCCCATGTGTCAGTACGTCATATAAATGGACATTTGGAGAAAAGGAAAGGAAGTTTTTGTTATGAGACGTGTGAATTATTAATCATTTCAGGACTGTGTATTATTGACTTAGTTTTCACCTCGCATGGTCGCAACCATTAATTATAATTAACAAAATTTTTACAGAACTTCATAGTGCAGGGAGCTCATATCCTCTAGCAGGATTTAGTCGGCCATTACGCTGACTGCATTATTTAATTAAAATTTCTTGTCATAATATTAAATGTAAATGCGAGAGACTTCTCAATTTCGATCTTTCATTAATTTCGAAGTTAAAATTAATTTCAGTTACCAAAATTCGCAACAATGAATGAGTGCAGTATGTTTCCTTTTGGCTCCTAACGGCAGACGAGATTATCTCCAGTTTTTCCTCATAAATAATGACTAAGAAATACTGAAAATCATTACATTCCGCAATATCTCAGTTAAACTTTATGTAATTTGGTTTATAAATAACCAGTAGCCCCTGAGATCCATATTAATAATTCCAGTTTGCGTAAGAATACGCATCGTACGTACTTCGGGGCAGCCGATGTCCGTGCGAGTGTTACCGCGGTATAAGTCAATTAAAGGTCTCATGCTAGCCCACAATATTAAAAGCCACCCCAAATCAAAATCATAAAATATGTAATTATAAAAATAAAAATACATAATTATCCCGTGATAAGTGGCCACACACACACACACACACAGAAATATACACTTATACCATGATATACTTTAATCTTAAAGTACTTACATTCTACAAGAACTTTGCTAAAACATTAATAAAATATTATATGGTCAGGACATAGTCTTTTATAAGCTAGAACGAAAGTTCCTAGATTGCATTTCTCATCCTCATGGCACCATCACTGTTCATGAGATACACAACGTGATCATTTGTGGTTCACATAGCCAGCAGCCATTACATTGCTGATGTGTTAAGGCCAGTAGCTACTTGTCATCTTCTATGTATACATGACGTTATCTTTCAATAAGATTATGCAAGACTGAATGTTGTCTGTAATCTCCTAATTCACCTTGATACTCGACTGTTGCCATTGCCAACACATTCTCCGGATCTCGCATCTACTGAAAACAATCATCACTAGCCTGGCTCCATGACTGATAAACTCTCGCATAGAATTGAAACAGCGAAGAATGATGTATCTGTATCTGCCATTCAGTCTCAGGTCAACAACATGGCCAGTGTGGTTATAGTCATTCTTGTTGTGACCTAAATAATGCATCCTATATACTTACAAGTCACCTATAAACTGAGTCATGCTTTCTTGTTACTGCAGATTATACGTACAGTAACTAAAATTTCGTTATTTGTTGTCCTACACGGTGTTCCAATTTTAATGAATACTAATGTACATGGACATGAATTTGTGAGCAGTATTGTGTGGAGCTGCACCTGTTACGTTAGACTTACACTGGATGAAGCTGGTGGGCATGGACTGAGTCCCTCAGGTGAAGTGGCCAGTGATGGTGGCTAAGTATCCGATGAGGAGCTGTCTTCAGGAGCTAAGCGAATTGTATGCTTTGCACCGGAATAAAATTACTGAGTATCATAATGAACGTTAGTAATGTCTGCCTTGGTAGAGCGGACAAAATAGCAACAAAACACAACAAACATAAGGAGTCAAAAGAAACTGGAAGAACCAGCAGAGCTACACAAAACCAAAATACACCACTGGGTAGAAAGTTAAACACTGTATCACCGTCAAAATGCAGCTATTCATTCAAAAGAGTCATGATAAAATAAAGATGAATAAAAATGGGAATTGTACGAAAATTAATAACAAGCATACAAAAATTGCTTCTGGATGCAGAAATGGGGTCAGCGGATAGCGTGTGTGACAAAATGCATCTGTGTCTGTGTGATGGGGAATCGACTACTAGATATCATGAGAGGCGGATCGGAGAGTATAAAAGAATGTGGGGAGTGTCATGTCGTCAGTAGAGATACAGTACCTGCCGAATTTGTCGGCCAGGAGCGCTCAGTGACTTCGAACATGGATGTCACCTGATTTAGAGGTCCATTACGTACCCTTCCAAAGCCATCCTAATCGACTGTCGGTAAAGCGAATGTGAAGTCGAAACGCGGAAAAAATCACAGCTAAACCAAGGCTCGACAGATTGAGTATATTTATGGACAGGGATTATGGAGAACTGCGGAATGTGGTTGTAAAAATTGTATCAAATACACGGGAGGAATCACACGAGAGTTATAAAGTGTTACCAACAGTCCAGCTACTACAGTGACTGTAGGTAGCAGTTAAAAGAATAGTATACAATGATCGATCACCTCCTCATTATCGACAGATTGAGTATATTGATGGACAGGGATTATGGAGAACTGCGGAATGTGGTTGTAAAAATTGTATGAAATACACGGGAGGAATCACACGAGAGTTATAAAGTGTTACCAACAGTCCAGCTACTACAGTGACTGTAGGTAGCAGTTAAAAGAATAGTATACAATGATCGATCACCTCCTCATTATCCACACATTTTTGTAGTCTAGCCAAGCGACGCTTCGGGTGGTGTGTGAAAAGCAGAGACGCTGGAGACAGGATAACTGGAAACAAGTGATCTGGAGTGATAAAATATGTTATACCCCGTGGAAATCCGAAGGAAGAGTATGGGTTTGGGGAATCCCAGGAGACCTGCTGTTATGTGTAGTGCCAACAGTGGAGTACAGTAGAGGTGTGTTATGATATGTGGGTGATTTCGTCGTTGTGGTTTGTTCCCCGTTTCTGGCTTATGAAAACGTTAAATGCGGGAGGATATACATACATTGTACGACATTGTGTATTGTACATAGTAGAGGAACAGTTCGGGATGATGATTTTGCTGTGATCAGTTTGATGATGCACTCTGTCATAAAACAACATCTGCCAGACAACGGTTTGGGTATAGTAACATTTCTGAAACTCATTAGCCTGCCCAAAGTCCCGACCTGATCCCTTATGCGCAAGAATTTGGATGGAGTTGGGATTGGACAGGATCTTGTAAAAGTGTGAACTTATTGTACAGTAGCATTTATTAACAAACACATATCGTGACATATAAGCGAAATGACATTAATAAATATGCTTGCCATTTAATATCAAAATAAGCATTTATTGAGCTCAGAAATAATTCTTACTTAAGAACGGTACCGACCGGCAGCCGTATCATCCTCAGCCTACAGGCGTCACTGGATGCAGATATGGAGGGGCATGTGGTCAGCACACCGTTATCCCGGCCGTATGTCAGTTTACGAAACCTGAGCTGCTACTTCTCAATGAAGTAGCTCCTCAGTTTGCCTCGCTAGGGCTGAGTGCACCTCGCTTGCCAACAGCGCTCGGCAGACCGGAGGGTCACCCATCCAAGTGCTGGCCCAGCCCGACAGCGCTTAACTTCGTGATCTGACGGGAACCGGTGTTACCACGCGGCAAGGCTGTGGGCACAAGTAATAATAACAATAGTAATAATAAAAACAAAAATAATAAAACTTATTTTAAGCAGATACAATATTTTCAAATAATAATCTTATTCGGCTGTGATGACATATAAATGCGCACCGACCCCAAATAAATGAAAAGACACCACAATTTCCGCATATTAATCTGTAGTTACTCTATAAGTGTGGAACCACAATAACACATATACGCTACCCTCCACTACTAAGAACTTCCACCAACTACTATCCTACGGACAACATGAATACGCAGAGCTACCCAATACACTGAGAATGTATAGGAGTATAACGCAGAAAAACGATGATTAGGTAAAATGACCGAAACACGACCTCTGCGTGAATACAAAACACAATATAGAAATACAAGTGTCCCCATGCCTTAGAACAAAGAGGGAGGGGGCAGGAGGCGGCCCCCATGCCCCTGGCTAGTGGTAAAAGGAAAACAATTGGTGTAATGAGGCGTTTTTCTTTGAAGAAACACCTGATTCAACAATAATTTTTTTCCATACATACTTAATGTTTTTTATATGGGTTCGATCGGTGTTAAGGCGCGGTGTACAGCGAGAAAGAGCACGCAAGCGCATCGTCCTTACCGAGTTATCGGCTCCTTCGCAGTCCTGCCCAAGCCCATGCGACAACACAACAATGTATGTTCACATTCAAGTGTAAATATATCAGTGAAAAGTGTAAATGTCAATAACATAATTGTAATGATGTGGTATTCCTTAGGGTTCCTCTTTCGTCTCATCGGGTCATAATGTTAACTGTTTATTAGATGAGCGTACACTTTTATAAATAATGCATATTACTGTTTGTAATAAAAAGGGCACAAATTTCTTAAGCTGGTTTACATTGAGAGTTGAAGATGCTCCTAAGGGGATTACTCTTAAACATTCTGATGCAAAGTTTCGTTGTATTTATTTCAGAGATGGTTATCAGGAACTCCTTTGGGCAGCAGTATGTTTATGCTACGAAGGAAAGGAACCTCCATGACTAATGGAAAGTTACAGGTAGAGTACCTTCGAAAGTGAGTCCCACAGCAACTTTTAGTTTATTTCCAAGACAAGCTCCTAACACCAATCTGTGCCGCAGAACCTTCCTCACTGCCAGTCTTCAGAAGTATCACTGTCACAATGTCCTTCCACCATTAGTACAGGGTCTGCTCATATCACTAGTCCTGACGCCACAACGTGGGATGTCGTCAGCCCATTAATGCAGTTTCAAGAAGTCGGAGGAACTACATTAATTGGCAGTTAATCACAGATTTGAATTAGGAGAACGCATAAACTATTCAGTGTGAGACGATGTCAAGTATCAGTAACTAACAAACCTACGTGGTTTAAATTCGTCTCATGATTTAAAAAAGGACACTGACGAGAAAAAAAACTATAAAAAGTCCTTTTGAAAAACTTGTGCATAAAAGAGCCGTGGCTAGTGTACTCGCCTGAAGGGCTTTGCAAGTTCTGTACTCTTTCCAAACCAGTTTTAAAAAGAGGAATATTTGGTGCTTTTGTGATAAAGGCTCACTACAATTACAGACGCTATCATGAAGATGCTCGAGGCTATGAAAAGAGCACTTACCTTACCGAATATACAAGTAAGGTCAAAAGGTTTGTAGGCTCTCAGAGTTAAGAGTTTAGAGTAAGTCTACACTACAACGTATTAATCGAAACGTTAGACTCTAGGACCACAGAGATCGCAAATACCCTTAAAAATGGCCAAGTGTGAGAACGGCGCTCGCTCTGAGAGTTTCGCACAAACTTAATCATGTTTACAGATAATTCATCGATACTGGCAAGAAATAGGTCCCGCGAATTTCAAGGTGGTAGCAACATCTCTACAGCAGTTCTTGAGACATACACATTGAAGCGAGCAGGGGACTTAAGTTTATATATGCAGGGAGGAGATTTAATAAAATGTTTTTTGTTTACTTTCTAAAACATGACTGCAACCTACATTTTATGTTGTCATGCAGTAATATTTTTCTTTTACGCTTTTGACAGATGATGGATGCAACGTAATTTCTAATGGAGAATAGGTATGTGTAAGTGAGGTAACTATAATGTAACAATTTTAGGATTTTTTCCTTTATTTTTACGGTGAAACGTTGCTTCTTGCCAAATTTCGTGACTGTAGGTCAACGAAATGTACCCTATTGTGAGTGAGTTTGCGAGCATCAAAATATGCGACGTAAATGGCCCTATCTTTTGACTGCATTGATTCGGAGCTTAAATGATTGACTCCGGCAAGGTACCATAGACCTTACTATGGCACAAATTTCAACTTCATACGTCACCCCATTCCTGAGAAAACGGGGTTTCAACATACGTTGTCGTGATATAACTATAAATTAACAATTTTCGGAGTTTCTCATTTACTTTAACTGCGAAACCTCGCTTCTTTCCAATTTCGTGACTGTAGGTCAACGGAAAGTACTCCAGTATCGATAAGTGTGCTTGAGAGTAACAAAATAATCATGTGATATATATGGCCGTATCTTTCGATTACACTGATTTAGAAACTTTAAGTTTTTACACAGCCAAGGATTATAGACATCAGCATCTGTCATAAGTTTGAACTTCGTGCGTCTACTCGTTCTTGAGAAAAAGTGTTCTTAAAAGTCAGACAGACAGACAGAGATGGCCAAAAAACCGATCCTGTAAGGGTTCCATTTTTACCGATTGAGGTACAGAACCCGGAACACTGAAATCAATTCTTGCTGTTTTGAGCACTCGTGACTGTCCATTCGAGTGAAGCAAATCTTCAAGATTTACTTTAGTTTAGAGTAACTGCAGGCTACAACGTGTTGGAGGATCATTTAAAAAAACCGTAGTGGGAAAGCAAAATATACAACACACAGAGTTCAACACAATTTAATAAGTACATTTGGTTTTGTGTTACAATACGTCATTGTTGATTAGGTGAACAAATTGACAGCATCTTCATTATTAGCTGAGATTAGTAGGAAAGAGCCGGTAGTACTATTTACAGTAAAAGAAGACATTTTAGGGTTTGTAGAATTAATTATTTTAGATGATGAGTGAATTTATTCATCTGTTTCAATATTTATTGGAAATTGGGGGCTCGATATGAATCAATTGAGGGAAAAGTATGTTTCAGCTGTTTCTTTTCACTGCGCATCGCATAAACAAACTTAGTTGTAAATGATCATACGTCTACGAAGGGCACTGCCAAAACAATAAAATAAGTTAGTATGTACTTAAGGAAAAGAAGATTGCGTAGGAAAACAATATCTAACATTCCAATTTTCGGTGAAACTAGCTGTCACGCAAATATGCATGAATTTGGATACTCGAAGAAAACTTTTGGACAATGAAGGGTACTCTTAGTTACCTTGCAGATAACAGCGAAAACAACTAAGACACTAGTTCACGTGCCTGACAACTGGTTGGCACTACATCTGTTACTTCTCTGCACATTGCCTCAATGTATTCTTCATAACCAGGACCAGTACTTAGCAAACTGCAGTATACTGATACGGATCTCTACTTAGTCAACAGATATCTCAATAGTGACCAACTAGTTAACTTTCAAAAGCAGAGAGAAAGCGATGATTTCACAAACATTTTCAAGGCGGTAAAGGAACAGTGTAAGAAACTTGAAATACGAGTAAAGGTAAAAATCCCAAGATTGTCTGGAAGGCAGAGCCACAAATGAGGTATGAATGTACAGTGCTCATAGGCCAAAGACTATTTCAAAACGAGAATTTACAATCCGTCATGGGTTCTATAATCTACATCTACATCCATACTCCGCAAGCCACCTGACGGTGTGTGGCGGAGGGTACCCTGAGTACCTCTATCGGTTCTCCCTTCTATTCCAGTCTCGTATTGTTCGTGGAAAGAAGGATTGTCGGTATGCCTCTGTGTGGGCTCTAATCTCTCTGATTTTATCCTCTTGGTCTCTTCGCGAGATATACGTAGGAGGGAGCAATATACTGCTTTACTCTTCGGTGAAGGTATGTTCTCGAAACTTTAACAAAAGCCCGTACCGAGCTACTGAGCGTCTCTCCTGCAGAGTCTTCCACTGGAGTTTATCTATCATCTCCGTAACGCTTTCGCAATTACTAAATGATCCTGTAACGAAGCGCGCTGCTCTCCGTTAGATCTTCTCTATCTCTTCTATCAACTCTACCTGGTACAGATCCCACACTGCTGAGCAGTATTCAAGCATTGGGCGAACAAGCATACTGTAACCTACTTCCTTTGTTGTCGGATTGCATTTCCTTAGGATTCTTCCAATGAATCTCAGTCTGGCATCTGCTTTACCGACGATCAACTTTATATGATCACTCCATTTTAAATCACTCCTAATGAGTAGTCCCAGATAATTTATGGAATTAACTGCTTCCAGTTGCTGACCTGCTATTTTGTAGCTAAATGATAAGGGACCTATCTTTCTATGTATTCGCATCACATTACACTTGTCTACATTGAGATTCAATTGCCATTCCGTGCACCATGCGTCAATTCGCTGCAGATCCTCCTGCATTTCAGTACAATTTTCCATTGTTGCAACCTCTCGATACACCACAGCATCATCTGCAAAAAGCCTCAGTGAACTTCCGATGTCATCCACCAGGTCATTTATGTATACTGTGAATAGCAACGGTCCTATGACACTCCCCTGCGGCACACCTGAAATCACTCTTACTTCGGAAGACTTCTCTCCATTGAGAATGACATGCTGCGTTCTGTTATCTAGGAACTCCTCAATCCAATCACACAATTTATCTGATAGTCCGTATGCTCTTACTTTGTTCATTAAACGACTGTGGAGAACTGTGTCAAACACCTTGCGGAAGTCAAGAAACACCGCATCTACCTGTGAACCCGTGTCTATGGCCCTCTGACTCTCGTGGACGAATGGCGCGAGCTGGGTTTCACACGACCGTCTTTTTCGAAACCCATGCTGATTCCTACAGAGTAGATTTATAGTCTCCAGAAAAGACATTATACTCGAACATAATACGTGTTCCAAAATTCTACAACTGATCGACGTTAGAGATATAGGTCTATAGTTCTGCACATCTGTTCGACGTCCCTTCTTGAAAACGGGGATGACCTGTGCCCTTTTCCAATCCTTTGGAACGCTTTTCTCTTCTAGAGACCTACGGTACACCGCTGCAAGAAGGGGGGCAAGTTCCTTCGCGTACTCTGTGTAAAATCGAACTGGTATTCCATCAGGACCAGAGGCCTTTCCTCTTTTGAGCGATTTTAATTGTTTCTCTATCCCTCTGTCGTCTACTTCGATATCTACCATTTTCTCAACTGTGCGACAATCTAGAGAAGGAAGCACAGTGCAGTCTTCCTCTGTGAAACAGCTTTGGAAGAAGACATTTAGTAAATCGGCCTTTAGTCTGTCATCCTCTGTTTCAGTACCATTTTGGTCACAGAGTGTCTGGACATTTTGTTTTGATCCACCTACCGCTTTGATATAGGACCAAAATTTCTTAGGATTTTCTGCCAAGTCAGTACATAGAACTTTACTTTCGAATTCATTGAAAGCCTCTCGCATAGCCCTCCTCACACTGCATTTCGCTTCGCGTAATTTTTGTTTGTCTGCAAGGCTTTGGCTATGTTTATGTTTGCTGTGAAGTTCCCTTTGCTTCCGCAGCAGTTTTCTAACTCGGTTGTGGTACCACGGTGGCTCTTTCCCATCTCTTACGATCTTGCTTGGCACATACTCATCTAACGCATATTGTACCATGGTTTTGAACTTTGTCTACTGATCCTCAACACTATCTGCACTTGAGACAAAACTTTTGTGTTGAGCCGTCAGGTACTCTGTAATCTGCTTTTTGTCACTTTTGCTAAACAGAAAAATCTTCCTACCTTTTTTAATATTTCTATTTACGGCTGAAATCATCGATGCAGTAACCGCTTTATGATCGCTGATTCCCTGTTCTGCATTAACCAATTCAAATAGTTCGGGTCTGTTTGTCACCAGAAGGTCTAATATGTTATCGCCACGAGTCGGTTTTCTGTTTAACTGCTCAAGGTAGTTTTCAGATCAAGCACTTAAAAATATTTCACTGGATTCTTTGTCCCTGCCACCCGTTATGAACGTTTGAGTCTCCCAGTCTATATCCGGCAAATTAAAATCTCCACCCAGAACTATAACATGGTGGGGAAATCTACTCGAAATATTTTCCAAATTATACTTCAGGTGCTGAGCCACAACAGCTGCTGAGCCCGGGGGCCTATAGAGACATCCAATTACCATGTCTGAGCCTGCTTTAACCGTGACCTTCACCCAAATCATTTCACAATTCGAATCTCCGTCAATTTCCTTCGATACTATTGCACTTCTTATCGCTAGAAACACGCCTCCCCCTTCACTGTCCAGCCTATCTCTGCGGTATACATTCCAATCCGAGTTTAGGATTTCATTACTGTTTACGTCTGGTTTCAGCCAACTTTCTGTTCCTAGTACTATATGGGCGTTGTGACCGTTTATTAATGAGAACAGTTCTGGGACCTTTCTATAGTCGCTCCTGCAGGTTACTATTAGCACATTAATATTGTTATTCCTTGTTGCATTTTGCCTACTCCTGCCTTGCCGTGTCTCAAGAGGCGTCTTGTCGGGCCTAGGGAGGGAATTCTCTAACCTAAAAAAAACCCATGTGCACTCCACACGTACTCCGCTACCCTCGTAGCCGCTTCCGGCGTGTAGTGCACGCCTGACCTATTCAGGGGGACCCTACATTTCTTCACCCGATAGCGGAGGTCGAGAAATTTGCACCCCAGCTCTCCGCAGAATCGTCTGAGCCTCTGGTTTAAGCCTTCCACTCGGCTCCAAACCAGAGGACCGCGATCGGTTCTGGGAACGATACTACAAATAGTTAGCTCTGATTCCACCCCGCGAGCGAGGCTTTCCGCCTTCACCAACTCCACCAACCGCCTGTACGAACTGAGGATGACCTCTGAACCCAGACGGCAGGAGTCATTGGTGCCGACATGAGCAACAATTTGCAGTCGGGTGCACCCAGTGCTCTCTATCGCCGCCGGTAGGGCCTCCTCCACATCTCGGATGAGACCCCCCGGCAAGCAGACAGAGTGAACACTGGCCTTCTTCCCCGACCTTTCCGCTAATCACGTCACTTATCGCAAGATTTGAAAAAGATGAAGACATACCTTTCAAACGTGGGATTCTTCACCCGCATTTATTGAAAATGAAGAGAGATTTCATGAGAGACACAAAAAGTTTGCCCATAGAGCGTTTCTTCAGCTCACTGCATAGAGTGAAGACGTGGCTGAGAAGGGCTACTGACGAGAATAATGTTTCAAGATCGTGACTTGTTGATGTCCACAGAAAAGAACGAAACAATCTTCGTTCCGAGGACAAAGTAACTGACTTGTTTGGCAAGAATAAAAGAAATTTTCAGGGTGATTTTTCAGATAAACCCAAGTATCAGATCCATAAACTAACCTACGCATGGTAATTTACCTTGTTGTTGTAGAGGTCTTCAGTCCAAAGACTGGGTTGACACTGCTCTCCACGCTACTCTACCCCATGAAAGCTTCTTCACCTCCGAATGTATTTATCCCTTTGGCTCTCTCTGCATTTTTTACACCCAACACTTCCCTGCATTACTGAAATGGCTTTCGCTTGATGTCTCAGACCGTGTCCTATAAATCGATCCCTTCTCTCAGACAAGCTATGCCACAGATTTCATTTCTCCCCAGTTCTATTCAACACTTCATCATTGGTTACGTGATCTACACATATAATCTTCAGCATTCTTCTGTGCTCTCCTTGTCTGAACTGCTTATCGTTCACGTTTCACTTCCATACAAGGTATACTCCAGACAAACAACTCCATCGAATGTAGCTATGTTTACAAGTTTCTCTTCCTCAGAAACGATTATCTACCCATTGACAGTCCACATTTTATATTTACTTCAACAATCATCAGTTACCTAGTGCCGAAATAGCAAAAGTCATCTATTAGTGTCTTGTTACCTAATCTAACTTCCCCGGCATTGCCTGATTCAATTCCACTACATTTCATTACTCTTGTTTTGTTTTGTTACATCCTCATTTTACGACACTGTCCATTCCGTCCTACGCTCTTCGAAATCATTTGCTGCCTGTTACAGACACACTGTGGTATCGATAGCTACGATGCCACGGCGTAGGTGCAAGTTCGTAGGTTGGCACTCCGACACCGACACCGACGACAGCGCCCTCTAGCCGGCGCTGTTCAGCTCTACAAGAGCCGCTGCAGATTCTACCCATGCTAGGAGACGACCTAGCAACATTGTTTCTACTTCAACGATAGTTTGTTTTACTACTAGTAGCTGTTAGATTTGATAGATGAACGGCTTCGCACCTATGTGCTCATCTATACCCAAAGTTAAGTAAAAGAGTTATAACTTATAAGCAGTACGCAGTACTTCCTTTTCCTGCTCCTACTCGCTTCCTACATTCGGTCTACCCGTCAGTTTATAGGAACAGACCCATGAGCCGCCTTTCAGGTGGGATACAAAACAGAACCTCAAAGTTTGCATAGGCGAAGCAGACCGAGAAGGCAGTCTACTGCACAGAGAAGTAAAGTCAACATCACCTGCTGGTCAGCGCTGTAGCCGCTGTGGAATCAATGCTCTCGTGCGTGACTGAGGCTCAGGCGTTGGCACAAAGGCTGGAATGGTGTGTCGATGGACGGGACTTGGGTGTGCTAATCAGTGGTACAGAGCGGACACAGCGTCCGTCGTGTCCAGCAGTTGACAAGTTGTCAGGCGATGCCGGGTCATGTTGGAGCGTTGGCTGCACTTGTTTTGGGTTCGGCTTGAATGGCCCAAGCAGTCGCCAAGGGTCGCACTTGGGGGGAGGGGGGGGGGGGGCTGAGGGAATAGTTCACTGGTGGCCAGCAAGTGAGATTGAAAAAGAAAGTCTGGAACGTGAAGTGCTGTGGGACTGGGCTACATGTAGAACGTCGCAACGGTCAACATGGGGCACGGTTTCTCGCTTATAAAGGTACTACAGGCTGATACTGTGAATAATAATATTTCCGTTCATTGTTTCTGAGTTGGTACCTACGTGTATGTCACTGCGGTCGAGAAGATTAGCGTCTGTTAATATTCTATCTGGTTAGAATACGTTCTTTTATTGTTATAATTTATGCGATACCTATTTTTAAGTAAGAATTGTTTCTGAGCAGAACATTGTTTATTCTGATATTAACTGCTTCGTTTCGTCTGTTTTATTTGATAATGAATGTCTGTTAACAAATTCTATTGTACAATGATCCCATGCATAGAGAACCCGCTGCCAAAAAACCCACCCACTCGAATTCCTGCACTAGAATTGATAGCTGAGTTTGGTTGAGAGTTGTGCCAGTGAGATGCCTGTAGCTTTAGCATTAGTTTGCTTCTTCTTTGTTGTACTGAAGATATGGCTACTCGGGAGATGGCAGGTACAGCATAGCTGTGCAAGGAAGTGTTGGGTGACTAGGTGGCCATGTGAGGTCAGGCTCCTGAGAGCACAGTAGCTGAGCTGGTCAACGGTATTGACAGCTGATGGGTGAGCCGTTGCATTTCACAGTGGTAGAATGGATGATTGTGAGCAAGGACAATGCAGGCAGCGCTACTCAGAGTTTTTCTGCATCTACGGAACAGAGCGGAAGGTCAGTCTGGTGTACAAGGAAGCACGGTCGACATCATCTGGAAGTAATGGTCGCGGCCACTGCAAAGGCAGCTGACCGACCTGTGGTCTGTCACCATGGACCAGGCATTGGCGTAACAGCAGGGGTCTTCTGTTAGTGGGATGGTCCTGGATGTCCCAGTCAGCAGTACGGAGGAGACAACAACATCGACCACACAAACTGACCTTTTGATAATGACCCTTAAACGTGCGACGAGATTCATGTCGGACTAGCTGCGCGGCCAAATCATAGGTTCGAATTGTACAGAATGTTATTCAAACCAATCGTATACAATTGTGCCCCAGTGACAGGGTGCATTGTCATCCATAAAAATTCTATAGTTGTTTGGATACATGAGGTCCACTAATGGCTGAAAATCGTCTCCAAGTAGCCGAACTTAGCCATTTCCAGTCGATGATCAGTTGGACCTGAGGACCCGGTCGCATTCTATGCGAACATAGCCCACACCATTATGGAGCCACCACTAGTTTGCAAGGTTCCTTGTTGACAACTTGGATCCATGGCTTCGTGTTGACTGCGAAACACTCGAACCCTACCATTAGCTCTTATCATTTGAATCGAGACTCACGGTCACGGTTTTCCAGGCGTCTAGCGTGCAATCGAGATGGCCACGACTCCAGGAGAGGCAGTCCAGGGGACGTCGTGCTGTTCGCAAAGGCTCTCGCATCGGTCGTCTGCTGCCATAGCCTATTAAAGCCAAATTTCGCCGCAGCGCCTTAAAGGGTACGTTAGTCGTACGTTCCACACTGATTTCTGGGGTTATTTCACGAGGTGTTGCTTGTGTGTTAACACTGACAACTATGCGAACGCCGCGGCTCTCGATCGTTCAGTGATTGCCGCCGGTCATTGCGTTTTTGTCTGTGGTGAGAGATAATACTCGAAATTTGGAATTCCAAGCATACTTTTGACACTGTGGATCTCGGAATATTGAAGTCCCTAACGATTTCCGAAATAGAGTGTATCATGTGTCTAGCTCCACCTGCCATTCCGCGTTCAAGATATGTAAATTCCCTTCGGGAGACCATAATCACGTTGCAGACCTTTCCACATGAATCACTTGTATGCAAATGATAGCTCCGCCAATGTGCTGCCCATTCATACCTTTTGCACGGGACACTACCGCCACCTGTATATGTGTTTATTGCTACCCCATGACTTTTGTTGCCTCAGTGTACGAATTACCTGAATGTACGAACCAAGCTTTATTCAGAGCCTTACATTTACCCCTCTATCACATTAAAAACACAGCAGTAACGTCACATAAATAATTTAAATCCCACGAATGAAAGAGATAAGTTAAAACGACAGTGCTTGTTTGTTACGAAAGTAGTTGTCAATTCTTGAATAGCTAAGATACAAAAACAAGCGCTTTTGTAATTTAAATGACACAAATAGAAGTAACAATAAACTGAGACCGTTCTGGTATCTGACAACAGTTCCTTAGTTAATTTAAACGTCACACAAAAAGAAACAAGGACAAGTTAAAACATTAGTAGCTTGACGTATGACAATGGCTATAAACTCTAGAACAAAAAAATGCTTCAAATGGCTCTGAGCACTATGGGACTTAACAGCTATCGTCATCAGTCCCCTAGAACTTAGAACTACTTAAACCTACCTAGCCTAAGGACAGCACACAACACCCAGTCATCACGAGGCATCGAAAATCCCTGGCCCCGCCGGAAACCGAACTCGAGAACCCGGGCGTGGGAAGCGAGAACGCTACCGCACGACCACGAGATACGGACAAACTCTAGAACAGTTCAACAGCGAGTTCTGATAAACCCGCCCAAGAGTAATACGGCTAGCTCGAAACTTGCAAGGGCAGTGCAAGTGAGAGGAGAGTACTCGAACAAAATTAAGCAGGCAGGGCATCAAATAACAAAAGTTCCCAAAATCACATCACCAAAACTTAAAAAACACACTCATTAAGCAAGGACAGATCAGGTATATCGAGCCACTTTCAAAACCTACCCAGAGACACAATCTGATAAATGGTGAATTTAAATTATACTGCCAAACATTTAATTCCAACCTTCAATGACAAGACAAATAAACGAGCGGAAACCACTTAACATGAAAGATAGTTCACTGCTTTCAAGCTTGTCGACAAGTATTAACCACCAAGTAAAACGCCATTGCTTTCAACAGAAACGAGATTTGACAAACAGTGATGAACAGTTTCGCGGCACAAGCTCACTGCGGTAGGCAATGTTCCCAACTCATCGAGTTTAGTTCTTTCGGGTGGGCAGTGGCTGTCCCAAGTGGCCACTGGTGCACCAGTCTCCTTCTGACAGGCTCCCAGGACCCAGCGATTTGAGCTGCCCACTTTGCCTCCCACATTCACGCTCACGCAGCTGCCGGCTAAAAGGCGCTCCCCGCTAAGCTTTCCGCCGGGAGTGGAGAGAGCGCTCTAGTTGGCAGTCGCTAGCTTGCCTCTTGACCGCCAGGCCAAGACTCCAGTTACTTTTGAAAAAGCCTCCGACACGACGTGGCACCACTTGCGAAGCCGTCGCTTACGAGGAGAACACGGCAGATGCCACAGGTTTCGCAGAAACATCGCTAACTGGAAGATGAGTCAAAATAAACGAACACGTCTTTCGACTCACCTGTAGATGCTCGACCGTTTCCGAGGAAACGACTGTCTAAGTTTTCTACGTAATTTAGAAGACTTTTAGCGGTCGATAATCCCAGAGCAACTAACGGCACAGTAGCTAGCGACGATGTCTCCCAGTTTTGCGTCATGTGTTCGAAACCCGATTGTTGTTGTTTATTAATTTTATTTTATGCTTTTTCATTTATCTACTCATGTTAGTAGAAGGTTACCAGACGAATGTTTGTTTCTTAATAAGTTAGTGTGTGTGTGTGTGGGGGGGGGGGGGGGGCAAGGCTGTTACGTTAATTGTACAATTACAGCTACTTTTCACAATAAGTGTCACAAATTTCACATATAATACATGTGTGTATGGTATTTTCAGGAGCTACAATCTTTTTAAATTCTGACATTCTTATATTCCATTCCTATATAAATTCTTTATTCTCGCATTATATTCTTATAGTTATTCTTGCGCATTCCCTTCTATTATACTGGTCGTAGAAACGTTTGAAAGGTAGGTTAGTGACGGCGACATTTCTTCGTATAAGTCTCATTCGGAAGAGAATCGTCGTTAACATTGCTGAAGATTTCACGAATTGGCAATAATTTTGCGCCAAACCACACATACTGAATCACGTTTCCAAAACTGGCACTTGCAATTGATTCGAATCAAAATATATTGCAGGAACATTTAACTGTTTATTTTAATTATTTTACCTAACATTCCTGACGAAAGATGAATTTGGGCAACGTTATTTTAGTATATACTGGAAAACTTTCATGTATAATCTTTTACGAACTTGGGTAAATAAACGATAAACAAAAAGAACAATAGTAAACGAGTTTCAAATACGTGGTGCAAAAGGGTGGATCCATGACCGTAGTGCCACCTCTTCGGCTGGACCATTTACTCTCTCAAAGGCACATAAACTACATAGCAAATTTAGACTGTCGTTCTCTCGGAAACGGTCGAGTATCTGCGATCGACCTCTCCATTGAGTAAAGTTTATGGGAAATCGAGTCGTGGGACCTGCCGTGTTCCCCCGTTAGCAACAGCCAAAGAGTGAAATCACACTACATGGAATGGAGCAGACATAGCTCAAAAATAAATTTTTCAGATAGTTAAGGCAGACCAAAATTTAATTGTGATGGGGGCTGAAATTCGATAATAGAACGGAAAAAGTAGGTAAAGTGGACTGGGGAAAAAGAACCAAGGAGAGAAGCTATCTGGTAGAACTTTGCACATTGCTGACACTTGGCTTAAGAATCACGAAAGAAGATTGGTTCAAATGGCTCTGAGCACTATGGGACTCAACATCTTAGGTCATAAGTCCCCTAGAACTACTTAAACCTAACTAACCTAAGGACATTACACACACCCATGCCCGGGGCAGGATTCGAACCTGCGGCCGTAGCAGTACCGCAGTTCCGGACTGCAGCGCCAGAACCGCACGGCCACCGCGGCCGGCACGAAAGAAGACTGTAAACCTGCAAGGCACCTGAGCAAAATGCAAATTTTCAGACTGTCCATTTAATGGTAAGACAGAGATTTCAAAATTTGTTGATTATGAACTGTTTATTAAAGCTAATGAAAAGGCAAAATGGTACGAAATTAAGTAGATGGGCCAGGACAGAGTTGAAGGCATGAGAAGTAGTCGAGCGATTCAGAGGAAGTATTAAGCAATGATCGAATACAGCGTGGAAAAGGAATACAGGCTTCCAAAAATACGGACGTCGCATGGGGACTGATCGGGACTGGATGGAGCATGTGTAAAGGATTCCCAGCGAAAGTTCTGCAGCGCAGTCGAAACAGCCTTGGCAACATGTGGGCCCACGGCACAGTCACGATCTCTCCCCATGAGTTTCCATATTTTTGGATCCCTGAAGAAAGACATTCGTGGCTGTCGATCTGCTGCGGAAGGGAAAGGTGCGCACCTGGGTATAACTGCATAACAGCCGCAAACATTTTTCCAAGAAGGCATTGACAGGCTTGTCTCATAATAGCGTAAATTTATTAACAATTATGGTGATTACTTTTTAAATAACAAACGGTTTATTTACTTTTCCCATCTGTCTCGTTTTAATTTGACTGCCCCTTACAGAAAGAACAAAGCGAAAACTAAAAAGATTTGTAATTCTATTTTGGCCTCAACCTGCAGGTAACTCATAGCGATATGATGAAGACATTTCAAAAACCTTCCCGTCAGGCACAGACTGCAGTAGCCAGTTGACGTACTGGCGTTGAACAAGGGCGTTTAAAATAGTCTGTGCTCTACCGTTGCTTTGTAAGTTGTAGGTTTTCAATTTTGGTTTACGCTGAGTTCCGCGAGCAAATTGCTTTGTGAAATGTCGATGGTTGCAGGTTCTACCGAACGCTTACTTCGGGATCGGAGTTTCTCTCTAATACAGACCCGCCATTAAGAAACACTACATTAATCCGTACGCAAAGGATTTCTACAACGCTAATTAATTATATTTGGTCTAATATTGGATCTAAAGTTACCACTTCGACATAAATCACTACATATCATGTAAAATGTCCTACAAATGAAATTAGAACTGCAAATTTAAGCGACTATAGGAGTCATTAGTGTTGAAGGAAGAGAAGTTTCATTATAATAAACAGGTATATTTATCTAAAAACGTGTGAGAAATTGTGGTTTATGTCATAAGAAAAAAATACATAATTAGTTCAGATCAATGGATCACATTAAAGGGAACTGAATTGTTGAGTTGGAAATGCTGATATTAAAAGGGCTCCTGTTCGAATACACCACACTATGCCCCCTATCAAGAGTACTTTTTAGTAACGCTATCTCACGGACATGCAAATGTTCGTAGCGCTTGGAAATGTTCACTGCGTAATAAACGCCAGAAATTAATTACGACAGAATCACTTTGATATGAAGAAAGCTTATCAGATTTCACTCTTATCAATGAAATTGTTTTGAAGCTAATCAGTTCAATTCTGTGTCACTAAGGACCTGCATTATATTTTATTCACTAACTGAAAACTTACGAAAATAACTTTCAACTGACTATTGCATTGTTTAAGTTTTTCAGCACATTTGGTCACATTGCTATTATCCGCAGCACGTTCTCTCTTTTGTTTCAGTGTTGGAAATTGACTCAGATCCTCGTTTTACAACTCAGACGATCAGGTCTAATATAATTTTGAATGGAATAATGCTTTTACCTTCTAATTGTAAATTTAGGCTTTCAAATGGCAACTAACGTCAACCAAAAGTGCCAAATCAATTTCTAGTTGTCAGGTAACAGGATTCTTCTTCAGGTAGTGTATTTTCCTGTTCTAAAAAAAATCTAAGCAATTTTCTTGTTTCAAAACATATTCAGAAATTTTTCTTTAAAAATACTGCGCTTCAAAATGTAAGACAAGTTTATCGTATTCCAAATCCAACAATTCACAGTACATTCAGAATTCTCGTGTAGTTTATGGCGTAGCTCTAGGTTTACTCATGTATTTCAGAACTGGTGGGATAACATGCTGTATATTTTAGGGTTCAAGGATTTTCCGGACAGTGACACTTTATGTCTAATCCAGTAATATTCCAGTAAACGATGATTTAAAAAGTTTTCGAGCAAACTTGCAATGCCGTTGATTCTACCTGTCACTGACGGCTCTCCGTCAGTACAGAAGTTGGTGACTTTAATATAATCCACTTTTAAATTTTGTAGGCATAATTTTACTTTTTCTAATATTTTGATCCTCTTGTTTCAACATTCAGCGCTTCCAGACTGGGAAGATCTTCGACGACATTAAAGTCAACATCATTTCCAATTATAAAAATGCAGTATCCTCACTATCAAGATGGCGTGCAAACATTCGGAGACAGAATGCAACAACCGAAGGGATGATTTCTGGCTATTGATAATTGGTGCTCCAATAAGCGTTTATCTTTTGAACTGACGTAAATTAAATGATTTAAATCCGTGAGTCAGTTATTCATGTAACTAACAAGATCCTACCCCTATGTCTTTTTTCCAACGGCGGCAATGAATGTATGACGGTGCAAACGGTGCTTAAATTGTATGATGCGTATGAACTCCTCTGTGAAAAAAATAGCGTACGTCTTGCTAAATGTTGGAAAATCCCAGTATGTATCGAACACTTAAGGAACAGAAGTTCGTGAAAGCACATTATAGAGACAGTTCTCTGCAAATCCAGTACTTAATTGTAGCAAAGAATATCAAATTAAATAAAAGGTACTGTAAGACAACGCAATAAGCAGACGAAAAAAATGTCAACTACCGTTAGATTGCTGAGGTTTTGAGCACTTGCATACATAACGACAGTCAGCATGATGTGTGCCGACTAGTACTTACATGCGACGATCTCAAGAAGGCCAGCGAAGTTGCTTCCGATCGAAAAGCTGTATGTTAGTGAAGTACGTCCCACATTATTGCAGTTATAAGAGGTAATCTTTATAAGAAATTACAGTAACTTTTTAGATATATCTCTTGGGGTGCTATCCAGAACTGTGTTCGGAAATATCGTCAGAACTCTAGTGCGATTTCGTACATTTTCGGTAGTGAAAATGAGTCCTTCATTATTTCAATTATCTCATAAACTGGAATAAGCCCAGGCTGTGGCTAAGCCATGTCTCCGCAATATCCATTCTTTCAGGAGTGCTAGTCCTGTATGGTTCGCAGGAGAGCTTCGGTAAAGTTTGGAAGGTAGGAGACAGGTAGTGGCGGAAATAAAACTGTGAGGACGGAGCGTGAGTCGTGCTTGGGTAGCTCAGTTGGTGCCGGCCCAGTAGCTCAGCGTGTTGGGTCAGAGAGCTGGTTGGCCTCTGTAATAAAAAAAACTGAGTGAAAGGATCAACAACAAACTTGAACGAATGTTACGTGACGTCCGCAACGACCAAACACAACGATTAACAACGAACAAAATAAAAAAAGAGAAAAAAAAGTTGGTAGAGCACTTGCCCGCGAAAGGCAAAGGTCTCGAGTTCGAGTCTCGGTCCGGCACACAGTTTTAATCTGCCAGGAAGTTTCATCTGATACACTATAGCCTGCACGAAATAATGTCATGAAGGTTTTCTGTAGAACTCTTGGGAGGGTGCTCAGAATTGCGGTCAGAACATTATTTTCGCAAGTTCATAAATAATTTTCTACCGTTAAAATTTTCGGATTGCTAGTGTTTTCTCTGCGAAATTCCGCAGAACTATTCAAATTTAGCTCAGAGAACTCTACAGCTCTAGCATACCTACCAAGAACTCTGAAAAAAATGTATATTTCTCGAAAGACGGGTGCCAGATTTAGAGGCGATCAACTATTCATAAAGTTGGTTATAATTTTTTCCCCAAATTCTACAGAACTATTCAAAATTTGTTAATAGAAGTCTAGAACTATAGCATATCTACAAATAACTCTGAAAAAATGTATATTTCTCGAAAATCTGGCGTCAACTATACACGATTGTGGTAGTGGGTCCCTCATTATGCAGTTCTCTCACAAAGTGTTATCTGTGCAAAAAAATGTCATTAGGGTTTTCTGCAGAACTCTTCGAGAGCCATTCAGAATTGTGATTCTTATTTATGTTCACAAATTTGGTAGTTATGTTTTCTACAAGGTTCAAATTCTGCTAAGTATTAATATTTTTTTGCGAAATTCTGCAGAACTATTCAAATTTTGTGCAGAGAACTCTAGACCTATGATATATCTATCAAGAACTCTGAAAAAAGTATATATTTCTCGAAAGTCGAGTGACAACTTTACATGACTCCAACAACCACCAGGTCCCGTTCGGCCAAGCTATTCTCTCTCTCTCTCTCTCTCTCTCTCTCTCTTCCCCCCCCCCCCCCTCCACCCCTCTGCAAGAGTTCTACGTTTAGTCACAGAGCCACACTGCCCTCTCATACTTTGCGTCGTTCTGTAGATACCTGCCCGTCTGTCACCCTCCGAATACACCTCACAGTAACGCGCTTCCCTCTGCATATAGCACCACTGAAACACACCAGCACAGTAATAGTCAAATGAAGGAAGGATCTGTAACCCCCATATCAACTAGAGAAAGAAAGTGTCGACACTGTAAGTGCGCTGCCACTGTCAGATCAAGCATACCTCGTCACAATATCGATAAACAAACCACAGAATGAAACTTCCTGGAAGATTAAAACTGAATGCTGGACCGAGTTCGAGTCTCGGTCCGGCACACAGTTTTAATCTGCCAGGAAGTTTCATATCAGCGCACACTCCGCTGCAGAGTGAAAATCTCATCCAGAAAACCACAGAATGTTGATAATTATAAAGTTTTAAACATTGCTGTTTGGTTCAGTGACCGTTTTTAAATTAAAATTGGAACAAATGAGCCCTCGGTCACAATTACCTGTGGCTGTACAGGTGCGAGCAGCCCGTAGTGGCTCGCTTTCACGGATTCCTTTTTATATATTTTGTGATTTAAACCCTTCTGGCCTGTTAATTATTTTATATGTGACGTTTAAGTACTGCCTCTATCTTTTGTTGTTAGTTAGTACTTACACTTTTTATATAAAAAATGTCTTTTCCTATGAATTTGTAACTATGTTCTAGGCCATTTTAAATTGTTTTAATTCTAATGAAGGCACTCTTAAAGATGTTGAAACCTGGTCAATAAAACAAAAAATAATTGTGACCGAGGGTTTATTTGTTTCAATTTTAGTTGATAATTATGAAAGGGCGGTAGTCCAAATGTACCTGCCGTTTTTCAACTTTGCAACGTCTTTCTCGGTGTTGCGGTATCATCTCCCGGCTGGCGTACGAAACCAACTAAGGGCTATGCGGGGCAGCCACCATCGTAATTCTGCAGCTGGCGTAGAATTCTACAGTTCGGCATCCTGCCGTTTGAAGTTGGTGGAACTGCTATATGCTGTAGCACCAGGAGCATTACCACAGCTTACTACATGACGGACATGCAGCTCCTGTAATAACACCCTTGGTCGGAAAGAGTATATAGGCTACCAGCTCAGATGTAGTGGTACTCAGTTGGTACTGTGCATTGAAGTGGCACACTGTCCACAACCGTCATCAGTCAGATGTGTAGCCAAGTTGCTACAGCTTCACTGAGTAGTCTCATCAACTAGGCCAGAGATAGTCAATCTTTTTTTCCTATCGCCCACTTTTGTATCTCTGTTTATAGTAGCACCTGTCCATCGGTTCTGCAAAATGGTGATTTATAGAGTAGGAAAGTAAGTTTACTTTACAAAAGAGAATTCAAGCAAGTTAATGCATATAATAATAATTACGTATCAAACACAGTATCACTGTGTGTCAAAATGTAATGAAAATATTTTGAAAATCCAACAGCCTAGTAACCAACATGAAAGTTGGACCCTGCCACAAAGCAAACTTCTCGGCGGCCCGCCACGAATTCCTATTCTGTGCCAACCTCATCATCTCAGAGTAGTACTTGCAACCTACATCCTCAATTCCAATCTCTGTTTTCCTCTACAGTTTTTACCCTCCGCAGCTCCTTCTAGTACCACGGAAATTTATTTCCTGACTTCTCAACAAATGTCCAACCATCCTGTCCCTTCTTCTTGACAGTGTTTTCCGTATATTCCTTTCCTCGCCGATTCTCTGAAGAACCTTATTCCTTACCTTATCAGTTCACCTAATTTTCAACATTCTTCTGTAGCACCGCACGTCTTTCAATCTTATGATCCCTCTTGGTTCATATGTGTACTGTATGTTATCCTTTTTTCTTATTTCTTAACCCTATTTTGCTCAGAAGTTCGAACATCTTGCGCCATTTGATATTGTCAAACGCCTTTTTCCAGATCGATAAATCCTATGAACGTGCCTTGATTTTTATTTAGTCTTGTTTCCATTATCAAGCGCAACGTCAGAACAGTCTCTCTGCTGCCTTTACCTTTCCTAAGCCCATACTAATTGTCATTTAGTAGATCCTCAATTTTCTTTTCCATTTGTCTGTATGTTACTCTTCTCAGCAATTTGGATGCACGAGCTGGTAAGCTGATCGTACGATAATTCTCGCACTTGGCTCTTCCAATCTTCAGAATTTTGTGGATAACGTTGTTTAGAAGTCTGGTTAAACGTAGCTAGACTCATACATTCTACACAACAGCGTGAATAATCGTTCTGTGCTACTTCCCCTAAAGATTTTAGAAATTCCAATGGAATTTATCTGTCTTCTTATACCTCATTTGATCTTAAGTTATCCAAAGCTATATCAAATTCTGATATTAATACTGGATCTCCTATCTATTCTATGTCCACTCCTGTTTCTTCCTCTATCACGTCATGGGACAACTTGGCTGATTTCGGGGAGGGGACACAACAGCGAGATCATCGGTCCTATCGCACTTGGGCAGGATGTGGAAAGAAGTCGGCCATATCGTTTCAAAGGAACCATCCAGGCATTTGCCCGAAGCGTTTTAGGGAAATCACGGGAAACCTAAATCAGGATGAGCGAACGTGGGTTTGAACCTTCGTCCTCCCGAATAGAGGTCCAGTGTGCTAACCGCTACGCCACCTCCCTTGCTATAGGACAAATCTTCGCCCTCACAGGGGCCTTCAACGCACTCTTTCCATCTCTGTGCTCTGTCCTATGCATTTAATGTAACCATCCTTGCTTTAACTTAACCGAAGGTTGTTTTGACTGCTATCCAACTTATTCCAGCAAGGAAATCGCTGTCGCTAATCGCTGCTGCGCTGCCTCAGCATTTCGCTGCTTCAGTTCAGTCACTCACTGGCCGTTAGTCGCGGTCGGCTCCTGGCCAGCAGGCATCGACCTGATCCATAGGAGCATCGAATAATAAAGAACGATGTTAATTAAGGATTTTTGACTCGCAGCGGTAGTGAAGAACCCATCCCGCAGCTTCCTCCACACGCCACTTTGGAGTCAGAAGTGGCCATCGTACAAGAGTGGCCTCAGCCAGCTGTAACATCGGACTTCTTTCCAAGGGCGCTCCTAACTTCCTAGTATTTCTCGGTTCAGACCAATACACCACCTGTCACACTGTCCAAGCAGTGGGCCGGAGAGCCGGGTTACTGGTTCCCCAAAACGCCAGGCAGAGCTCGTTTGTCGTTCATAAAACTCCCTACGCATTATTGACAGAGGCCTGAAAACTGAAAATGGATAAGATTAAGATAACATATCAGCTAACACACACGAGCTCTCTCTCTCTTGCCCCCATTACCCCCCCCCCCCCCCCCCCCCCGCAACCTTCATCAAATACAATTCGCTGTCGCCATCCCTTTTAACGTAACACAGGTGTGTATGATAATAATAATAATAATAAATTATATATGCAATATTATGGTGTAATAAGACTAATAGTTTTTCATACCAGTCCTTAATACATCACTTTTGCAGAACTTCAAAAAAATTGCACTTCGGAGAAGTACAGCATTTGTAAAGCATTTGAGAAGTATGGCTCATGCAATTGATTTCAGAATTATAATAGCAACGAACTCTCACAGTATTGCCAACATTAAAATTTACACAACATAAAATCTACACCAAATACAGAAAACCTGCTGCTGTGGGACTGTAAAGAGCGAATTAACTTTATTAGCTAGTAGGACACTACATATAAACTTGTAAGGACACCATTTACAGGCAATGACGTAATATCTGGTGTGTCACAGGGAATAACGTATACAGGGTGAGTCACCTAACATAACTGCTAGATATCTTTTGTAAATCACATCAAATACTGACGAAACGATTCGAAACACCGAACGTGAGGAGAGTGGCTAGTGTAATTGGTTAATACAAACCATAAAAAAATGCATGGAAGAATGCTTTTTAACACAAACCTACGTTTTCTTAACTGAAACCCTGTTAGTTTCGTTAGCACATCTGAACATATAAACAAATACGTAATCAGTGCCGTTTGTTGCATTGTAAAATGTTAAGTACATTCGGAGATATTGTAACCTAAAGTTGACGCTTGAGCATCACTCCTCCGCTGTTCGATCGTGTATCGGAGAGCACCGAATTACGTAGGGATCCAAAGGGAACGGTGATGGACCTTAGGTACAGAAGAGGCTGGAACAGTACATTACGTCCACATACTATTACCTTTTTAATGGTCTTTTTCACTGACGCACATGTACATTACCATGAGGGGTGAGGTAGACGTACACACGTGGTTTCCGTTTTCAATTACGGAGTGGAATGGAGTGTGTCCCGACGTGTCAGGCCAATAGATGTTCAATGTGGTGGCCATCATTTGCTGCACACAATTGCAATCTCTGGCGTAATGAATGTCGTACTCGCCACAGTACATCTGGTGTAATGTCGCCGCAGGCTGCCACAATACGTTGTTTCATATCCTCTGGGGTTCTAAACACATCACGGTACACATTCTCCTTTAACGTACCCCACAGAAAGAAGTCCACAGGTGCAAGATCAGGAGAACGGGCTGACCAATTTATGCGTCCTACACGTCCTATGAAACGCCCGTCGAACATCCTGTCAAGGGTCAGCCTAGTGTAAATTGCGGAATGTGCAGGTGCACCATCATGCTGATACCACATACGGCGACGCGTTTTCAATGGGACATTTTCGAGCAACGTTGTTAGATCATTCTGTAGAAACGCGATGTAAGTTGCAGCTGTTTGTGCCCCTCCAATGAACTGAGGACCAATGAGGTGGTCGCCAATGATTCTGCACCATACATTTACAGTCCACGCTGTAGTTCTACCTGTCTGAGCCAGCGAGGATTGTCCACGGACCAGTAATGCATGTTCCGTAGATTCACTGCCCCATGGTTTGTGAAACCCGCTTCATCGGTAAACAGGTAGAACTGCAACGCATTCTCTGTTAACGCCCATTGACAAAATTGCACTCGATGAATAAAGTCACCATGTAATTGCTGATGTAGCGACACATGAAACGGGTGAAAGCGGTGACGATGCAGTATACGCATGACACTACTTTGACTCAGTCCACCGGCTCTCGCAATGTCCCGTGTACTCATGTGTGGGTTCATGGCAACAGCAACTAGCACACCAACTGCACCCGCTTCTCCTCTTCTCCTATGACGGGCCTGTTACGGACCCGTTTGCGTGCTACGACCATACCTGTTGCATACAGTCGGCGGCAGATGTTTTGCAATGTGCAGCACGTTGGATGCTCTCTGTCCGGGTACCGTTCTGCATACACCCTGCAGGCTTCAGCTGCATTTCGTCGACAATCGCCGTAGATGACTATCATCTCCGCCTTTTCAGAGTTCGAATACACTACACTATCACAGACGTCTGGTAACACGGTGTACTACAGTTGGTCTGCGTGCGGAGACGAATAACAATAGCAGCAAGCGCTACATGCGGACACTGCGACAGCTAGACCAAGCCACAACAGTACACTACAGCCACACTGCCGGACGGGGTAGCCGAGCGGTTCTAGGCGCTACAGTCTGGAACCGCGCGACCGCTGCGGTCGCAGGTTCGAATCCTGCCTCGGGCATGGAAGTGTGTGCTGTCCTTAGGTTAGTTAGGTGTAGGTAGTTCTAAGTTCTAGGGGACTGATGACCTCAGAAGTTAAGTCCCATAGTGCTCAGAGCCATTTGAACCATTTTGAACAGCCACACTCGTAAACACGGTCGTCATTGTAAACATGTCCCTGCAGATGTTGCTCGCCGACCGTGGCCCGTGTTTGCTACAACACGCAACTGAACATCGGAGATTTCAAGCGTCAACTTTAGGTTACAATATCTCCGGATGTAATTAACATTTTACAATGCAACAAACGGCACTGATTGCGCATTTGTTTATATGATCAGACGTAGGTTTTTGTTTAAAAAACATACTTCCTTGTATTTTTGTATGGTTTGTATTAAACAAGTACACTAGCCTCTCTCCTCACTTTCGGTCTGTGGAATCGGTTCGTCAGTATTTGGTGTGGTTTACGAAATACATCCAGCGGTAACGTTAGGTGACTCACCCTGGATAAGGAGATTCTGTACTGCAACAACAGCAATAATATTCAGTTCCCAACGAAATGTTAGCCTACTGAAATTGGCAACTGTCTCTTAATGTGAACAAATGTAAAAGTTGGTTTTTCACCAAATGTGATTACATGCTTATGTGATTTATGAGTCACAATTTGTTCTCCCTTTTCATAATACAGTGTCTGAAAATTGCAGTAGATTTCATATGACCGGGCACTATCCCCTGCTCTAAAACCAACAAACTACCCTTCAGGATTTTTGGAGGAATCCAGATACAACTTCAAATCTGTTATGTTTATTGAAGAGAATATGTTGCAACTACTGGAAACTGAATTCCTATTTGACTAATTTATGTATTTTGCTATTTCGAGAGCTGTATTGAATTCAATTTGTTACGTCTGTTTGCTAATTTCTGAGTTACACGATCAGTGAAACCCCAATGACGGAATTCGAGGCTCAAATTTATATCACTTTTTAATCTTTTCCATAAAAATATTTCCGCACCTCGTACACTCGAATTTCTGGGGTTTACTGTTATATTTCTCGGGCACAGTTGAATACTTAGCGTCTGCTTTGCTTGAGATAGTACAATTTGTGTCCTGTCCGTTGCGAATCAGTGAAAGTTGAAGGCGAGATTTTACAATAATCTTCTTGTAATCGTCTGCGAAGGCAACTGTCATACAAAACGATGTGCAGAAGCTTAAACTTCCTTAATTACCAACATATTCCTTTAGTTTGAAAATCGTCTGCCGTTGCACGAAACGTGTTTCATGCCGCGTGTTCTTGAGTACAACGATGGACTCTTGTCAGCCTTAGGCATCTGTAGTCACCTGTCTGTCTGCTGGAGTAGTGCATGTACTACTGTAGACGGAAACTGCAAGTTTTGCCTTGATGGGCTATGCAAGCTTTGACGAACTAACAAGATTCTTTGTCTTGTGATAGTGAAATGTTACATAAATATGTAGAACAATGTTCGAGATGGAAATAGATGTACAGTGCTACGTAGAAATTTCCAAATAAAGAGATTTGCCTACCTTATCGTACCTGTAAGGTACTGACAGTAATACGAGACGAAGTCTTTCCCGAAGGCTCTGTTGTATAAAAGATTCTCGGACACCTTGCCGCGTCAATTCAGGATAAAATCTAAAGCTTTCGATGATTTCCACCAGCATGCTCCTGACGAAGGCGACGTGGAACTCGTCGAAAGCTCGAGGTTTTAATCTGCGCTTGTCGCTTAAAGAAGTGCGAGAGTGTTTTATACTGTCAGTGATAACTGTTAAAATATTAGTCTATGAAGCGTAGTTCACAATAGTCTGTAAACTGTGACCAGCTGTTGTCATTTTAAAATGTAATAATGAAACTAACACTTAATATGCATTCAAATTATGTATAGCCCTGTTAATGTCAAATAGAAAGAAAAAGGCTCTATGCAATTCCGAGGCACTCCATTCGGGTCATTGACAGTGGTGGGCAAACATTTTATCTATGCTTTGCTATCTTTTTTTTATTCCCTTTTTAATTATTTGTTTTTTTATTTAACACCTTCCGTTTACTAACTAATCTACAGTTCGTTTTTAACTCGTTGTTATTGGTAAAATCGTGGCCTAGCGGTAGTATCTTTGAGTCGTAATCACAACTTCCTGGGTCTCGCGTTCGAACCAACCTAGTGCTTAAAATCTGTATAAAAATCATCAGCAATGGCGTCCAAAGATTTCCAGCTTAACAAGTCACCCTGATTCTGCCAACAGCTTTGTTAACGAGAGCGGAGGATCGAACAGAGGTTCAATGGACTCTTTCGACCATAAGGTGGGAAACTGCCACTAAATGGCGTAAGAATCGCAAACGATGAACGGCATGAGGATGTAGAACGCAGTGGAAACCACTGTATTAAAGACACCTAATGTGTATCCACTGGACATGTGGCCTGGAGTTGAAAAAAAAAATGTTACTATGACGTCTCTATCGGAAAAAGATTACGGACTAGCACCCCATTCAGATCTACGAAAGGCGACTGCCAATGAGGATGTGACCTTGGAAAAAAGATTGAATAACGAATGAAAGGATGGCGTTCTACTGGTCGGGGAGTGGAATGTCAGATGTTTGATCGTGGTAGGGAAGATAGAAAATGTGAAAAAGGGAAATGCAAAAGCTCAATCTAGATATAGTGGGAGACAGAGAAGTGAAATGGAAAGAAGACAAGGATTTCTGATCAGCTGAGCATAGGGTTACAACGGGAGTCGGGTTCTTTTTGAATAGGAAGGTAAGGCTGACTGCTAGTTGCTGTCAGCAGTTTAGTGATAGGATTGTTGTCATCAGGATCGCTTCAAACCAACACCCGAAACATTAATTCAGGTATACGTACCGACGTCTCAAGTCGAAAATGAAGAGATAGAGAAAATATATGCGGATATTGAATGGAAACTCGGTACGTGAAGGGAGATGAAAATCTAATAATGTTTGGAAAGTGGAATAACGTTGCAGGGGATAGAGTAGAAGAAAGGGTTACAGGAGAATATGGGCTTGTTAGTAGGAATGATAGAGAGAGAAAGACTAACTGAGTACTGCAATAAATTTCAACTAGTAATACTGAATACTCTAGCCAAGAATCACAGGAGACGGAAATACGATTGGTAAAGACGGGGAGATACGGGGAAGTTCCAGCTGGATTGCGCCACGCTCAGGCAGACATTTAGTGCTGAAACGTATACACCATGTCCACAACTTAACTCAACTTTTATGTTACCATTCAAATTTAGCAAACACAGGAAAATTTATTCCACTTACTTTTAGTCCCGATAGTGAGTAAGAAATAAACGTCCGTAATGTTCACTGCACTTGCACTTCATATTTATCACATTACCCCTACATACGTATGTACTACAAAAAAGCATCATAAATCAGAAAGATACTGTCAGTGAGCACTAATAAAGTGAATGGTACATGCTAACTATTAGTTTCAAAAAGAAATACAGTATATTGAAAGAAAATGTGTATAACATATATTATTGGCAATGCATCCATATTTGTTAGTTTTTTTTCTCGATGCTCTGATATCCTTAACAATTGTACGCTTCGCACGAAAAGGAAAATGAGAAACATTGCTCTGCTGTTCATACATTGTAATTATAGTAACTCTGCTGACTAACATTCCACATGTAAATGTGTAAATGTGTCGATGTCAGTGGGGCAGTGGAGGGCTACTGGAACCTCAAATTAAAGGGCACTGGGGACCAACTGACCTTGTTCACGTTCCTTTCTTAATCATAACTTTGCTGACAAGCCGTTCCTCTCCAGACACTGTAGTGTCGTCGTACTTATAGAATGTATCAGACGTCAACATACACTGACGAGGCAGAACATTATGACGACTGCCCACTGCAAGGTTGGATGCCTCCTGGTGGCGTTGCGGGCACGCGACGAAATAAGAAAAGTATGTAAGCCGAGCAGAGGTGGATGGTGCATTGCCATAGCGAAGATATACGCTGCAAATGGAGAAATCCATTGAGATAAGCAACTTTGCCTAAGGGCAGATTACCGTTATGCAGAGCCCGTGGACGAGTATCTAGAAAACGGTGAAGCTGGTGGAATGTTCACGTGCTACTGTCGTGAGCATCTATGGAAATGGGTAGAAGGGCAGTGAAACTATCGTTAAGCGCTAAGTTGTTGGACATCCACAACTCTTCACAGGACTTGGGGTTTGGAGGCTTGTCTGTCAAGTAGGATAGAAGGCGATCTGTATCGCCTCTGGCGTAACAGAACAATTCTGGTGGACGCACAAATGTTTGAGAGCACTTCATTCAGATCACGTTATTAAACACGGGGCTCTGCAGCTGACGACCACTGTGTGTCCACACGTTGCCCAACGACATCGTAAGTTACGATTAGAGTCGGCTCGGAATCATCTAGACTGGACCGTATCACTGGAAAAGTGTCGGTGCATCGGATGAATTACAATTGACAATATGGCGGCCAGTGCAAAAGTACGTCATGCATCTCCTCGAAAAATGTAAATATTGCCAGTAAAAAGAAATCATGTGCAAATTGTTAAGTACGAAATATCGGAACTACACGAACGAGTATCCAGTCTACAGTTTATTATCAGTACACTAAAAAATTACTAAACTTCAAACATCAAAATGTGAATCGCTGATAAAGAAAAGTGCGCCGAAAATTCCGCCAGAAACAACACCCTTTCCTGACGAGTGGTCTCAAGTGATCAAGAACGAAGTTAAAAAAGTATTGAAAGAAGAAAACAGTGCTATGAAGATTAAAATCAAGGATTAAGAAGCACAAATACCACATAATGAGCAAAATGCAGTGAAAAACCGTAACCATGTTTCGTGTGAAAACTCGCCATCTGTTAGGCCTCAAACAACTGCTACAAAAGGAAATGAAGTTCTTGTTTTAAGCGACAGTAACTGTGGAAGTACACTACAAGATGAATTAGGCAAAAAATTCAGTGTGTAAAGTATTATAAAACCTGGGGCGCCAATTAAGGAAGTTTTGAAAAACTCAGACAAATTAACCGATAACTTCTCCGTCAACGATACTTTAATCATTAATGGTGGCACAAATGACACTGATAAACCTCTGGAAGAATTGCAGAGGAACATGAAAGATTCTTTGGAATACAGGCTTAAACTCACGGAAAAAACAAATGTAATAATTCATCCAATACCGCCTAGACATGACGCACAAGGTCTGAATAGAAAAATCAAAGCTGCAAATCGCATTATGTTAGAAAAAAATACTGCCACAGGCCTGTGTAGAAAGAGATTATCTGTGAATTTCCGCATCGAACGCCTGAAAATAAATGAATATACAACTCATGGTTTACATCTAAATAAGCAAGGAAAGATTCGCATTTGTAATAGGCTTGCTTCTTTCATACACATGGCGAAAACCGAAAAACCAAGTACCGGTACAGGAAAAAAGCATACGCAAACGGACAATCAGATTGAAAGTGTCAGTCTCGAAGTGAAAGTCCGCCCACGAAAAAACAGACAGTTATGGACCATTTTATAACAAAAAATAAGCCCAATGAAAGTCATAACAACACACTTACTAGGTCGAATTTCAAGCCATAAAATGCAGCAACAAGGCATCCGTTAATGTACAGATGGGTGAAAAAGGACGGAAAAGAGTGAAAGTTGAGAACATTTCGACAGAAGAAAGGCAGAAACCCACAAACGGTGCACCAGCAAGGCACACGGCACACACCATGAATACCATCCCTGGAAAACATAAGGATTTTTTACCACTAAGCACACTAGCTCAAATGTTGAGGTAAGTGGTGAAGCAGGAAATGATTCTCTCCCTGTCCCTAATATTACATTACTCCAACGAAACAGAAATGTTATTAAATGATCTCTTTGATATTTCTGTACTATGCTTTACAGAACACTGGCTCAAACAAGATATGTTAGAGCAAACATACCTTCCTCATTTCAAACTTCCACGCATGTTTTGTAGGAAAATATCGAGTCATGGGGGTAGCTGTACATTTGTTAAAGAAAATATTGAATTCTATAGTGTAACTAAATACCATAAACTGTCCTGTGAAAAAGATATAGAACTCTCTATTGTTGAACTAGCAAGGCAAAATACAGTTATTATTTGTGTAAACAGGTCACCAGGTGGAGCCAAAAAAGTGTTTTACAATCACATGGAGGAACACTTGTAAGAAATTCGCTCTCCCAAGTTAAATATAATTATATGTAGTGACTTTAATGTTGATTTCTCTAAATCCAATAAATTTGGAGATGGCATTATAAATTTACTACAATAGTTCAACATCAGTGCACCAGTAGGTGAACCAACTCGAGAAACACCTACCTCTGCATCTATTACTGATCAGATCTTGATGTTGTTGTGGTCTTCAGTCCTGAGACTGATTTGATGCAGCTCTCCATGCTACTCTATCCTGTGCAAGCTTCCTCATCTCCCAGTACCTACTGCATCCTACATCCTTCTGAACCTGCTTGGTGTATTCATCTCTTGGTCTCCCTCTACAATTTTTACCCTCCACGCTGCCCTCCAATACTAAGTTGGTGATACATTGATGCCTCAGAACATGTCCTACCAACCAATCCCTTAGTTATGTGATCTACCCATCAAATCATCAGCATTCTTCTGTAGCTCCACATTTCAAAAGCTTCTATTCTCTTCTTGTCCAAACTATTTATCGTCCATGTTTCACTCCCACACATGGCTACACTCCATACAAACACTTTCAGAAACGACTTGCTGACAGTTAAAACTGTACTCGATGTTAACAAATTTCTCTTCTTCAGAAACGCTTTCCTTGCCATTGCTAGTCTACATTTTATATCCTCTCTACTTCAACTATCATCAGTTATTTTGCACCCCAAATAACAAAACTCCGTTATTACTTTAAGTGTCTCATTTCCTAATCTAATTCCCTCAGCATCACCCGACTTAATTTGACTACATTCCACTATCCTCGTTTTGCTTTTGGTGACGTTCATCTTATATCCTTCTTTCAAGACACTTCCCATTCCGTTCAGTTAATCTTCCAGGTCCTTCTCTGTCTCTGACAGAATTACAATGTCATCGGTCAACCTAGAAATTTTAATTTCTTCTCCATGGATTTTAATACCTACTCTGAATTTAACTTTGTTTCCTTTACCGCTTGCTCAATATACAGACTGAATAACATCGGGGAGAGGCTACAACCCTGTCTCACTCCCTTCCCAACTACTGCATCCATTCCATGTCCCTCGAATCTTATAACTGCCATCTGGTTTCTGTAGAAATTGTAAATAGCCTTTCGCTCCCTGTGTTTTACCCCTACATACTTCAGAATTTGAAAGAGAGTATTCCAATCAACATTGTCAAAAGCTTTCTCTAAGTCTACAAACGCTAGAAACGTAGGTTTACCTTTCCTTAATCTATGTTCTAAGATAATCCGAGAGGGTTAGTATTGCCTCACGTGTTCCAATATTTCTATGGAATCCAAACTGATCTTCCCCGAGGTCGGCTTTACCAGTTTTTCCATTCGTCTGTAAAGAATTTGTGTTAGTATCTTGCAGCCGTGACTTATTAAACAAATAGTTCGGTAATTTTCACATCTGTCAACACCTGCTTTCCTTGGGATTGGAATTATTATATTTTTCTTGATGTCTGAGGGTACTTCGCCTGTCTCATACATCTTGCTCACCAGATAGTAGAGTTTAGACAGGACTGGCTCTCCCAAGGCTGTCAGTAGTTCTAATGGAATGTTGTCCACTCCCGGGGACTTGTTTCGACTGAGGTCTTTCAGTGCTCTGTCAATCTCTTCACACAGTATCATATCACCCATTTCATCTTCATCTACATCCTCTTCCATTTACATAATATTGTCCTCAAGTACATCACCCTTGTATAGACCGTCTATATACTCCTTCCAGCTTTCTGCTTTTCGTTCTTTGCTTAGAACTGGGCTTCTATCTGAGCTCTTGATATTTATATAAGAGCTTCTCTTTTCTCCAAAGGTCTCCTTAATTTTCCTATAGGCAATATCTATCTTACCCCTTGTGAGATAAGCCTTTACATCCTTACATTTGTTCTTTAGCCATCTCTGCTTTTCTGTCGATCTCATTTTTGAGACGTTGTATTCCTTTTTGCCTGTTTCATTTACTGCATTTTTATATTTTCTCCTTTCATAAAAAAAATGGTTCAAATGGCTCTGAGAACTATGGGACTTAACTTATGAGGTCATCAGTCCCCTAGAACCTAGAACTACTTAAACCTAACTAACCTAATGACATCACACACAACCATGCCCGAGGCAGCATTCGTACCTGCGACCGTAGTGGTCGTGCGGTTCCAGGCTGTAGCTCCTAGAACCGCTCGGCCACCCTGCTTTTTTCATCAATTAAATTCAATATTTCTTCTTTTACCCATGGTTTTCTACTAGCCCTCGTCCTTTTGCCTACTTGACCTCTGCTGCCTTTACTACTATGATAACTTTATGCCTATATTAAAACATTTTTTTTTGAAACGGCTTTTCCCAAGAAAACAACCATGTTGAACTCTACTCAAAGAACAAACAAGGGGATTACAAAAGGGATAAGGACACCACGTCAAAATAAAAGGAGATTGTATGAGTCTACCAGTCTTGACTTTATTGCATATTTCAAAAGATACAAACGAATACTTACATGAGTTGTTTCAAAAAAAAAAACTACAAAATGACAAAATATGTGTGATTCCAAGAATAAATCTAAAGCAATGTGGCAAATTATAACTAAAGAAATGGGTACCAGGCCAGTTAATCACAGTAATATAGAGACGATTATGAATAAAAATAAACTAACTGACCCCAAACATGTTGCTAGTGCTTTCAACAATTATTCCTCAAATATAGCACAGCAGTTAATAAATACACACCATGACAAACATCCAATTAGTCACTCACATAAAAAAATTCATTGAAACACGTTATTCCTGTAGCCATCAACGCTAGAGGAATTGTCAAGAATCCTAAAAGAATTACCTAATAAATATTCAGTGGGTGTTGATGAGATACCAGATGCTATTATTAAAACTAGTGCAACATTTATTGTGGAACAACTAACAGACAGAGTATATTCATCTTTTGAGTGTGGTGTATTTCCAAATAATCTAAAAACTGCAAAAGTAACACCTTTGCATAAGAAGGGTGCAAAAAGTGATATTGCGAATTATAGACCAGTTTCAGTTTTTTCTGGCTTCATCAAAATGGAAAAAATTTTCCTTAGAAGATTAACAGGTTGCTAAAATAACGAGAGGCTGATAAATGACTCCCAACATGGATTCAGAGCTGGAAAGTCAACTCAGTTAGCAATTTTTGCCATCTTAAATGAAGTATTAAAAGCAGTGGATGATAAACAACATGTATCTAGGATACTTATGGATCTAAGTAAAGCCTTTGACGTAATTGATCATGGCATTATCTTGTGTAAATTAGGTAATTGTGGAATTAGAGGCCAGTCTGAGAGGTGGATCCAGTCATACTTCAGTAATCGTCAGCAGATTACAGAAATAAAACACAAAGATAGTGAAACACAAAAAACTTCTAGTTCAAGGTGATAAAAAAAAGCTAAATGTAAGGATTCCTGTAGACGCCTTCATAAAACTCTAAAAATATTGCCACTGCCTTGTTTGTATTTATATACGAAATACTAATTTTCACATAAGGGAGCATCTGAAAAAAGGAAAATCTCTTCAAACACAAATATTATATAAACACATATGAAACTAAACAGAAGATGAACCTACACAGGAACACAGCAAATACAGCCTTATGCAAAAGAGGAGTGTATATAACCATATGCATTCTTACCTAAAATGCATACCAACATTAAATGCATTTAAAATAAAGTTAAAACAGTTCTTGCTTGACCACTGCTTCTATTCTTTGCCTGAGTTTATGGAACATCATAATAAGTAAACCTCATTTACCAAATTTCACTAATAGTCTATTCATAATATAGTTAACATTGTACTCCTCATGCCATCTCACTTAATAACTGCTATTATCACATGTAGAAGCAAGTACACCAACCTACATCATTATGCATTTTTATTATACCAACAATGTAGTCAAAATGACTACTGTGTTGTAAACTAACTAGGTTTACCATTGTTCTATATCACATGTACAAACAATGTACGATTCTTGGACCAATAAATAAATAAATACATTTTTGCTACACCTGGTCCAGGGTCGTCTTCACAAACGCCGTCATCCAGGCGAATGGCTGGCACAAATATGCAACGCGCCACGGACGCAAGCTGGTGGGAGCAGCATTATATTGTGGTAGACATTCTCCTGCGTTTACATGGGACAGGTAGTAGTAATCGAAGAGAAAATGGCAGCTGTGGATCACAGGGATCCCATCATGCTTGGTGTCTTCCCTGACGACGATGTCATTTTCTGCGGTGTAAACGTCCGTGTCGCGAAGCGACAATCGTGCGATAGTGGTTTGAGGAGCGAGAAGCATGCAAGTGACATCGAGCCAATGCTTTGGCCACCAAATTCGCCTGATGGAAATTAGATGGTTCGCAACTGAATCGCTTTCGAGCACCATCACCGCCTACACAGATCAGCGGTCATTTATTTAAGGGAATTACAAGACTTGTGCATAGACATGTGGAGCCACATAGCTCCAAAACTCTACCAAAGAACTGTAGAATCGGTGATACGCAGAATCGGTGATATATTGCCTTACGAAGATGGCCCAACAAGTTATTAAGCAGGTGGTCATAATGTTGTGGCTGGTCGGTGAAGCTAGTAACTGCTGTGCATGCCAATTTAACGTAAATAGATCAACCCGCGTGTGTCACAGCGCTTTCGTAATTGCCCTACATGCTAGCACTCACAGCAATATAAAAACCACTCTAGTCCCTACCTAGTTCACGAAATAACAATAACTAATACATTTAAAAAACGCAGTGTCTATTGACACAGTCATTCACACCTACTATTAAAATAATATAATACTGCTCATTGGAAATATAGTCTACAAAATAAGCAGTTGTAATCTAACAACAGCAGAATCACACAATCTGTTATAACTCATTGCAGCTGAATATTGGCAGTCTTTTGCTAGTACTATGACATACGTTATTCGTCCAAATAATTAACCTTCTGTAAAGAAGTTCATATGTCACTAGTTTCTTCAGCACCTTACTTGTACTTCTCATACTGTGTCCTTTGCGGTGATACACAGTGTCAATCAAGAGTGTGACGAGAATACCAAAATTCAGGCATTATTTCTCACCACAGAAAACACAATGACCGATGGCCTTCACTTAATGACAGAGAGCAACGGCCTTCGCATAGAATTAACAGTGCTAACAAACAAACAACAATACATGAAATAGCCGTAGAAATCAACTTATCCATTACACTTGTAACACCATAACTCTAGTGCTCTACTGATTAATTTTTGCTTTTGTTTCATTTAATATTACATCGTTAAGCTTCTGTAACTGTGTTTGATTGAATATATAACACAAAATTGTATACTCCTTTCTTTGTTCAAACTTTGATGTCATGATTTGATTCTATGCAATGTAGTATATCTGTCATTTAAATTCTTTGTCTCATTTGGAGGGAACAAAACTTACTATACTTAAATGTAATTTCTGTGTGAATAATTTTTTGTAGAAATGTCAATATGTGAAAATGTTCTGTTTTATTTCCTGTGTTTGGTTGCTGTTATGTAAACTGCTGATCCTCACTTAGGGTTCTTGGTTATCTTGTATGTAAAAGATGCAGTGGTTCCCCTCCGGAACGGAACTGTGTAGCGCACGCAAATTATGGTTGGCTAGGTAGAAAAGGTGGAACCAGAGTCAGTCGGGGACGATCTACCAAACTGTGCACTGCCACGTTAAAGTTGTATACTGTGCTTGTTCAGAGAGAGGCTATTTCTGCCACTTTCCAATGCCTCGGATGGATGGATAAATAGCTGGAACGATTCTGGAATTGGAATCCATCATCGCCACCAAGAAGGGACAGATTCTCGCAATTCTGCCTGCAAATCCACCTACCAACATGCAATTGCCACCACATTGCGCAATCACTGTAACGGAATGCTATAATAATGTACAGTGAAGGATCAGCTTATTGGATGTGTTAGTGTGCTCAAATATAAGGTAACTTATAACTGAATTCATGTACCTACCTTGATTTTTCCCTAACACAACACATTTCAGGTTCCTCTCCATTTAAACTATGATACCGAGTGTCATAGTTTGTGGAAAAAATGAAAGCCTCAGAACATTAAATAATGTTGTTTGATCTTTGGTAAGAAGGGAGTATTCAGATTTACCGTGGATTTAATGAAGTTATGGGATTTAGTAAATGTAGTCTTGTGAAAGCCTCCCAAGGATGGAAACAGTTTTTGTGAAGTTTTGTCGAGTTTCAAAGCCTCTTATTTTATCATTTACTTGCAGATCGAAGAATGTGGTAATAAAGACAATTTGCAGTTTCTTTTAAAGATTAAAAGCTCATAATACTGAGGCTTATAGAGTTTTGCTTAGTTAACGATCGTAGTGATATCTGTAATAAATTCTAAAAGGTGAGTCTCTAAACATTCATGGTGGTGTCTGTTCTATATCGTGTCTCCCTACCACTTGCGCGAAACGACGCTCTGAGCGTGTTTTTTAGGGAACTGACGAGTTTGAACCTGGGACCTGTTGCTGGTGAGGAGACGCCAGACCACACATGACATGTTGAATTCAGAAGAGTTCAGTGAGACTAGCGATGATATAACCAAATACTTAATGATCTCACCGTCAGCTCCACTGCACTCCCTGTAAAAGAATCCTAATACTAACTAAATTTAGTGGAAGGGGTTCAAGGCTTTCCTATTTTTAGTAAGCTGGTAAAATAATGTCGAAAAAGCAGTTACGTTTACCATTGGAAATTTTATTCTACTCACAAACCATCGTTTATAAATTGCACTATTGATAAAAGGAAATGTTTTAATACAGGATGGTAAAAACCAATTGCGTTCAACAAAAATGTGAACGAATATTCCCTGAATGGGTTTCCAAGTTCTACAATGGATCAAAGGATGACCTATGCCATATCACATCTATAATCTAGGTTTAAGTTAAGTTTCACAATAGAGAAAAATATCAAAATGGTCTACAGTGACCCTCAATTATCTTTAATTACTTATCTAACTTGTCATAAATTACAGTGGATGATGTGGCTTCTCAATAATTATATAACAGAGAAATCATCGTGTTTCAGATTTTTACTTCAAGTGGCAAATGTCAACACCATGAGCTTTAATTTACGCAAAAAGGGGGTGTAACAGATGAGACTTCTGCAGTTCTGAGTAAAGCCTTATGCGCTCAAAAATGCAGCATCGCATGCGTTCATTACCTTGTCGGTGTTTAGGCTGTGTCAGGGCAGCGGCAGGCAGCACAGCTCCGCTCACCTCCCCATCTCGGAACTAACTCTCTTCTCCTAACTTCTCCTTACTACCATTTACCGAAGTTAGTTTTAAAAAAAACCTTTTTGCCTGTGTTTTCATCTGACCAATCAGGGTCTCAATGTTAACCTGAAGCTCCGCCTACAAAAATTCTGTCAATCCAATGAGAAACGTTATACTTTTCGTGGTGAGGCAATGTTTTTAAATTTAGCAACGTAACAGAGGCGCAAAAACTCTCACGCTAAAATGTGCGGGTTGTGTGGCCCTACTGGTTAGCTGGCGACGTGGGTGTCCAGTCCGTCCATTATCGTAGGGCCTTCTAGCTTAACACGGTTCCGCTCTCGGCTTCTGTTCTCATTCCTCCCCTCAGAACTGCGTCGGTCTCACGGTGGAAAGGTACGACATGAATTTAGGCATTCTTGTGTTAGTCTGTGGTATTCCATTTGCTCACTCGTTAGTCGTATTACTTTGGTTAATTTAATGTCACAATTTTTTCGCAGCTATGTGACATACTACTGGCTTTGCGTATCATGTCAGGGTTTTCATGGAAGGTGTTGGATTTGCCTGACTCTTTACATATCACCCACCCTTCGAACTTAATTTTTGCACTGAATTTAGGCAATGATTGAATCGTTGTCTAAGTCAGTCAAAAATTTTTTAATTTATCTAAATTTTGTTGTGTACCGTTCAGCCACGTTGTTCTGTTCTATGCTAGTTTGTATTACTAATTTATATTTTTATATTCTTCCACATTATAATTAAAAATGACAAGAGAAGAATATTTTTATTCTATTATTAATTTTTAATTATTTTCGTTCTTTATTTAAGTGTGAAGTTTGTTTTTTAAGAAGTTTGTTATCGAAAGTGAGGATCTTTCACATCGATTTTCTTAGAAATATTGTTTTTATAAATGTAGTAATTAAGTAAAATATATTCCTAACACATTTTCTAATTATCATGTACAAGTATAATGTTTTTCTTTCTAGACACTCATTTCAACATTGTTACACTAAAAAATAAGAATTATTTCCAAGAATTGCTTTGACAAAGAAATATACATACACAAGTATTGAGATATTATCCTAATACATGGTACAAATGTTAAAAAAAGGGAAAACATCCAACAAGATCATTTTTTATTCTTTGTTTTTATAAGGAGAAAATAAGTGAAATATAGTTATTCTTTTATTTTTATGAGGAGAAAATAAGTGGCATATTGTTTCTTTATATACTGTCCATTTCAGAACTAATGACTTATTTTTATCGATATTCTATTTTTTACTTAAGTCCATAGTCAATGACTGTCATTTTGTAGTTTATTAGCTGTCTGGTGTGCTTAATGTATTTAGTTTTTCACACATTTCTTTTGCACAATTCCTACATCACATAATTTGATTTCACACAATCCTATGAATGTTTAAGCATGAGGTTGGCAAATGTTTTTGCAGGAAGGTGATGGACTTGAGCGAGATGGATGTGGGCAAGTATTTGATGTACAGCTTCATTCGTCGTTCCTTTTTGGCTTTGCAAGTGTGTGTTGCTGTTGTGGAGGTCCCATAATGGAATGGAGCTGTGAGTGCAGAATCTCGTGGTTTACTGGCTTTGTATGCGTGAAAGTCATCGTTATGTGTCGCTGAAAGCGGTAGTTTTTCGTTGTAATACTTCTCAGACGACTAGTTTACAATAGGATAGGGATTTGGGAAGGTATGTCGTCTATTCTTCACCCAAATTCTTTCTTGGTCTCAATCTTGCGAATCTTCAACTTCTGTTCATCCTGCTTTTTTTCTGCTTCTTACTTGCTTCTTGGTTCTTCTCTGGGCAGGATATGGAAATATTTATTGATAAGTAGTCGCTTTGAAGTTCTCCTCCTAGTAACAGTTTGATAAATTGTTTGGGCGTGTCATATTTACGTTGTGGAACTTTTCTTCAGTTTCGTGCATCAGCGTGCTGTTTAATAGCAGTAGTGTGACTTTTACGCATATTTTTTGCCAGTGGTGGCTTGCCCAAGCGGCCTTCTCGTCGGGCCGTTTTTTGCTCGCTCCGCTGAGTGGGGGGCGTCCCGTGGTTTACGGGCGGTGAAAGTCGGGTGTTCGCTGGTCCCTCCCTGCACCGGTCCCTTCAGCAAAAGATTTACAAGGGCCCTTTGCTGGTCGCCCTTCTCTCGACGCTTCTGTCTTGTAAGAATCGTGTCTTGCTAATTACGTCCTTTTCTTTCTTGATACTTCTCGTGTTGCAACTTGTGGGTCGTTGCATCTCTTCCTTGCTGGAGTTTTTGCAATGGTTCTTACAAAAAGTTTTACTTAACCTACTTGTTTTACGCCTTCTTAAAAAGCTTTAAAAATTTCGGCGCCCTTTCCATGTTACAATTCTAAGATATTTGGAGTCTTAACGTCTAGTCAAGAATCCTCAAATTCGTTTTTTATTTTTATATTTGTGTAGTGTCGTGGTGTACAGCATTTTAGTATTTCATGCTGTTAGACTATCTACGCTTTATCCCTTCACCTTAATCTATGTTACTATTGGTGTTATTATTGAAACTACTTTCTTTTTCCCACCTTCCTCTCTCTTTATTCTTCTTTCTCCTGACGATCTTATCTGCAACATAATCTAGAAATATTGTGCTGATTATTTACCAGTAATAAAATTAACCTTCAAACTTGTACTGAAAGTGCTTAATACTGCCAGTCTTAGGTAAAAATACCTCTGCTTTATCTCGTAAAATACCCTCTAATTCTCTTTTACTGTGTTCCGAAATACCTTGAACTTCTTGCAATTTCTCGTCGATTTCTTTATGTAGTTGAGGCGATTCCTTCTTTTGTGCATACCATTCTAATTCTTTATCCTCTTTATATCGCGTCATTCTTAATTGTTTGTTTATAACTGGTATTTCTTCTGATTTTAGATTTTGCTCAAAGAGAAGTGTGACATTCCCGAATGTTACGCTACCTTTCGCCGTAACTATTATCGCTCGTCTCTCATTTAAAAAATCTGCACCTATAATCAAATCTACAGTTAGTTTCGGTATAATCACGAAGTTGGCTTCGATCTTTTGACCTTGGCACGAGAGTGTTAACCTTGTTTGTCTCGTAATTTCAGCAGCATTGTTTGTAATAGGACCTCTTACTTTAATCTTACGTGTTTTCAGAACTGGCAATTCCTCATTGGCATTACACTGCATGAATAAATTTTCGCTTACTTCTACATCCTCTACTTTTTCCTCATCCTCGTCTATCTTCTCCTTCTTCGTCGCTACTTCCACACAATCGCATCTAAATGATCTAATTATCGCTTCATAACTTCCTTCATTATATACGTTGGGTTGTGTGCCCACTCGTACCTTATTTTCAGTTTCTGTCGACTGTGCATTATCCTCATTGAATTCGCTTTCCCTTGTTTCCATCTCAAATAGCTCTGCAATACTAATTACTTCGTCCTTTCCTCCTACATTCGTTGTGCATGCCTCTGGTAATTCATCTTCCTCGTCAGTATTCTCCCAATTAATTTCGTCCCAACACGATATTGTTATTTTCTTGTCTTCGTTTTCATCTGGTCCCTGCGGATTTGTTTCTTCCTTCTTCTCTTCTCGTGATAAGATTTTTACTTCTCTGTTCAAGGTGCTACAATTGTCCTGCGTCGGTGCGTCATTCTCTTTGGCATGGGCACTTAGCTGTCAATTCGAACGTTTATCGGGGTTTGGTGGTGTTACTTCCACGTCTTCTATCTGTATTCGCTTTTCTTGTTCAGCTTGTTGATAGTAATTTCTTTTTCGATAATTTGTCGGTCTATTGGTTCTTCAGTGCCCGTTCCAGTTGTCGTTATTTCCTCTGAAATAGTTGTTGCCGTTCCTGGGTGAATTAGAGTTATTGCCATATTCTCTTCTAAATCCATAACCGGTTCTTTGTTGAAATCTATTGTCGTTTCTTCGTTCGAAGTTATCACGTGGTTCGTGATTATTGTTTCTTCGTACTGTGTCTTGTGGATTCCGCTGCTTTTTGCTTTCGTTTTCACGTGCGCTTCGTCTTTTTCCTGCGTCATCTTCCGAAAATATGAAATCTAGTTCCCTTAGAATACCTTTAAGTGCTTCGGCGTCTTTGCCTCCGGGACCTACTAATGATTGCTGGTATTTCAATGGTAGCTTCATCGCGCATAATTTAATCAACTCTCCGCCACTGTATGATACATCTAAGGATTGATTTTTCTTTGCCATTAATTCGGAAAATTTCTCGGGACTCTTCTCTCCTGAATTTTCAAAATATGGGTTCTGTAATAATTCGTACTTCACTCTGTTGTGTGCTTCGCTGGACCAATATCGTGAGAGAAACTTCTCTCTGAAATCTTCGTACGATCGGCATGTCGCTGCATGGTTTCTGCGACTGTTCCTAACATGTGTGCACATATAAAGTCTAATTTGTGTGCTAGCGTCCCGTGTTCTGGTAATCCTACTCGGAATTGATCAATAAAAATTCGTGGATGTAATGAGTTTTCTTCTCGAAAGTGTTGAAATTTTCTGACTATGAGGAAACGATCGTTGTCGTACTTTGTCATAGTTTCATATGAAATTCGCGATTCTTCGCCACTTTTGTTTCTGATCAATTCTCCCGTCGTTCTTTCAGGTTGTGGTAGATCCATTGGATATTGTCCACTGTAACTTTTGCCTACCCTTGCGTAGTATCGTTGGATTTTCTTCCATCGGTTGGGAACGTGTAGCTTAATGCATTGCATTGTACTCTTCGCGACCTGGCTTTCCATTGTCAGGCATTGGTTTGGTATCTTGTCTGGGTAACCTTGACGCTTCATTGCACGTTCCAGACTGTCTTGAAACATGCATTTGTAGTTCCGCATGTGTTTGTGATGACGTTTGTTCATCAAGAATTTCGAAACGTGTTTGTTGCTGTGCAGGCTGTCTGATTTCACGTATGTTACTTTCCGCCTGTGATTGGAATCGCAAATGCGTAATATCTTCGTTAATTGCTTATTTTTCCGGTGCTGTTACAGATACGGATGTGGCTGCAGACTCAGTGCTTGTTCGATCTTGTTCACTACGCTCTTCAATGGTTTGCAACAACTCTGCTCGCAATTTCTGAAATTGTCGCTTCGTTTGGGCTTCTATTTTGACTATGCGGTTATCATATCTTTTCAGAGCTGCTTTTGTGATACGTTTGTGTAACACGCTACTTTCAACAATTTCACGCGCTGTACCTGCTGCTTGTCTAGTAATTAAGTTTATCTGTTTCTCTAGTTTCTTGACTTCTCCCTGGATGTTGTTACATAATATTTTGATCTCGTCATGAGTGTCATTACGCAATGTTTGTACGTCCGCTTGTACCTTGTCAATGTCTGTTCTCAAATGATTGTGACCTGTTATTATGTGTCCTATCACTTCTCGAGATTCCTTTGCCTCGTCTTTAATACGACTTAGGTGTAACTGAATTTTTTTGTTTTGTTCTTTAATCGCACGCATTTGTCTCGTGGTTTCTGCATTTTGTTTCGTCATTTCTGCATTCTGAATTTTAATTTGGTTCGCAATTTCCTTATTTTGTCTTGTCATGGTTTCCGTCATTAATTGTAATAATTCTGCTAGATTAGTGGGTCCTATTGCGTTTTCTTCCGACGTCCTACGCTCTGTCTTTTCGCCCAAGTGTTGGTTTGCAACCTATTGCATTGAACTGTGCGGTGACACGTTTCTGCTCGCATTCCTTGTACTCTGTGGTGAGGGAGCTCTGATTACTTGTACTATGGGAAGGTGTAGGATTTGCCTGACACCTTACAAGTCAGTATCTTGCAATTTTGTCAACATTGTGTTTCGCTGTAGTAAAAGTGGAAAACTGCAATAGTAGAAAATTAAATGTTCATGATTGCTAAGTGTTTGTCTCTCTTATGTATTGGAAGTGCATATTAATAGTATAACAGGATTCAAAGTTTGTCTATTGTACTAATGCTAGGTAACAAGTAACGGGAAGACCACTATTTATGAAAACCATAATTTCTTTATTCAAAAGATAGTGAGAAGCAACCTGTTAGAGGATTCCAATTAACTCTCATTTTAAATAGTAAAGTATTTAACTAAGAGAGACTTAACCTATGTCCAGTTTATGATCCTGCAGTGAATGTTAATAGTAATGTTATAAAGACCATTCAGTTTCAACAAACCCTGAAAGTAATAGTGTGTCTCGGTATCTGTTATATTTTTGCCAATAGTTTGTGCTGCTCTAACTATGAGCTTCAATCTTATCGTAAACATATGCATGTGTCAGAGCTCATTGCACTCGCATGTGAGAAAGCATAGGATGAGTTTATCCGTTAATGTTACTAATAACTATTTTCTTGAACAAAAATGTTAATCATTCTTTTGCCTAATTAGGCTGGCGAACGTTTTCTTTATGCGTTAAACAGTGCACATAGGCAAAAATTTTGTTTGTTACTGTTCAAATATTTACGTAATTCTGACTTCCCTTTCCGATAAGCAACCCCCGTTAGGTACTACTCGGTCAACACAACAAAATCCCTCTCAGAGGGTAACACTGCTCTATTTCTTTATACCATAATTATTTTAACTAGATAGTTATACTTCACGACGTGCCTCCTACTTTAAGGTTATGGTAAAGCAGCAGCAGACGGTAGTGTTATACACTGTTGCATGTACTATGGCAGCAGACGACAGACGCGAATGCTTTTGCTAGCAGCATGTCATCGCCTACAGAGCCCCTCCTGGACTCCTGACCATATCGGTTGAAACCTTGGCGACAGGAGAACCGTGGCCTGACCAGATGAGTCCCGAGTTCGGTTGGTAAGAACTGATGGTAGGGTTCTAGTGTGAAGCAGACTCAAGAAGCCATGGACCCAAGTTGACAACAAGGTGTAATGTGTCAGGCAAATCCAACACCTTCCATGAAAACCCTGACATAATAAGCAAATCTAGTAGTATATCACATAGCTCCGAATAAATTGTGACATTAAATTAACCAAAGTAATACGAGTAATGAGTGTGCAAATGAAATACCACAGACTAACACAAGACTGCCTAAATTCATGTCGTACCTTCCCACCGTGAGACTGACGCAGTTCCGAGCGGAGAAACGAGAACAGAAGCCGAGAGCGGAACCGTGTTAAGCTAGAAGGCCCTACGATAATGGACGGACTGGACACCCACGTCGGCAGCCTACCGCTAAGACTACCACCCGCAAGTTTTAGCGTGAGACTTTTTCGCGTGTCTGTTACATTATGACCACCGCCCAGTCCATGTTAAAAGATAGAGCCCTCCAGAAGAACAGTATAGATCTTACGATAACGCTAACAACCACACCAGCTGCAGGTTTTAGCGTGAGACTTTTTAGCGTCTCTGTTACGTTGCAAACTTTAAAAACATTGCCCCACCACGAAAAGTAAAACGTTTCTCATTGGATAGACAGAATTTTTGTAGGCGGAGCTTAAGGTTAACATTGAGACCCTGATTGGTCACACGAAAACACAGCCAGATAGTTTTTCTTAAACCAACATCGGTAAATTGTAGAAGGAGAATTTAGAGAGAGTTGCTCCCGAGATGGTGAGGTGAGCGGAGCTGTGCTGCCCGCCGCTGCCCTGACGCTGCCTAAACACCGACAAGGTAATGAACGCACGCAATGCCGCATATTTGAGCACATAAAGCTTCACTCAGAACTGCAGAAGTCTCATCTGTTACACCTCCTTTTTTGCGTAATACTAATGTCGATCCTCAATTAAAGCTCATGGTGTTCACATTTGCCACTTGAAGTAGAAGTCTGAAACGCGATGATTTTTCTGTTATATAGTTATTGAGAAGCCACATCAGCCACTGTAATTACGACAAGTTAGATAAGTAATTAAAGATAATTGAGGGTCACTGTAGACCATTTTGATATTTTCCTCTTTTGTGAAACTTAACTTAAACCTAGATTATAGATGTGATATGGCATAGGTCATCCTTCGATCCATTGTAGAACTTGGAAACCCATTCAGGAAATATTCGTTCACATTTTTGTTGAACGCAGTTGGTTTTTACCATCCTGTATTAAAACATTTCCTTTTATCAATAGTGCAATTTATAAACGATGGTTTGTGAGTAGAATAAAATTTCCAATGGTAAACTTAACTGCTTTTTCGACGTCATTTTACGAGCTAACTAAATATAGGAAAGCCGTTGAACCCCTTCCACTAAATTTAGTTAGTGTTAGGATTATTTTACAGGGAGTGCAGTGGAGCTGACGCTGAGATCATTACGTATTTGGTTATATCATCGCTAGTCTCACTGAACTCTTCTGAATTCAACATGTCATGTGTGGTCTGGCGACTCCTTACGAGCAACAGGTCCCAGGTTCAAACTAATTAATTCCCTAAAAAAAAAAAAAAAGCACGCTCAGAGCGTCGTTTCGCGAAAGTGGTAGGGAGATACGATATAGAACGAACAGACACCACCATGAATGTTTAGAAAGGCACTGTGCAAGCTTGTAGTGGCTCCATAATGGTTTGGGCTGTGTTTATAAAGAATGGTCCAACTGAATCAACCATTGACTATAAATGGTTATATCTGGCAGCTTGGAGACCTTTTGCAGCCCTTCACGGACTTCATGTTCCAAAACAATTATGGAATTTTTGTGGATGACAGTGCGCCTGTCACCTGGCCACAGCTGTTCGCGATTGGTTTGAAGAACATGATGGGCAATACGAGCGTATGATTTGGTCACCCAGATCGCCCAACATGAATCCCACGGAACATTTATGGGGAATAATCAAGAGGTCAGTTCGTGCACAAAATTCTGCACCGGAAACACTTTCGGAATTATGGACGGCTGTAGCGAGGCAGGCTAAAGGACATACCACCGAATATTAGGAGGTATTCCTAGAGTTTTTTCAACGCAGTGTATGTTGCCTCTGCTGCGTTTGGATGTGCAGTTGGACCCTTATAAAAGTGACAGAATCTGTAATTCGCAGGACAATTTCTACGACTTACTATTCATTTGGATTAAAATCCAATCCCCCTTATAATATAGATTATCCAGTGGACTGGAGGGAGATGAAACAACTGGCAGGACAAACTGCTGAAGGTAATTGTATATATGTATATAATTGGCTTCTGCAATTTTTCCTGCAAGTTGTTTGACCTCTGTTCCTTTCTACTTTTTATCGTATCTAATCCCGATTTTATCAGATGTTCTCTTACATTCTCCTTGTTCTCTAGGCGAGAAATTCAGATATTGGCTCCGGTTCCTTCCCAAAAAAGAATTAGGCACCTTAGCAAACCAATAATCTCGTATATCAAACCGTTCATGATTATTTTGCAATTTGGATAGGAGTACCATCCACGCTGCTTGTTTATTTCTTCAAGTTGTCCTAAATACACTCCTGGAAATGGAAAAAAGAACACATTGACACCGGTGTGTCAGACCCACCATACTTGCTCCGGACACTGCGAGAGGGCTGTACAAGCAATGATCACACGCACGGCACAGCGGACACACCAGGAACCGCGGTGTTGGCCGTCGAATGGCGCTAGCTGCTCAGCATTTGTGCACCGCCGCCGTCAGTGTCAGCCAGTTTGCCGTGGCATACGGAGCTCCATCGCAGTCTTTAACACTGGTAGCATGCCGCGACAGCGTGGACGTGAACCGTATGTGCAGTTGACGGACTTTGAGTGAGGGCGTATAGTGGGCATGCGGGAGGCCGGGTGGACGTACCGCCGAATTGCTCAACACGTGGGGCGTGAGATCTCCACAGTACATCGATGTTGTCGCCAGTGGTCGGCGGAAGGTGCACGTGCCCGTCGACCTGGGACCGGACCGCAGCGACGCACGGATGCACGCCAAGACCGTAGGATCCTACGCAGTGCCGTAGGGGACCGCACCGCCACTTCCCAGCAAATTAGGGACACTGTTGCTCCCGGGGCATCAGCGAGGACCATTCGCAACCGTCTCCATGAAGCTGGGCTACGGTCCCGCACACCGTTAGGCCGTCTTCCGCTCACGCCCCAACATCGTGCAGCCCGCCTCCAGTGGTGTCGCGACAGGCGTGAATGGAGGGACGAATGGAGACGTGTCGTCTTCAGCGATGAGAGTCGCTTCTGCCTTGGTGCCAATAATGGTCGTATGCGTGTTTGGCGCCGTGCAGCTGAGCGCCACAATCAGGACTGCATATGACCGAGGCACACAGGGCCAACACGCGGTATCATGGTGTGGGGAGCGATCTCCTACACTGGCCGTACACCTCTGGTGATCGTCGAGGGGACACTGAATAGTGCACGGTACATCCAAACCGTCATCGAACCCATAGTTCTACCATTCCTAGACCGGAAAAGGAACTTGCTGTTCCAACAGGACAATGCACGTCCGCATGTATCCCGTGCCACCCATCGTGCTCTAGAAGGTGTAAGTCAACTACCCTGGCCAGCAAGATCTCCGGATCTGTCCCCCATTGAGCAAGTTTGGGACTGGATGAAGCGTCGTCTCACGCCGTCTGCACGTCCAGCACGAACGCTGGTCCAACTGAGGCGCCAGGTGGAAATGGCATGGCAAGCCATTCCACAGGACTACATCCAGCATCTCTACGATCGTCTCCATGGGAGAATAGCAGCCTGCATTGCTGCGAAAGGTGGATATACACTGTACTAGTGACGACATTGTCCATGCTCTGTTGCCTTTTGTAAGTAGGCTGTTTAAGTATTTTTGTTGGTAACGCCAACACCACGTAGTGCTCTGTATGAAAAATCACCGGCTGTGCCGTGTGCAGTCTGTGGCTGGTTTGCATTGTTGTCTGCCATTGTAGTGTTGGGCAGCGGCAGCTGGATGCTAACAGCGGGTAGCGTTGCGCAGTTGGAGGTGAGTCGCCAGCAGTGGTGGACGTGGGGAGAGAGATGGCGGAGTTTTGAAATTTGTAAGAATTGGTGTCATGAACTGCTATATATATTATGACTAGTGAGGTAAATACATTGTTTGTTCTCTATTAAAATCTTTCATTTGCTAACTATGCCTATCAGTAGTTAGTGCCTTCAGTAGTTTGAATCTTTTATTTAGCTGGCAGTAGTGGCGCTCGCTGCATTGCAGTAGCTTGAGCAACGAAGATTTTTGTGAGGTAAGTGATTTGTGAAACGTATAGGTTAATGATAGTCAGGGCCATTCTTTCGTAGGGATTTTTGGAAGTCAGATTGCGTTGCGCTAAAGACATTGTGTGTCAGTTTAAGCACATCCGTGTATAATTGTTCAAAGAGGACGTTTCACATAGACCAGTCGTGTACAATTTTTCTAAGGGGTCGTTTCATATGTCGACCCTTAGCCGAGGATACCTCACTGGAATCATCTGATTTTTTCCTTGTAGTTTGTGTAATTAGTGTAGCTTTTGTTTATTGCTAGCGCGTAATCATAGAGAGAATTTCCTTTGTAGTTGCAGTCTTTCATTGTTGTACAGTAAAATAGTTGTGGCATGCATGTAGTTTTGCACGAAGTATTTCGCAGCTGCGCTTGTAATTAACTAGATATTATTTTCAGTGCTATGTTAATGTGTTCTCTTATTTTTGTTCTTCAAATTGTGTTTTTCTGTGTTGTCGTGTGAAAAATCGTGACAATAAGGGCGTGTGAAAAACGTAATACTAGGCTCCAAAGTAAACTGAGAAATGACAGTGAAGACGAAAGCAGTGTGTTAGCGCCACCATGTAATGAATTAACTAATGTTCAAAGTAGTAATTTGGTAATTGTGTGTAGGAAAATGGAGCGGGTTGCAAATAATGGTGTAGGCAGTGAAACAATTAGTGAACAGGGAAGCGTGATCGATCGATCGGTCGGCAACAGCTCGCTTCAGGATTCCGAAATGGCAGGTCACAATCTTGCAAATACTGTAGATTCAGATTTTGCGTCCTCACCGTTTTCTCAAATAAATCAAGACACATTTTCTGCTTTTCAAAATGCGAATATTGCCGGTTCAAAGGCACTGCCAAAAAGCACTGAGGAATATGTTTCAGACACCAGTGCACTGTTATTACAGTTAATGCAACAAATGGGACAAAGGCTACAAAAGTTAGACACAACGCTTGAACAAAATCAAAAACAAATGGAACAAAATCAGAAACAAATGGGACAAAAGCTTCAAAAGTTAGACACAATGGAACAAAATCTTCAAAAGTTAGACACAATGGAGCAAAAGCTTCAAAAGTTAGACTCAGTGGAACATACGCTTGAACAAACACGTGAAGATTTAACTACTGAATTACATAAAATCGAATCGAAATGTCAAAAAGTCTGTAATGACGTAAAAACACAAATTTGTGAGCATTTCCAACCTATTTTTTCGCGGCATGAAAATGCATTACAGAATCACGAAGCAGCCATAAAAGAACTGCAAACAAAAAAGATGAAAATCATGAGACCTTGCAAGCTAAAATTGACTCAGTTGCATCTACTGATTCGGTTACGCAACTTGCAAAAACTCAAGAAAACTTAAAGGACACAGTAGATACTCTGAAAATTGGTTCAGAATGACACATGGAGGACATTAGTTCATTATCAGAGAAAGTAGTTGAACTTTCGGATCAGCTGAATAATTTATCTACGAAGGTCGATGATAATTTGAATGACACAAAACCGGTAGTCTTTAATGACACAGAAGAGTGCGAACAAATTAGGAAATTCAAACAAAGTCTGAATCAAATTAGTACGCAACACCAAAGAGAAATACGGGAAGTACAAGATCAGCTGACACAGGTAATACAACAATTACGTATTTCAGAGGACACTCGCTCTCCAATACGGGAAGAGGGACATAGAAATACGGAACAGCCACAAAATAATAACACAGGGCACTTCGGAAATTATGAAAGAAATTGGCAAGGTACACCGAATTCTGAGATGGAACCGCCGACACGACGTAACAATGACCGATATGCTACCCGCCGAGACGATAATTTTGACTATAAGCTGTTCATTACTACACGTAAATTCAAAACATTTAAGAATTCTGGCAACGACATTCATCCACAAGCGTGGCTCCATCAATTCTCTCATTGTTTTCCTCCCAACTGGTCACTAGAGCACAGATTAGAATTTATGTGTGGCTACTTAGAGAATGAACCAGCTGTAAGAATGCGATCGGTTATTCACGATTGCCACAGTGAAGGAGAATTTTACCATGCCTTCCTCTCAGCATATTGGTCCCAAGCCACACAAGACCGAGTAAAACATGGCATCATGATGATGAAACATTTCGAACAATCTGAATTTTCCAGTCTTGTGAAATATTTTGAAGACATGTTGCACAAGAATCAGTACCTGTAAAACCCATACAGCCCTTCGGAACTCATCCGCATTTGCTTAAAAAAATTGCCTGAACATTTACGGCATATTATTTTGGCAGGCCGTTGCAAAGACGACATTGAAGCTTTTCAGGGACTCTTACAAGAATTAAAAATTGACACTGACAATCGCGGAACGCGAAAACAGGAACACAACAATTACAGGACACATCCGTCACAATTCCGCGATGAAAGAAATAATAACTGGACACGACAAGGCTATTCTCATAATACAAATCGTGACCATAACCGACACCACCCGTATGGCAACCGTTGGCAGAGTAATAATAATTACAGGGAAAGATCACCTCTCCGCGGTAGTGACTATCACAGAGACAATCAGAGAAACAGACAATATGGCAACCAAAATAATTATTATCACGGGAGACAGAATAACTTCAGACGCAACGGTCAACCCTGCAGTGATAATTCAGGGAGAAATTCCCACTTAACCGACAAGAAAGAAACTACAGGAACTACCGACATGATGACAGACGATATGATCGTAACGACAGACCGGAATATCATCAGAACTGGCGGGGTTCAAACAGAGCTGGGCCCTCTCGGCAAGGTGAATTTGTAGAAGTTAGGTCTCGTAATCCAATAACGGCGCGCGCCAACAAAGAAGCAGACAATGACTCGCACCGCAGGCAGCCACCTGCGCCAGCTGGCTCAGAGAAAAATAACAAGAGACACTAACCTTGAGAAAAGATTTAGCATTCCTTACCGACGTATAAAACATGATAATCGCTTTTCAGTTGACAGTCTGCGTTCTAGGAAGAGTAAAGGATTGTACTACATTTCACATGTAAAACCGTTTATTGAAATATAATCTGCTTTTTAACCTTGTTTTTGCCATAAAACATTTCACTTCACATTTCTAGTATGCTTTGTCACACTGAGAAACTGTTAACATGCAACAATGTTTTGAAATTAACTATCCAGTCAAGAACCAAGAGAACTTATTTACACAGAAATTACGAATGCATTGTTATAGTGAACAGACGACACAGTGTTGTTATTTGTACATTCTTGCTTGTTAGTTGCACGAGTACGTAACAATTATAAGGCTCACATACTTAGAACATTTACCAGTATTGCTAATGAGATTTTAATGCAACATTTTGGTTTACTTGAAAATACATTCTCGATTTAAAGTACTTTCTGTGAGATACCAGATGATACAGTGGTTAGTTTATGTGACAGCTACACGATTTTATCACGACGCTACTAATGAGTGACAATTTACAATGTTGCTTTTGCAGTTTATATGTTTTATATGTGCACAGTTTTTCTGAATTTTTCTGGAAAGTAAAACATGTTTTAGTAGTAACTTTTGTGGTATAGCTACAATGAGACAGCCTTTTCTGTAGCACAACAATACATACAGTACAGTACTTACTTCATCACGGCAATAAGCGTAATAACTAAGATATCTATACGCAAAGCATTTCAATTTCGTTTATCATGAGGTAAGTACATTGACTTCTGTAGAACTTAGCTTTCGGAGGACAATAACTACGACACTTCCACAGAGATTGTCTTACAGCAAGACGCACATCTAGCGCTACAGGACACGCATTAAACTATTTATTTTTCAACATATTTGAATTACAAAGAAAGTTTCCCGTGATACATTTCATTCCATTGCTGTAATCTGTAACACCTGAGGATATAATTACATTAATCCTCAGGGGGGTACACGCTTACTTTGTGTACCATGTGTTTGGCAAGCACAAGGAGCCCTAGCTAATATGCTATTTGCTTATACAACTCTACACATCGGTACAAAATTTATCTAACACATAAATTACACAGCTATCTGATCATTTAACTGAGAGAAAGAAACATTTATTATACTACATCAGTGACAGATGTTTACGTAATTACACAGTTGGATAACTTCACACTTACGAAATTGTATTTTTTTCTGTACTTCGTGAACTGTTCATATTTTTTCGGAACCATTGTGATACTATGAGAGCTTTGAATGACATATTTGGTATGGGATCATGATTTTTAAAGTATGTTTGACGTAGATGACACCTTTGACATGAGCAGAGAATTTTTTTTAGGTTCTGAAATTATTGGAGGAAGCTACGACGATTTTGGAATTTGACTGAGGTGTTATGATGTTGTTATTACGATGACTATGTGTATTATGCTGTTGTGGTATGTTTATGATCAATAAGCTGATGCTATATGAGTTATTTGATTATGCTATGTATCTGTTATGATGAAATATTGAAGAAGTGTCGACGAATAAGGTAATGAATAATGAGTAGTGGTTAGGGACTCTGGTTTGTGAAAGAGGTTGTTGAAAACCAAGAATCGTATTTAAAGAGTTATGAAATGTATGTAAATGCTTGAATGTATTACAATGCCGACGAAAACTTTTTGGACACTTATATTTAAAGGATTTTGTTTCTACAGATTTGTAACGCAAATTCTCAACCTGTGAAAATATTTTTATATGAGACTGTCACTGTAGCAGAAACTGCTGTCGTAAATTTTTCAGTAAGAAAAGTAAGTGACCACCTGCACATAATGCGTCGTGGGCACCCAGCTGGGCGACAGCCACCTCGAAACAAGCCATTAGTGTGTGCCTTTCAGAGGCACAGGTAAAAATAAAAAAAAAGCCATTATGCTCGCTATTGACGTTCCTTTGTAGAAGGCACCGCAAATACGACACGCTCATTTCTTGGAAACATTCTTACATCTGCACACCTGATTATGACAAGTGTCTTTCTACGAGAGTTGAGAGAACTTCGTCTGACTTATGAAATGCCACATAGCTACTGAATGATGTTTTTATTCTTTACTTTGCATAATTGCTTATTTCAGTTGATATCTGTATTCCAGCTGTGTTACACCATTGGTTTTATAAAATAAAAGTAAATGCATTTGCTAATGTGAAAACTTTCTGTCAACAGATCTATTAAATAGTTATTTTATGATCCACATTCTTCGAAAAAGGAGCTCTTGGAATGGAAAGAGCACTAAGAAGCGACTAATAACAGTAACTGTATATATAATTTTCTTTTCAAGTACTTGGTAATTTGTTGTAGCATTAGTTTTTGTGGTGCACCACTTTAATTGCATAGACATTAAGATGTGGATAGACATTGTCCTTATCTGCATTGTTGTCTTTAGTGTAACATTTTTTCTGATTGAGCTTTGTCATGTTTAGGTATAAGTTATAGCATTTGCTGCGGCCGTTTGCCATTCATAGTGCTACTGAATGTCACTTTGTATTACTAGGTTAATCCAATTTTATTACTGATTTATTTTTCTTGTTTGCTGCGCATTGCCTTATATTAGTTGTAATATTGCTGCCTTTTTTTGCCAATTTCCATTTTTTTATCATTGCTGTTTGTGTAAATTGTTTTGTGCTGCTGCATTGCCTCGTCCCTTAGTTAAGCATCTGAGCTCAGTAGATTTAAGTTAGCTTAAGAGGGGGTAGCCTATATAAGAGAGTGAGTTGCGATGGATTTGAAGAAATGCACTGAGAGGTTATATGAGAAAAGTACAGAAAGCAGGTATAGATAGGAGTTTTTGGAAATAATGAAGAACGAAGGGAGATCTCCGAGAAGTAAAGAAAGTTTTGTTTGCAAAATACTGCAGTAAAACAAACCCTGTCCTTTCCTTTTGTGTTATCCCACTATGTGTTTGTGTACCCTTGTGTATTTGTTTTCTTCCTGTCTCTGTGTGCTGTTTCATAGAATTTTTTCTCTTCTAATACTAAGCTACATTCACTATGATGAGGAATACTGTTATCCTCAAATATAATTTGCGTTAATAACATGTTATTTACTTCATAAATATGTTCAGACATTATTTATTGTGTTTTGTTTTAATGCTCATTTGTGAAGTTGATGTTTCAAAAGTTATTCTGATCTTTTATGTATGTACTTATTTCATAATTTTTGTAACACTGATGTATTTGTTATTTCGATTCTTTTGTAAAGCCTGTACTGCTGCTAATGTTATCTGTATTGTTATGTTCTTTAATGATGTATTTTGTACCTTTGTTATTGTATTCTTATGTTATAAAATTGTAATTGACACCAGTTCATCAAATTAAGTAACTTGTAAATTACATTTCACTGCACACGTTTCTGTTGGTCATAGTATATGGACAATATGTGAGAAGTAGGGACTGATAGTGTTTGCACGTGTGTTTTTCAGTAAGGGACTGGATAACAGCATTTCTGGTTGTAAGAACATTTCAAAAACAATTTTTGTGAGTGCACAAGTGGTGGTTATGGACTTGCTATATTATCCGCAAGACTCTTCAATGGTGATTGTGCGCCTGCACAGTCAAACAGATGGCTGCTGGCCATCTCTACAAGGACTACAGTGGGTCTACACCTTTGGCGACCCACCGATACCATTATTTCTACAAGGACTGCAATGGGTTTGCACCTCTGGTGGCCCACCAATACCGTAATCTCTACCAGGACTACAGTGAGTCTGCTCTGTGATGACCTACCTACCTACCAATAGTCTTCAACTTCGACTGACTCTGCTGTGGGTTTGCTCTGTTGTGGCCCATTACCTGTCTGCATGTCAAGAGTCAGCACAGTCTTTCCATTGGAAGGACAACACTACTTCTTCAAGACTGCTTAGAAATCTACTACTTCCAAGTGCAATTTCTTTTATTGCTCAGACTCTGAGAAAAACACTGCAATTTTACTGTGATGAACGATCAGGACTGTCTTTATGGACTGTGAGAAAATTTTAGCTTTTGACCAACATTGTATCAAAAAGTGTGTGCATTTGATATCTTTGTTATTGTAATTATGAAAAAATTTTTCAAATCTCTATTGGCCACTGCCCAAAACAATTTGTAAATTTTTTTGTGGGGAGCATGGGGGCTATGTAAGTAGGCTGTTTAAGTATTTTTATTGCTAACGCCAACACCACGTAGTGCTCTGTATGAAAAATCACTGGCTGTGCCGTGTGCAGTCTGTGGCTGGTTTGCATTGTTGTCTACCATTGTAGTGTTGGGCAGCGGCAGCTGGATGCTAACAGCGGGTAGCGTTGCGCAGTTGGAGGTGAGACGCCAGCAGTGGTGGACGTGGGGAGAGAGATGGCGGAGTTTTGAAATTTGTAAGAATTGGTGTCATGAACTGCTATATATATATTATGACTAGTGAGGTAAATACATTGTTTGTTCTCTATTAAAATCTTTCATTTGCTAACTATGCCTATCAGTAGTTAGTGCCTTCAGTAGTTTGAATCTTTTATTTAGCTGGCAGTAGTGGCGCTCGCTGTATTGCAGTAGCTTGAGCAACGAAGATTTTTGTGAGGTAAGTGATTTGTGAAACGTATAGGTTAATGATAGTCAGGGCCATTCTTTCGTAGGGATTTTTGGAAGTCAGATTGCGTTGCGCTAAAGATATTGTGTGTCAGTTTAAGCACATTCGTGTATAATTGTTCAAAGAGGACGTTTCACATAGACCAGTCGTGTACAATTTTTCTAAGGGGACGTTTCACTGTGTCTATGTGCCTGTGGTTCTGTCAGTGTGATCATGTGATGTTTCTGACCCCAGGAAAGTGTCAATAAAGTTTCCCCTTCCTGGGACAATGAATTCACGGTGTTCTTATTTCAATTTCCAGGAGTGTAGATGCCCTAATTCCCCTCACTGTGCACATCAATTGGTTTAGCGCTGGACAGTAGTTAGAAATCCTTGTCTGAAGGCTGGGCCAGTCAGCAGGTACGGCCTAGCGATACGGCTCACGTTGCAGCCGATGGCCGGGGCGATTAGCGGCAAAGGATGCCGTACAAGAAAGAGCGGCTGGTCGTGGCGACTGATGTTGGTGCGTCAGCTGTAACACTGTGGATGTGACCAAAACCCCGTTAGCACCTTGCTTGCGTAGTGCGATTGTGGCGGCGGACATTCAGCTGTCCGTGTGCGAGCACAGCAGTTGAAATTACCAGCAAGTGCCGCCTGCCACTGCGGCGAATCTAATTCTGAGAAGACCGTGTGCTGATGGGCGTGGCAGACCGGTTTCCGCTGCGTCAAAGCCGCACTCTGTTTGACCAATACTGTACAGCAACGGGCATTTCAACGACGCTGCTTGCTCGCAGCAGCTCGAGACCACATGCCGGACAATCAGGTCGCGTTCTGTACGGCTAGGTCTGTAATCCATTTGATTTAAGAAATTGTCCCCAAATATTTGTCTTAAACTGACGGAAATTGTCACTTATAATTCACTGCAGTTTGATAATGTTTTCAAAATAATTTTCTTGCTATTTTGTAAGCTAATGTATGAATGCATGGTCTTGCGGTGATACGCATCACTAAAATCTTCTTAGCCTTCTAGCCACGTCAGGTGGTTAAATTCCATCAAGATAACGCAGATAATGGATAAAGGTTTACAGATTCCAAATAAATCCTTGCACCACAATTATGGGTGTAACACACCCTTTACGTTGTGCGAGCAGTCTACATAGTTCAGTAGTGATCGTTCGTCCAAGCTGGCCAGGAATTACAAGACGCATTAATTCCTGATTTTATACAGTCGAAACTTGTTTTTCTGGCATTTGTCACACATTGGAAGTAGTTTCCTAACTCGTTACGACAGGTTACCAAAAAAGCAGTGTTCTTGCAATTTGTTCAGGCATTTCTTACACCAAAATGCGTGTGAGATAGGTGTGCTTATTCTACTAATTCATCTATGACATGGATGGGAGTGCACATATTCCGGTTGCATTTGTTCGTCTGTACGCAATTTTCTGATCCAACAGACAGTACTTCCTTATTTTTGTTTCTGCGATTCCCCTGTGCAGGGTGGGGCAAATAAAAGCTGTCCGGACGAGTGGATACTACTGGACGTGAATGTATGCACATGACCTAACCCCATGACGCGCATACCAAGTGTAAGCCCGCCCGTGATCCACGCCGGTTTAGAGCGTAGTGTGCGCTGTGTCAGTGTGAGTGGAGCAGTGCCAAGGGAACGGTCGTACTCACAATGGAGCAGCAGGTGATCGTTATGGAAAATTACGTGACAACAAAAACGTGGAACCGGCGTGGTCAGTTGTTTGTTGAGAAGTTTAATGGTGCCAAAGTGCCAGCAAAGGGTTGCAGCAACGCTTAGTCCGAAAATGGCATCAGACGGGATGTTTGAACACATAACAAATATTCCGAAACGTGCCCGCCCGCCAGAAAGTGTGGCTGCAGTTCACCAGAAAAAGAGTTCAGAGCGACTGTCGCAAGAGACCAGCATACCACGCCTATCATGCGAACGATTACTCCAACTAGACCTGCACATGCATCCCTACCGAATTTCAATTGTTCATGAATTAAAACCAGCAGATGCTGTTCAGCGCCTCCAGTTTTGAGAGTGATGGTTCACTGATGGTTCAATGGCTTGGGCTTGGATCTGTTCTTTACCTCTGGTTTCACCTGACTGGGTCACGTCAACTCACAGAATCACAGGATCCAGGCAGTGGAGAATCCGCATAACTTCCACGAAACATCACTGCATGATTAGAAGGTTGGTGTTTGGTGTGCAGTGGCTGGACGCCGCATTATGGATACCATCTATTTTCATCAGACCTGAATTATATTGCCAAAATTTTGAAACTATTTGTGGCAGCATTAACGGAGGAGAAAAAGACCTGCAATTAATTCCAAGAGGATGGAGGGTCCTACCTGGCCACTCAGGTCATCTGACCTGTCAGTGTGCAGCTACTTTGTGTGGGGAGCCCTCACGTCTGGGGTGTATCGCAACAACTCTCGTAGTGAAACTTCCTGGCAAATTAAAACTGTGTGCCGGACCGAGACTCGAACTCGCGACCTTTGCCTATTCGCGGGCAAGTGCTCTACCAAGTTTCATATCACCGCACACGCCGCTGCAGAGCGAAAATTTGATTTTGGAAACATCCCCCATGCTGTGGCTAAGCCATGTCTCCGCAATATCCTTTCTTTCAGGAGTGTTGGTTCTACAAGGTTCGCAGAAGAGCTTCTGTGAAGTTTGGAAAGCAGAAGACGAGGTACTGGCAGAAGTGAAGCTGTGTGTACGGGTCGTGAGTAGCTCAGATGGTAGAGCACTTGCCCGCCATAGGCAGAGGAGTTCGAGTCTCGGTCCAGCACACAGTTTTAATCTCCCAGGAAGTTTCATATCAGCGCACACTCCGCTACAGAGTGAAAATTTCATTCTCGAACCCTCATAGTCTTCAAGAACTGCAGCAGAACATTTCAAATCAGACTAGCAATGCCAGCAGTCCAGCTTCGATATGCCTTCAGCATCCTGCTGACCATGGCTCAAAAATGTTAAGAGATGAATGGTGGTCACTTTTGGCATCTGCAGCTTTCTACTGTATTTCCTTTCCTATGTTGTGCTTCTTTGTATCCTGGAACTCTGTTCTCCAGGATCAATTTTATTTGCCCCACCCTAAGTATGTTTTTATCATCCACGGAATAGGGTTGTACCTCGTCCCAAGTTTACAAATTTTTAATAACTTCCAAACACATTCCTTTAGTACATCACATCTGGATTTCTTGGCTTACAGGCTGTGAAACGTTAGGTACCGAGGACTCATGTTGCCTGCAGGCAAGCTCTCTTGTTTCTTCTGTACATCAGAGCTATATTCTTGTAACAGCATTTCCCATTTAGTCAATCTGTAACACATTAATTGACATTACGTAAGGAGTAACAGTGCACGACGTTCCGTACTGAGTATGGTGTGTGTCCCCAAGAGATAAAATCGAAACTTCTCAAAACACCATACTACAGCCAAGGCGTCCCCTTTGGCCAATGTATATTTGTTTTCCAATACATTCAACTCTTGGCTGGCGAATGGCATAGTTTTCAGTTCGACTTGTCAATTTTCTGCGTATATTTGGTTCAGTATCCCACGCTCACAGCTGCAAGTACAGAGCTGGAAGTCTTCTTTTAAGTCCTGTTGTAGTATTTGAGCTGCATACAACCTGTCTTTAATTCTATGAAAAGCATCTGTGTGCCTTTTTCCACAACCATAAGGTATCTTTTTTCAACAAATTCGTGCAAACTGGGCCTGCTATGCTTTGTTCATTCAAGAATTTTCTGTGAGACCGACAGAGACCAAGAAAAACTTTTCGCTGCACCTTGCATTGTGGTGATGGAAAATTGTCTACGGCAAAAAACTTTGATGCATCTGGTTCAAATCTTCTGGGTGAGATTGTATATTTTAAAGGCTTTATATGCTTCTTTGCGAACTTAGATTTATCTAAACTCATTGTCATTAACGCTTTTTTGAATCACTGTAATATTTCTCCCGTAATGTGACGCCAGGATATTGTCAATAAAATTTGTCACCTTTCTTAATACTTCTTCACCTAGCACTTTATCTAACGCAAGTATAAAATCCGAAGCTGATACATTTAATGTGAATAGCCTCACTTTCAATTCGTGGCATTGGCTATTAACGAGAAAAGCTATATATTTGCGACAGCTAGAGACCAGTTGCAGCTGCCAATAGCTGCTCGTTAAGTCCATACTAATTAAGGAGTGCACAGCTTTGATACATTTCAATAGGTCGTTAATATTCTCAGGCTGATACCAATTTGAAACAGTTATGCATTGGTCGTGTGTCAGTCATAAGCCACAAACCGCCATCCTCCATGGACAGTACTCGTTATGGATTACACTATCCACTATCTGATGTCTCAAATACATCAGAATGTTTTGAAAATCTGCTTCTACTGCTGCTCCCTTCTCTGATTGGATTGTGTATAGCTTTGTGTGGAACAACTGATGCTCTCTAATGTGGAACTTTCATACGCATATGTGAATATCCCCGATTTTATGGGAGAATATAGACTGATGTCTTATCAGACCTTCCGTCGGATTGCATCATTGCACCTCAGACAATCCAGCAAGATTTTTCACCTTTTGTTCAGTTAGATAGATTCTATTAACTTCCTGAGTAGTGTTATGCTCATAATGATTATCTTCTTTCCCTATTATCTGTGATACTTATTCCTCTTCTCACGTGCATTGACTTCAGCTCTTTATCTTCAGCAACAACATCATTTTTTCCCACAAAGCCCTGATACTATAATTCTATTCTTATTCCACATCCTTGATGAAAGGCTTATCTTCAATAAAAACCAATGTGGCACATTTCTTCACGAGAAACTCTACTCCAAGCACAAAACTAACATATAATCTTTGGACAATGGTTAGCAAAATTTAAAGACAAAAGTAAATTCTGTATTTTTGTTACTGTCCAGCAACATGGCTCGATGAAACTTGGACCATACGTAGAAAGAACTGTTAAGTGTAATAAAGAAGGTAACTGAAAGAAATACGCAATGAGACAAATAGAAGTTAAACTTTTCCTCAAAGATAGTAATTACACTGAAGACACTGCGATTCATGATGTTCTCCTAGACAATACCAGCACAGACCTCAGCGCCAGCTGTACAGTGTGCACCCTTGCTGGATACAAGGTTGATGAGGAGTTATTGTGGTAGGGCGTCCTGCTGCTCGACTAGCGCCGTTCACAACTACTGGACGGTCTCGGTGCATGTGGACTGCTGCAATATGTCTCCCCAACGCCTTCCAAAAGTGCCCGATGATATTTTACCCGTAAGAACGGGCAGGCCAGTCCATTTCTCAAATACCCTTCAAGAGGTCCTTCACCTGCGTTTTTTGATGCCGTCGCGCACTGTCATCCGTAAAAATGTAGTGAGGGCGGAATGCACGCCTGAAAAGGCGCACATGGGGAGAGATTACAGTGCCCAAATGCAGTTGCTTGATTATACGAGCTCAGCACGAACATGCAACATTACGGCTCCCTACATCATGACACCTGGACCACCAAAATGATCATGTTCGACAACGCTTGACATACCCTCATAACGCAAGTGGTGGGAACACCTAAGACGCTAAGGAACAATACCGAAGATGACCGTACAGGTGGACGCCTGCAGCTGAGTGCCTCAACAGCTGGGTCGTGGATCGCCTGCGAGTGGTAAACTATGAGCAGAAAAGCTGTTTTATTAGCCGCGGTGGGTCTCGATAAGTCTGTAACTACTCGGGTCAGAGCGAGAGATATGATGATCGCGGCTAGGAGTAGCGTGTGTGGTATTGTATGTACTGTAATATTTAATAATAAACTGGAGATAATTGTTGCTCAAATTTCGGGTGTTTCTGCTCCTGGCTGACCCATGCCTAGGTTTCCTGATAAGTAGCACTTGGTGTTATTAGCCGAGAATAAGTCACCAGATCAGACTTTTACACTCGAAAATGTTTGTTTATTTGTTCTTAGTGGTTTGCCCAGGTATTGAGAAGCATACACTATCTGATAAAAACCATGTGGAATCCGCTACGTAAAGCGGAATTGAACACTAGATGTCATAAGAGGCGGACCCGCCAGCATAAAAGGAGACGGAGAATACTGTATTGTCAGTATAGGAGCAGTGACAGAAGAATTGCTCTGCCAGGAGAGCCCACTGGCTTCAGACATGGATTAGTTATTCAACGTCACCTGAGTAACAGATCCATCAGTGACTTTTCAATCCATCTGAAGCTGACCAAGTCGAATATTGATAAACGTGATTGCGAAGTGAAAACGCAAAGGAACCATCACAGCTAAACCAAGATTAGGTGGACCTAATGTACTGAAGCACAGGAAGCGCCGAGCATTGCGGGTGGCGACTGTAGAAGAGCGTATGAATTCAGCAGAAAATAACACTCGTGTGTTCCAGAGTGCTACCAGCAACCCATTTCGCGCAATAAGCGTGCGTAGGGGTTGGAAAAGAATGGGGCGCAATCCTCGACCAGCTCTTTAAAAGCGACACGTTTCTATGCTCAACAGTAGGCGTTGTTTGAGTGAGCGTAAAGAGATACGCCAGTGGACAGTGGATGGCTAGAGATGACGAGTGATTTGGAGAGATGAATCATGCTACGAGCTGTGGGAATTCGATGGAAGTGTTTGGGTTTGGTAAATGCTTGGAGATGTTTTGTGGCTTTCGTTATGAGTGCCAACAGTGAAGTTGGGGGATGTAGTTTTACGGTATGGTGGATTTGTTTCGTGGTTCCGAACGAGGTGGCGCTGTGATTAGTATAGTGTATTCGCATCCGGGAGCGCCACGGTTCGAACCCGTTTACGGTCATCCAGATTTATGTTTTCCGCGACTTCCCTAAATCGCTCTAAGCAAATGCCGGGGGATGGTTCCTTTCAGAGGGCACGGCCGCTTTCCTACTCCATGCTTGACACCATGCGCGCTAGTGCTCCGTCTCTAATGATCTGGATGTTGACAGGATGCTTAACCCAATGTTCCTTCCTTCCTTCCTTCCATTTTTCATTGTTGTGTGGTCACCTTAATAGGCTAAATGTGGTAAATGCTACATGCGGAAGGATATGAACACATTTTAATGCATACAGTAGAGGGATAGTCGGGAGACGATGGTTGTTTGTATTACCATGGCAGTCAATACACTCTGTCATAAAGTGTTATCTGTGAGACAAAGGTTTGAAGACAGCAGCTCCTGAAACGGAATGGTTTGTCCAAAGTGACGATGTAAAAAAAGTGGAACACCGCTGAGATGGTTTAGAGCGTTGACTTTGCTCCAGTCACCAGCGTCCTCCGTACCTTCTCTGGTTTCGGCTCTTGAGGAAGAATGGGATGCCATGAGTTTCCATTCCTTCAGATTCATTCATATCCCTCGTTGAAGCTGTGGAAAAAAATCTTCATATCCAGATATTTGCTCCCTCTTGTTGTAGAGCGCTAGGAGAAAAAATGCCAGGCTCTCACGTAACCTCAGCAATGTTTAACGAAAACCGAACTAACAAAGATTAAGAATTCACAACAGCACAAAAATCGTTTCTACGGCAGGCATTCAAAAAGTAATGCAACATATTTTTTTCTCGGCCAGTTTAGGATGAAAAAAAAATGAAATTTGTTGTGGGATGTCGTGTAATATCCTTGCTTCAGCCCTATAGTTTCATGAAGTTCCGATAGGTAGCGGCGCTATACGTAGACTTTAAAATGAGATCTCTAACGGAAGTGCCTTCCAACCTCACTGGTGTCATTCAGTTTCTTTTGGCGGGAAATCAGTGCATCTAAGGTACTCATTGGTGCTTGCAGAGTGTCTCGTAGACCTGGCAGTAGACAAAAGTACGGTGAATTGTTGGGCGAGTTGTCTGTCGTCATGATAACAAAGTCAAGCAAATCTGTCCGATCTCCAGAGTGCCTGCCGGCTACACACAACAGTGAATCTTGCAATGTTGGAATCTGCAGACACTCACATTCGAGGTGATCGATGGATCTCAGTCAAAGCTGGATGTCTCTGTTGGTAGTACTGACACACTTGTCCACCAGTTGCTCTACTGCAAGCTGTGTCCTCTGGGTTCCTCGCAGCCTACCAGAAGACCATAAAGAGCAACGAAGGACCATCTATGCAGAATTGTTTTCACGTTACGAGGCTGATAGTGACAAATTTCGTTGAACATCGTCAGAGGCTGTGAAACATGGATTCATCACTTCGAACTGAGAACAAAACAGCACTCCATGGTGTGACGCCACATCACCTCTTCTCCGCGTAAAAACTTCAAAGCCGCATCCCCATCCAGGAAAATCATTGCGACGGGTTCACGGACTCTGAAGGGGTTATTGTGTTGATGTCCTCTCTCATGGTGCAACGATCAACTCTGAATTGTGTTGTGCTACCCATTGAAGACTAAAGAAACAAAATGTTCAAATGTGCGTGCAATCTTATGGGACTTAATTGCTAAGGTCATCAGCCCCTAAGCTTACATACTACTTAACCTAAATTATTCTAAGGACAAATACACACACAAACACCCATGCCGAGGGAGGACTCGAACCTCCCCCGGGATCAGCCACACAGCGCATGACTGCAGAGCCCCTAGACCGCTCGGCTAATCCCGCGCGGCACTAAAGAAATAACTTCAATGTGTTCGCCGCCACAAAATGCAAACGAACCTCTCCTTTTCCAACACAACACAGACTCAAACAGGTCTGCGCACCAGAGAGGACCTCCAAAACTTCATTGGATTGTTCTCCCCTACAGCCCGGATCTCGCATCATCCATCTCTTTGGCCCAGTGAAGTATCTACTCTGCGGGAAGTTGTTTGTGGATGACGGGAAGGTTCTTGATGCAGTGAGACGTTGGTTCCGACGTCGACCAATATAGTGGTACTGTGACGGTCGCATGAACGGCGATTATGTTGAAAAATGGGATTTTGTAGTCGATAAAGTGGGGACTAACAATCATGAATAAAACCGATTTGCTTTCAGATGAAAATGTGTTGTTTTACTTATTGAACGCCCCTCGTATAACAGGACTTGGTGCGTTGTGAGTAGGTGAACTTTCGATGTGGACAGATGGCGACACAGTCCTCAGTTGCTATGCAGGGGCTGTCTGCATTATATCCACGATTCAGATTTCCACACTCGGCACAGTTACTAAATCATTAACATCGCTGATTCTCTCCCAATGTGGTTGGTTTCTGATTTACAGGCACGCATATGACACTGATTCAGCATGAGCAGTCGATTTTAATGAGAAAGTCACTCGCCACAATGGGATTTGAGTAAGCAGCACAGGAACAGCATCATGTCGCAGAATTAAAATTAAATTTTATCAGACCAAACATATTTTCAATCCAATTATGTTCTTTACTTCATTATTCAGTTTAAAATGCAGTTGATTTTGGACTTAATATGACTTCTTCCTCAAGCTCATGTAAATGGTTCTCTGTGAGATCAATCGCCACTAAATCTTGCACGGGTAAATATATAGATTAGTTAGTGTCACCGAACTATCATGGCTTCGATATACCAAAGAATGTACCAAAAATACCCTTAAAACTTCAATACATTCAAGTCTATCTAGCCGAAACTGCTATCTAAGGGGATAAGCAACACATTATAAATGAAATTCTATAAGCGTGCTCGTACATGCTTCCAGAGATTGAACCCATAGCAGACTGGACATGTTTTGTGGAGGTTAATTGTGCAGACATACTCTGACTTGTACCTGAGGCTGTGATCATATAACCCTGAAATAAATTTGCATTCTAAACTGAAGAGCTTATCGAAGAATACAGTCACAAGGAAAATCTGACTGATATAGTAAAATTGTCTGCAACTGACAAACTCCGATTTCATCTATAACGGGGTCTACTGAGCTAAAATTAAGTGGTATATGGTGCAAAAGCGTTTCTTCATGATTATAGGAGTCTGGCAAAGACGGGAAAAAAGTTTAAGAATATATGGTGGTAACTTTGTAAAGCCCAACCAGGGTAAGATTAATTTGGCTTCTGGAGCGACGTTAGCTCACGTGAATCAGTACTGATACTAAAACTTCTTTAAGAAGACAGTGATGTGGCACGGATTAGGGGGTGAGGGAAGTGGTAAGGTACTGTCCTGTAATTAGCAACAACATAGTACAAACAGTCTTTGTTAAACAAAAAAAATATTATCAAGAGATTAATCATACTAGCCCGTGGAAACAGTACTAAATTACAGTAGGTCCACACCTCTGACCTTGAAGTCCATCAAGGGCTAGCAACCATGAATATTCCTAACTTCAACCGTGACATGTGACCCCTTAAATAAAACGATTATTTACTTCATCAGCATTAAAAGATGCATTTTAGCAAAACATGACGTATTTCACGTCGCAGGAAGACAATCCTTTACTTAGACTGAATCAAAGATATAATATAGCTAACGTAACGTATGCCACCTTGAAGAAAACGGAAATTTACTCAGACGGAATACAAAGATATAATATAGCTTAAGCGTGAAGTACATCACCTGAAGATATAGAAAACACAATACCTTAAATTAAAACAAACCCAAATTATACGCTAGCTGGATGTTATGTGCCCCACCCTTAGAGAATGCAAGTGTTCATTTGCTTAGACAATTTACATCCGCGTCAGAGGTGGAAAATCATATAATACTGACTGCGCATAAATGGGACGAAATAAGAAATTTTAAACACTCAAGGCTAGCTATAAAACGCGTGACCCCAAGTCACACCAAGATTAACCGTGCAGACATAAAAGCTCTGTATCAAAATTTTACGATAACCACCGCTCCACACTTGAGCCTTAGCAATAGAGGCTTAATGGCATTTACTTCACTGCTTTAAACAACAAATAATAGACTTCAATCAAAGAGTAAGTTGAACACCGTTGGTAACAACGCCTACTACTGAGACGATATTAGTTAGACTAAAACAAAATATTAAACTCTCAAGATAATGCTATTCAAAGGGGCTAATTACTCAGCGAACCAACCAGCCCCCCCCCCCCTCCTCCCTCCGTCCCTCCCGATACGCAGGCAATTTAATTACAGTTATCAATACCAGCGATGAGACAACATGCTGCTGTAGAAGGCAGAATGCGGCGGGCGGTACACAAATTTAAACTGAGCCAGCGACGAACCTTCGTCTGGTCTCAGCTGACTACCGTTAACTTGTAAGTGCGCTTTCGCATATAAACTGGAGTACACAGCGAATTCCAGCAATTAAGTAAAATACAAAGAACAGAATACAGACCCCTTAGTAACGAAGTACTGGCATCAGTACACACAGTTCTGCGCCAATTTACAGTCACTAAACAGTTACAAACTTTCTGACAATAACAGGTACATAAATCGTCTACAAATCAGTGACTTCCAGACAAAATTAAGTAAACGTTATGCAAAACTTACAACTATATTTAGACACCATCACGAAATATCTTAACACTAAACAATGATAATCACGAATCGCCGCCAAGGCCAAAATTAAATTCAAACTAACTAACAAACTGGAAATGACTGGTGCTCTACACGAACTACAGCAGAAATGAGATTTGACCCATGTAGGTTAATGAGCAATACATGCACATAAACCGTGAGTCTCTGAGTATCTGACAACACACACGTTCTTACGCATTATACAGTGAGGTGACAAAAGTAATGGTGTAGCGATATATACTAATGCAGAAGGCAGCAGTATCGCCAACGCAAGGTGTAATAGGGCAGTGCATTGGCGGAACTGTCATTTAATCTCAGACGATTCATGTGGATAGATTTCCAACCTGATTATGACTGCACGGCCGGGTTTAAGACTTTGAAAACGGAATGGTAGTTGGAGCTAGAATACCAAATTTCAGACATTACCTCTCACCACCGCAGCGCAGTGGTCCATGGCCTACACTTAACTATCGAGAGCAGGGGCGTTTGCGTAGACAAGCAACACGCGCGAACCAATCGCAGAAATCAATGTGGGACGTACGATGAACGTATCTGTTAGGCGAACTTTGGCGTCAGTGTGCTGTGGCAGCAGACGACCGATGTGACTGCCTTTGCTAACAACACGATATCCGTACTGAATCTATATTTTAGTAAAGAGTCTGATAAAGTTGATAGGCTTACCTCTTTTTGATTTCTGAAGTTATTAGGAATAACATACAGGGAGTGAAAATTTGTTTACAACCTGTAAAAAGATCTGACAGCAATTATATGAGAGAGATGGAAGGTACGCAGTATTAGAGAAGAGTGTGAGTCAGCTATATCTGTAGAGCTATGTATCTGATCTGAATATACAGCAAGCTGTGGATAGAGAATTAAAAGTTAGAGAGAAGAAACTATAAATTTCAGACGCTGATAAAGACTCCAGTGTCTTCGATTGAAGAGTGCCTTGCAATGGGGCCGTATGATGAACGTAAAGATAAAGGAAACATGGGTAATGCAGCGTAGTCGGATTAAATCTGGCGATGCCAAGGAAATTAGATGGGAGAATTACACACTAAAATTAAATGACGAATTTTGTTATTTGGAGATCGAAACAACCAAGGAAGGCATAAGTAAAGATGGTATAGTTTGCACACTGGCAATGGAGAGAAAAGATTCTCAGAAATTGTGGTGCTAGAGATGAATGTTTAAGATTAAATTGGTTAAGTAATCGCGAGATACTGAATTCAGTAAAAGTGAAAAGCAATTTCTGGTACAACCTGACTAAAAGAACGAATCAGTTGGTGAGATTCATTGTGACGCCTCAAGCATTGTCGATTTGGTAATGGATGCAAGCTAAGGTGATAAAAATTTAGGGTGGAGGCCAATACTTGATTGTAGTCTGCAGCTTCACATGCATGTATGTTGCAACAGTTGTGAAAGGAAGGTGAGGCTTGCACAGGATAAACACTACTGACCATTAAAATTGCTGCACCAAGAAGAAATGCAGATGATAAACGGGTACTCATTGGACAAATATATTATACTAAACTGACATGTGATTACATTTTCACGCAATTTGGGTGCATAGATCCTGAAAAATCAGTACCCAAACAAACACCTCTGGCCGTAATAACGGCTTTGATACGCCAGGACATTGAGTCGAACAGAGCTTGGATGACGTGTACAGTCACAGCTGCCCATGCAGCTTCAAGAGTAGTGACTGGCGTATTGTGACGAGCCAGTTGCTCGGTCACCATTGACCAGACGTTTTCAATTGGTGAGAGATCTGGAGAATGTGCTGGCCAGGGCAGCAGTAAAACATTTTCTGTATCCAGAAAGGCCCGTACTGGACCTGCAACATGCGGTCTTGCATTATCCTGCTGAAATGTACGGTTTTGCAGGAATCGAATGAAGGGTAGAGCCACGGGTCGTTACACATCTGAAATGTGAAGTCCACTGTTCAAAGTGCCGTCAATGCGAACAATAGGTGACCGAGACGTGTAACCAATGGCACCCCATATCATCACGCCGGGTGATACGCCAGTATGGCGATGACGAGTACACGCTTCCAATGTGTGTTCACTGCGATGTCGCCAAACACGGATGCGACCATCATGATTCTGTAAACAGAACCTAGATTCATCCGCGAAAATGACGTTTTGCCCTTCGTTCTCCCAGGTTCGTCGTTGAGTACACCATCGCAGGCGCTCCTGTCTGTGATGCAGCGTCAAGGGTAACCGCAGCCATGGTCTCCGATATGATAGTCCATGCTACTGCAAACGTCATCGAACTGTTCGTGCAGATGGTTGTTGTCTTGCAAACGTCCCAATCTGTTGACTCAGGGATCGAGACGTCGGGCAATCCGTTACAGTCATGCGGATAAGATGCCTGTCATCTCGACTGCTAGTGATACGAAGCCGTTGGGATCCAGCACGGCGTTCCGTATTACCCTCCTGAACCCTCCGATTCCATATTCGGCTAACAGTCATTGGATCTCGGCCAACTCGAGCAGCAGTGTCGCGATTGGATAAACGGCAATCGCGTTAGGCTACAATCCGTCCTTTATCAAAGTCGGAAACGTGATGGTCCGCATTTCTCCTCCTTACACGAGGCATCACAACAACGTTTCACCAGGCAACGCCGATCAACTGCTGTTTGTGTATGAGAAATCGGTTGGAAACTTTCCTCATGTCAGCACGTTGTAGGTGTCGCCACTAGTGCCAACCTTGTGTGAATGCTCCGAAAAGCTAATAATTTGCATATCACAGCTTCTTCTTCCTGTCGGTTAAATTTCGCGTCTGTAGCACGTCATCTTCGTGGTGTAGCAATTTTAATGGCCAGTAGTCTTCAGAATGAAGATCACAACAACAACAACAAAGACAACGTTAAGCTTTTCCGGGTTTAATATAAATTTCTTTCAGGTATTCGAAAAAGTCTACTGCCAAATGCTTTGATCGTAGATTAAAGTCGTGTTGTACTTTTCTCATGTGTCTCTGTTGTATATTCAGCCCAAAACAGTTTTGAAGAAAACGGTCAAATGTTTTGTCTTAAAGTGAGAAATAAAACAGGAAGATAAAAAGAAAAAAATGGTGTCTCTGAATGATGCTCGAAATCATGTGCAGCAAATGAGGTGCCGATTGAGAACGCTCGTTCCTTCACCTGATATTAGAAAGATTCTCTATCGAAATGTTTTTGAGGCTGAAAAGTTTTTGAGGCTGAAAAGTTTTTGAGACCGAAAAGGTTGTCGGTACCGTTTTACACCCTTAGACATTTCTCAAGGCCACACAGCAGTAGACCTCACGCTCAACATAATTTACCAGACAAATATTCTCTAATACACTTTAAAAATTCGAGATTTTGAGTTAAACATTAAACTTTAGATTCTCCATCATCATCTCATGTGCTGTATATGATTTCGAGCATAATTCAAAGACGTGACCGCCGGCCGCTATGGTAGAGCAGTTCTAGGCGCTTCCGTCTGGAACCGCGCGACCGCTACGGTCACAGGTTCGAATCCTGCCTTGGGCATGCATGTGTGTGATGTTCTTAGGTTAGTTAGATTTAAGTAGTTTTAAGTTCTAGGGGACTGGTGACCTCAGCTGTTAACTTCCATAGTGCTCAGAGCCATTGGAACCATTTTTTGAAGACATGTCCAACGTTTCAATAATCCACTGTATTTCTCACTTTTAACAATTAATTTTGCAAAGCATTTCACTTTTACATTTTTATTTTATTTTCAGATATTGTCCAGAAAGCATGATCGTTTTGACACATCATCTGCTTTTATAGTTTCTTCTGTTTTCGAAATGTCCTGAGTGTAGTACTCGATTCGAAGAAAGTTATTTTGACAGTTAAATATTGATCTGAGTCTATGTCTGCTCCTGGGTACGCCTTACAATCCAGTATCTGATTTCGGAATCTCTGTCTGACCATGATGTAATCTAATTGAAATCTTCCCATATCTCCCGGCCTTTTCCAAGTATACTTCCTCCTCTTGTGATTCTTGAACAGGGTATTCGCTATTAGTAGCTGACTTCCTCCTAATACCAAATATGATACCAATTCAAAATAGGTAGTCGTTGAAGAGATAGCTTTTCGACACTTCATTTACATAGCTAGCAGTCGCTGCTCGTGTAATATTTCAATTTCCTCTCGAACCATTAATTAAGGTTTTCTTAATGATTCTGATTAATTTCAAGCAATTAACTTTTTTGAAAAATTATACTTCACACCCGCTAATTTGATATCTCGTTTGTCCATTTCCAGTTCTTCCTTTAGCTATGAGAATTGAACAAAATCCACTGTGTAGTTCATAGTTCGGTAGTTTCCCACCTTCCTTAAACAATTACCCCTGAGAACAAATATATTACCTGTTACCCATCCCCCACAATCACCAACATTGGCGTCCAACTAAACTTGAAAAAGAATTTAACCAGAAGAATTTTCGTTTTAAAAAAAGATGAGTAACAAATTAGACACAGTTTCTATATGTGTTCCGGCTCTAACTTCCCCTAATAAATTATGGTGAGTTAGAACGGAATTTTTTTCACATTTTCGGATTTTTATCTCATTATAAAATTTGCCACATGTATCACTTATAAATTCAAATGGGAATTTAAAAAAAAAATAATCTACACCGGTTGAAAACGTTAAAATTTTTAGGTGCATTAATTCAAGATCTAATAAAATCTGTAATTCTTATATAGCAGGCTGTGGATTGCTATGTTATGAAGGTCATGTCCAGAAGAGGATGGATACCAGGTTAAGGAAGTTGAAACAAAGTTTGAGAGATAAGAAAATTTCTTGTGATAAAAACCAGAAGAGGCAGGCTGACAGACAATATGATTGATGAACTATTGAAGTACTGTGGGATGGCCATTAAAAAATAATACTGAGAATTTGTTGGAAACGAAGCAGGCTGTATGGGCTACTGATGAAAAACCAGTTACCCCACCTTTGCTCTTCTGGACCTGTTTCATGGTGCAATTACTGCAATACCCAGTGCCGGCCAGTGTGGCCCTGCGGTTCTAGGCGCTTCAGTCTGGAACCATGTGACCGCTACGGTCGCAGGTTCGAATCCTGCCTCGGCATGGATGTGTGTGATGTCCTTAGGTTAGTTAAGTTTAAATAGTTCTAAGTTCTAGGGGACTGGTGCCCACAGATATTAAGTCTCATAGTGCTCAGAGCCATTTGAATTTTGCAATACCCAGTACTCAAACAGTTCATACAGCCATAAACATTCCATCCCAGTAGCAGTCATGGATATCATAAAATCTGTTTAGAAAGACCTGGCAAATCCTGAATTACTGAAGAAGTGTTTTGCAAGGTCAGACTCAAAATCCCAATGAGTCGTTCAATAATCTTATATGGACTCGCTTACCAAAAATGTTTTTGTTGGTATGAAGACACTAAAGTGGGGGGTCAGTGTTGCTGTTATTGCTTTTAATGATGGAAACATTGGTAGGGTAAAAATGCTACAACATATGGGAATTAATCCTGGAGCAAACTACATCAGAGGTCTTAAACGGATGGACATGATTTGCGTTGATAAAGCAGAGTATGCAGCACAGTTGGACAGTAAGGAGTCCAGAAAGAAGAAAAGAAAGAAAAACTTTGAAAAGTTCAAGAGGATGATATACAGTATTGTGCAGAGCGCTTCTGAGTGACTAAAAATATCAAATTAAGCATATATTAAGTGAGTCTTTTGAAACTTTAGAAGCCGTTCCTGATAATATACATCTTCTGTTGCATTTTTCCCTAAATATCAGAAACCACTTCGAGTAGAGTATTTAAATTTTCAGTGAGTAACAACATACGTATCTCGAGTATACTGAACTAAAAGAACATAATGTTACGTGTAATTAAAATTATTTAGAATAATGTACAAAAAACTGCAAAAAATTTTAACCGTGTCATTAAAAAATTGAATTTCCGAAAGCGGTGGCTGAAAAGCAAATACTGTAGTTCAGTAGACTCGGAATATACAGTTTAATGTCCTGTAAAAGTTTCATGTCAATGGCTACATTGGTTCCTGAAATACAGGCATTGCTTCACACACACACACACATACACACACACACACACACACACACACACACACACACACACACACACACACAAAATTCCCCCCCCCCCTCTCCCCACCCACACACACACACACCGCTTCCGCATTCAAAATCAACCAAGTTAAAATGTGTGCGATATCTTTACTAGGATGAGATTTTCACTCTGCAGCGGAGTGTGCGCTGATATGAAACTTCCTGGCAGATTAAAACTGTGTGCCGGACCGAGACTCGAACTCGGGACCTCTGCCTTTCGCGGACAAGTGCTCTATTAAAGTGGGGAGTAAGTGATGCTGTTATTGCTTTTAATGATGGAAACATTGGTAGGGTAAAAGTGCTACAACATATGGGAACTAATCCTTACCTTGACTGATTTCCTTCGATTTTGTTCATACAGGTTCAATTTTCACATTTTTCTTATTTATTTCCATTTTTGATTTTCGATAATTTTATTGTACATCTGTCAATAGATTTTGTAGTAGAAATAACTGTAGGCACAGAACAAGGGCTGACTAAGTAAATTTAAATCGATGTAGGTTGAAGTAAACAGGCGAAGATAAAAGAGACTGGCACACGATGGATCAGCGTGGGGAACTGCATCAAACCAGACTTTACGGTGAAGACCGTGGAACAGCAACGGTAACATGGTGGTAACACTGAACATGATCCAGCGCCAATTTTCTTCTCAGTTATTGTTCTATTATGGCTGTAAATCTATTTTCGGTGTTTTGATGCGTTCGAAAGCGATATGTCCCTTTAGTTTGACAGTACTTTCCCTTTAGGTCCGTAATACTCCATTTGTATTCGTCGCTGTTATCGATCTTCCTACAAACGTCATCAGCACGGAGGGTAGTCGCGGGTTGAAAGGTGCCCGGTTTATAGATTTATGGTAATGGAGGTGCCTCTCGTAAAGTTATGCGCAACTACGCTTGCGTACGCGGGATTCAAAAGTGGGAGGGGGTTCCCGCTGCGTGGAGCGCACAGCGACGGACAGCGGTCGGAACAGATGCGGATGCGGGAGCTGCTCTTTTTGAAATCGTTTTTGCTGCACAGAGATATTTTGCTTTTACGAAACACTCAGTTGTCAAACAGCAGCACTCGCAATAAAGTCTACACACTCGGTGCTGGTAAGGCAACACACGAAGATGTACGCCTCCATCATTGGCGCTAGGCAGTTGTAGAAATTTGGAAGTTGTTTTATGCTCGCGTATTTTGACATTTTTGCAGATGGAAAACCTATTCTGAACATCAGTTCCACAAACAACGATCGTGTGAAACGCAGTTCGTTCCGTTCGTCCACGAGATCCAGTAGACACCGGCTTCCAGGTTGATGCCGAGCTCTTTGACTTCCAGGAGGCATTCGATGCAGTTCTGTACTATCGCCTAATGACCAAAGAACGAACATGTGGAATGTCATGCCAGTACATGGACTGAAGAGATGATACCACACTTAACATAGTACATCGTTCTTGGCGGAGAGAAATCTTCTGATCCAAAAGTAGCTCTGCATGTAGCCCAAAGAAGTGTTATAGGACCGTTATTTTCCACAATATAAAAACTGTCCATCCAAAAAGTTTCGAGAGTGATTTTATTCCTGGCGAGTAAGCAACGTCAGCGCAGTAACTACCGTGGCAGCTTGAACTAACAACTATAAACGACAGATGTGCATTAGACCAGTCAGTTGTGGGTAGGTAGTGTTAAGTAATGGGCGTACAGCTGAATCGTGTCAACGCTGGTGTGTCATAAATGGAGCAACACGTCTAAATAAGGTTTTCAGGAGATTCTGCAGAATCTTTTGAAGAAGAGAAAAAAGTGTAAACAGTTTCGCTGGCCTCGAAACCTCAACAAAATCGACGACGCATGGACGCTGACAGTCTTTTCGGGTAACGAGACTTGGTGTTGTCAATACGAACGTACCACAAAACGACGAAGTGTAGATATTCACGCCAACTACGTAACCGACGTCCCTGCCTATGTGAAGGGCGAGCTAAACACCATCCCGAAGAAGGACTTTCCTGACAGTTTCACATGGTTTTATCAACGTTCTGTCCCAGATTTGAAACCACCCGCTGACCTTCCAAAAACATGACGGTATTCCTCATGCCGCATCCTTCCTCCAGCAGACCTTGTCATACGCTATGTCCACCCACATTCCTAGCAAGACTATATGTCCTCACCGATACAGCCCTTCCCCCACAAACCCTTCTTATTCGAAAATCCTCTCCCATGTACCGCTCCTTCCTGCAAACTCGTGACCGGTATACACTCGTATGCCACGGGCAAATACAGAGACACATCAGGAATTTATCAACCGCAAACCTATGGTCGGGCTTGTGTCACTCATGCACCAGACTCAACACTATACACCCCATAACTCGTCCAAGTACTGGACAACATTCCGTTAACTCACAGGCAATAACCCCATACCTCACTACCCACTCCGCCACAACAACCATCCCTTACCTGCCAACCTGACCAAAGCTGACTGCTTTGCATTCCAATCTCTACGACATTTTCACCACCCCTTATGACCCTCACTTTGATTACTCCCTTTTCCCTACCATCCACAATCGTATTATTACTGATGTCTCGCCCTTGGCTCTCAGGTTCCAGTACTCGGGCAATGTACCACAAACAGAATTAAATACATCAATCACAGCACATGACATAGTAGAAGTACTTAACAAAAAACTCAACACAATTCCTGGTCACTACTGCATCGCCTGTCGACATCTTACAGAATGCCGCTTCTCCTTTTTCGTCACATCTGCGACCATTTACACCACTACATTCTCCACAGGTCCCAGAGCTCAGGATAATATCCTGAACTCTGGAAAACCTAAAAAATTCTACTTTTCGACGAAATGCACAAATCCCTACTGATGCCTGCTCCTGTTGCCCCATCTACCCTCACTTTTCAGCAAGAATACATCCTCTCCCAATGCATCCACCAACATCTGAACCAACAACCCACTCTTCCAATTAAACACATAACTTCCATTCTAGATTCTCTTCTGATGAACTGATCCTGATCCTCACCCACCTCCTATCCCACCAACTCAACGCTCATAAATATTGTGACGTAGAGAAAGTCTACGACCGCTTATGGCACAGCGGCCTCCTTTTCATACTCCAGACATATGCACTTCCAATTAACTATGTCCAGCTCACTTCATTGTTTCTATCTAATCGTCCAAACTTTCTGTGCCATGCATCGAAATCTTTCGCAAAGTTTGGTACTCTTCTACTTTGCTCTTCTTTGGTGCAATCGCTAGTTGTGTAGAATCTCTTTGCCAGAGAGGCTTGTGGCGCGAATGTGGTCCTCGAAGCGGCGTGTGATGGGCAGCGACAGCAGTCATGGGTTAGCGGTGCCACGAGGAAGGCGGCGATCTGGGACATGTGCTAGGAGGAGTTGAGAGTCGTTACTTGGAAAGCATAATTTGGAAAGGAGCTCCTCTTTTGCACGCAAGAGCGCATCGGTTGCACATTACTGGTGTTGAGATTGGTGGTTAAAGGTCGATTGGAAGTTTGTAGTGTACAGCCGACACTTTACTGTCGCTGCGCCTTGGTTGCATTTACACAGGAGTACTGGATAACATCACGTGAAGCTGAATAACTTTGTTACTGAATACTTGCCCATATACATGTTTTAGGTGTTCGTCTTACAAAATTGTAATTGAGTCTACTCTTCGGGGCGCCATTAGTTCCACTATTTCATGAGTGGTCATTTTTTGTATGTTTTAACTATTCATGTTACAAGGTTGTCATTGAGTTTGCCTGGTGGGGGCCATTATTTTGTATGCATCTGATTGATCAGTGGTAATTATCTCGCCAATTTCATGATATATGTAAAGTATTGCCAAAAGTGTGTCGAAGACTGATATGTGAATTAAATTAAGATTGCTAGATTATAGTTCTGTAAACCTACTGAGGTAGCAGCAGGTGGATTCTAATTCCCCAGATGTGTTCTTGATTTAAGTAATTACCTTTTGTAATTGAACAGTTCATGTCTCTTAATTTGGCGCTCATCTGAAGGAGTGTTGGTCCTAAACGTGTTTTGAAATAGTCTGGTACTTCTGTATAGTAACTGATCAAATTTTAAATTATGGCACGAGAAATTGGTGTGTGCAAAACTTGTGGTTCTGCTGTAATTTGTTGTTGTGTATTTCAAGTGCTTTTGATTAATTGGATTTGTGTGAATAATGGTTTTAGATTTTAATTTCTGTCAGTTTCTTATTAAAAATTGGTTTAAAACTACTACATGTATTATTAAAATAGTACAGGGGATTTTAAATTTTTTATCATAAATAGTTATCAAGCTCGAGTCGCAACTTTTAATTGATATTGTAATTGCTTTGGGCTCAAATTTGACTCTACCTTATCACTGGTACCTTACCCTTGATGTTGGATCAGTGTAAATATTATCAATTAAGAGTAAGCCTTGTAATTGCTACCTTTTAAAAGAAGAAAGAAATAAAAGGGCTAGGACAATGTTTTTAATAATTCTTGAGTAAGAATTGCTTGTTAATAAAATTTCTTTAAAAGATATCTGAATTAATGTTAGCTTGGCTCCTTACCATTCCTTTACAGCTCCTTCCAGACCACTTTGTCACTATTAGCAATACCAGCTCCTGTACCTTCCATCCCATTGCATGAGTGCACCAAGGCTCTATCATCTCTCCTCTCCTTTCCCTCCTCTACACTGATGATATGCACAAACCACCCCCACCAGTCCAGCTCCTATAGTATGCTGATGACAGCAATTTTCGCGCCCTGCGGTCTCACCTTAATAAGTCTACCCCCTGGTGTAACCAACAGCTTCTCAAGATCAACCACTCCAAAATCCATTCAATAGTTATATGATGAACCACCCACACCTTATGCTTCCATGACTTCTACCTCACTCTTTATGACCATATTATCCAGTTAACTAACATACTGTGGACTAACCTTCGACAGGAAGCTCATATGGAAATGTCACCTGCTAACCACTCAACAGAAAGCCAACGATAGGCTAAAATTACTCGCTGAACTTGTGGATTGTACCCCTTCACTATTCTTCACACCTAAAAAACCCTTATTGGCCCCACCCTCTGCTATGCAAATGTTCCATGGATCTCCACCCTATCAAAATCCTCAATCACCATGCACTCCATCTTGATTCACGTATCTGTTTACATTCTTCTGCATGGTTCCTTTATCATCTTATCAAATTCCCACCCCAACTCGCACACAAGGAACACCTCACATCCCCTAAAATATCTGCAAACTGGATTTGAATGAACCGATCGTCTCGCCTCTGACCACCACCACTGGTATGCTGCTGTGCCTTCACAAACATATAACTTCACCCCTACACCTACACACAATCCATATCCTATCTGAAAGCAACTTCAATTTCCGTCCTCGGCCAAATAATGAGACCTTCCTCAATATTTATCCCTCTTACCAACTTTAATTTTGTTCTACATGTCTCACTCCACATCAGTGGTCTTCTCTCCTTTTCCTTCTCCATCTATCACCATCCTTTTCCTTTCATCACTATTACTGTACCCACACGCCACACACTTCTCATCCTCTGTCTTTCCCGTCACCTGTATTTCCCACTATTCACCTCAACTCCTACCAGCGATTTCTGTAGTTTTCCTACCTAACAGATTCCTATCTTTTTAGCCACACCACTCAACCCTATAGAACATATTCTTTTCTCTCACAATACTTCTCAAGTCATTCAGCCTTGAAATGAAAGTACTGTGCTCCAGTGCCTTTTTATACGAGAATATCACCATATCGCTACTGTGTTTTTTAAATTGTGTATGTTTTTCGTCCTTTCAATTGTACATAACTAATATTTTAAATTTAAAACGAAAATACTCATATTTTTTCCCTCATTCTTGTTCTGTCCTTAAGAATGCTCTTGGCCGAATATGGGATTATTGTACTGCTGGCAACTGAAATAACAATAAAGACAGAAAAGGCACACCTATCTGTGCTCCAACGCTCTCTGGCGAGCACCATGTCTTCTTCTACAGCGTAGACGGTCTGACTTGACACTATAGTTTTAGTCTTATGCCTGCTAGCTTTCTTGTTGGCACTAAGTTGATAGTTGCTGAAGCTTAAGCTTCAAATGATTGGTGTGTCAAAGTCGTGTTGTACATATGTTCTCCATTGTATGTGCTGTAGGTTCACATTTTATTATTCCTGACTGTTGTTTTATTTTAATGACCAGTACAAGACCCTTGTAGCATCTACGATATGCACATTTAATACACAGCATTCGTCAGCACTAACCAACTAGAAGTCTCTGCCTGTAGTTTCTTTGTTGCTATTCTCGTTGTGCAGAGACTGGTAGGAGTCACTTCTTTATACTTTGTGTCCATGCATGTTGATCTGTGTCATCGAGACTTTCTTCTATGTGTGTTCATTATCATCTGCTTTAGTGTCATCGCATTACTGTCGATGCTGCTGGCGTCATGGTTTTCTGCTGTCTTCCCATCGTTTCAGCCACTACCGCCACAGCAGTCGTCTTGCCGTCTCCCCTCTGTCGCCGTCAATTTCGCCTCCATCACCACCACCACCACCACCACGACCACCACTACCGCAGTCTACTCACAGCCGTCGCGGCGTCTGCCTTCACCGCTGCTGACGTCACCATCCTCATTTGCTGTCATCACATCACACTGGACATCACTCACCACTGCTATCGTCCCCCACTGTCTTGTCTTCGCTCCGCCACTTATACTTATTATCGACCTTCTATCTCCTGTTTCCTCTGAATCACAATGGACACACCATCTACCTCTGTAATTTACACCTCCCACTCCTCTACTCCAACTATTACTATGTCTTGCATTTCCTCTGGCCCTCCACACAATGTTCACCCTCCTTTCCAAAGTCTCATAACCATGCACTGTCGCTTCCTTTCCCAACCCAACCCAACCCATGACCTCTTCCACATCTTTTGCCACATATTTTTCCTATTCTCCACTTCCATCTTTTCCTGCAATTAAAGTCAGAGTCACAACTTGATAAAGTGCCACCGCAATGCCTACAATCACATTAAGATAACCATGTGACCAAAGCTACCTAATTCTGCTGCAAGAGTTTACACCACACCACATCCCACCTCCTCCAATTCTTCAACTGCCACCCCATCCTACATTCACCAAAAGAAATGACGGAAGTCTCCTAATGCAGATACTGCTCCCCTCCCCCCACACACCTTCTCTACCAACTGTTTTCACTTTATTTCTCTCCAATCCTTACCCCGAATTCCTAACTGCCAGATCCCTCACTCTAGAAATAGGATCACTCAAATCATCCCCTGCAAAGCTTTATGAATCCCAATATCCACTCTGACGACCTCCTCAAAATTTTAGATGTTACCTTTGGCCCTCATGCTTGCCTTATTCCCTTCAGCAGTATTTCCGCATTCAAACAATACCAACCTCCTCACCACCCTATCAGCCTCAACGCTGTAATTTCAAAGACTGGCCCTGAGATCATAGGAGAGTAGGTGGCTTCCAAAATCAATTCTAATCCTGCTTTAGAAACCCGCACAGCACGCCGTATCTACTATGACTTAGGTCCCATCTACCTCATGTGAATCTTCATAGAGTCTGCCCCCTCCATCTCCTCAAAGAGAGAGCCTTTATTTGTAACTGTCATCATAAAGTCGAACCATCCAAATCCTACATTTCCAGTTCTACTGCTGCCAAAAAATACCTTGTTTATAGCGACCACCTCACTCCTGATTGTAAAAATCCCCCCACTTATCCTCACTATGAGGACTCCCACGTCTTCAAACAATATCCCAACCTCGCCCTCACCCTCCCACCCACATACTCCACCAAGTGCAAGGCTATAACTTCATATATCAAATCAGAATTAACAGTACATGTAAATCTTATTGATCTCCTATCCAACTCAGTAACTCACTACCCTCAACTTCCACTGCCAATGTCATCGACACATTCCTCTCCATTGTCCGCCATAATATCCACCTCTTCTAACCACTGCATTCCCTAACAAATTTCTCTTGGTAATCTCTTTATTTTCCTCCTCAGTGCTCAGGTTATTTCGTTTTCACTCGTCTCAATACACTTGTTTAAACCTCTCCACCCTGTCAACCACCAAACACACTCCACAGGCTGTCATCAAGGTGTGATAGCAATAGAGCATCCTGTACCACAATATTCGCTCCATACACATGAACAAGCTCTTTTTCATGCATTACCTGTCCCGTCACAAAATCTATACCTTCGGTCTTAATAAAACGACCCTCCAATCATATCAAATATTTCTCTCTGTATCCTCCACTGTAGAGACAATCCTGTTCCCCTGGCCAGAAGTGAAGCTGCAATCAGCCCTTACAAAAACGTCCCTACTCAGCCACAGCTCTTACTCGATATTCCACCAAATGAGCTATCTTTCTTCTACAAATCTGTAACTATTACCTGTCCTACCTTATAATAACATTCCAAATGAGTTCCCCACTCACATTGTCCTTACGTTTTTCACCTATATTATTACCAATGACCTCGACATCCATACTAGATCCCCTGCAGAACTCTACCAGTGGCGTCAGTTTACAGACCCCTCCACAGTGACATAGTCATCCCACAGCACATCCATCCTGAAATAGTCCTAGCATCTCACAACCTCCTTGGCCACCTCACTGCAGAAGTTCACAAACTACCTGGAAGTGACCACCTACCGGCACTCCTCACCACATCCTATGCACTGCTCTGTCCTCATGTACCCCATCCCAGTCTCTGTCCAAAAGTTGCCCATGACTACTCCTGAGCCAAGTGGAATGCCTCCTTGGGATCTGTAGATGCCCCTACAGTAAGCCATCCCCTAGCCTTCCAGAAACCTGATGATATCCCCATGCATAGCCCCTTGCAGCAGAGTTTGTTATATCTCCACCCATATCCCTGGTAAAGCCATAATATGCTCATAGCCCCATTCTCTCAACACAAGCTGCAATCCATTTCTGTGAGTCCTGTCACTTATATTGCTCTTTCCTATGGACTCCTCACTGGGTACACCCACACACCACCAGCAAATGCAGTAACACGTTAGAAATTTACTCAGTTTCAAAAGACGCTGGGAATGGCGCCGGACATGCACGAGACTCAATGCTACACTCCCAGTTAATTCCTTCAAGTACTGACAAGCATTCCACCGACTTACTGGCAGCCAACCCATCCCTCACTAATTCTTCAGAACAACCGTCCCTTACCTGATGACTTGATCAAAGCTAATCTCTTTGCATCCTGGCTCTCTGACATCTTCTCCATTCCTGATAAATCTCACTTCGACTAATCCCAATTTCCTACTCCCTGGAAATGCACAGAATTGCATTCCCACTCCTGGCTCCCAGCTCCTAGTACAGCACTTGAACAATGTACTAGAAACAGAATTAAACACACTAAACACAGCAGAGGACATAAAACAAGAACTTCACAGAAAGTGAAATATATTCCATGATCATGAACGTATTACCCATCGACACCTCAAAGAATGTCCTCTCTACTTCCTCATCACCCTTGCAACTCTGTATACTACTATCCTCCCCACAGGCTACTACCATAACATTTGGAAAATTTTCAATATAGTACCTTTACTACCACGCAGGGTAGCAATGCAGTCTGAGGCGTCTTGTCATGGTCTGCATGGTTCCCTCCATTGGAGGTTCGAGTCCTCCCTCGGGCATGGGTGTGTGTTTTGTCCTTAGTGTAAGTTAGTTTAAATTACATTAAGTAGTGTGTATTCTTAGGGACAGATGACCTTAGCAGTTTGGTCAAATAAGATCTTACCACAAATTTCCAATTTCCTACCTTTACACAAATCAAGCAAACCCTCCACTGGTAGCTCCTGAAACTTCCCCATCTGTCTCTCGCCAGTGTTTATCAAGGTCTTTGAACCCGCCCTCTCCAGACGCATTCATCAATATCTGCACCATCTAATTCCTAGTACCCTATGTGGCTTCTGTCTCTCCTATGCTGATGATTAACTCCTTCACCTCACCCATATCCTATCCCAACAGGTCTATGATGGTAAATTCGCCGTTTTCATATCCACTGACCCAGAGAAAGCATATGATCACATGTGGCACTCTGGTCTCCTTTTCAAACTTCAGATCTACATACTTCCAACCAGCTACATCTGCCTAATTGCATCCTTTATCTCCACCACCCACCCTATGTCATTATTACCAACACCAATACTCACACGTCCACCCCACTGCAGGAGTGCCCCAAAATTCCGTTCTCTTCTGACTTCTTTATCTCTTAAACATTGCTGATGTGCCCAAAACCCTCCTCTCCTCCACCAATTCAGTATGCTGATGGCATCACTTTTCTTGCTCTCTATCCTACGAGACCAGAGTCTCAATGGTCTCTCCAAATCCATCTCTATCAATTTACTTCCAATGGCTCCTTAAGAATAACCCCTCCAAAACGCAGGCAAAAATTATAGGAGATGCCACTGGCACCTTCTGTCTCCACAACTTCTACCTCACCATTATGGCTGTCCTATCCTACTAACTTTTATTTTCTTTTTTGAGTCATCAGTCTTCTGACTGGTTTGATGCAGCCCACCATGAACTCCTCTCCTGTGCCAATCTCTTCGTCTCAGAGTAGCACTTGCAAGCTACATCATAATTAATGCACTTAAATACCTTGGATTAACATTCGACCAGCAACTGACATGCAGACCTCACCTACTAACCATCAATCAGAAAGCCCATAAAGTATTGAAACTATTAAAGGAGCTAATTGGCCAAACTTGGAGATTGCACCCCTTCACTGTCCTTCTCACCTATCAAACTTTGATCTGATCAATCCTTTGCTGTATTTATACTTTAAGGATCTCTGCCTCACCCTAGTTCTATCAATCCCTCCTGATCTGGAATGAGATACACTCCATCTTGTTTTCACATCTGTTTACTTTCCTCCACTCAAGGATCCTTTACCAGCTCTTCAGCTACTCACTCACATTGAACACCTCTGAAAAATCTAATCCGTCCACAAACTCGACTCTGATAAACCTATTGCTTCCCCCCTACTTTCCAGTCTTCATATGCTGCTGTGCCTTTACTGAAACATTCCGCCAACCCCACACCTGCAGTACACACCATCCACATATTCTCCCAAGGAAACTTCAACTAGCTCTGCGTCCCTGATCATGAACTCTACCCCAGCATTTACGCAACCTACCAGCTATAAGTCCACCCCTCTTGTTGCCCTCATCAGAGCTATCCTCTGCCTCCGCTGCCCACATTTACTGGCTCCCCTTTTCTTCTCAATCTGCCTCTCTCTCTCTCCACCCTCCCTTTCGCAAGAACTGTTAGTGTCACCTTTTCCCCCTTTTACTCCAACCCCCCCTGTCTTCTGTCCGAATAGTCACTCCTACCCCATCGCTTATATGCACCACTTCCCCATCCTCCCCTCCTACCTACGTCACTAGTCAGTATTTTCCTGTTCAACCCTATCCCTGACCCAGGTCAGATCCATCCAATTTTTAGTGATAGGAAAGTACTTATTCTGAATACTGGTGTTTTGGCAGTTTTGAAATGTGTGTTTATTGAGCTTTGGTTTATGTTTTACTAACACAGTTTTTAACTACCAGTGCAAAAAGTCATATTACTCATATATCTAAAAACTTACATTTTATTTCTCTCCTCTAAAATCTTTAAAATTCAGTGTAAATATCACCTGCATCTGTTACTTTTTTTATTTCATTAAAATTTTACTATCAACTGTCTGCAGAGCAGGTTGCCTGTATTGCCAACAGCCCTTCCCCAGCCGATATGGGACACTGAGGGTTCAAATAACTATAAAGGAAAAATCTACCGTATGTGTCTTCCTCTTGGGAATAACAATTGCTTGCGATGCTCGCAGGGTTGAAATTCTACAGGGAAAATGTTTCAGCTGACACTATATATATATCGTCACTATTTACAGCAGACCTTGCTGCCAGTTGTCATCATCATAAGTTCCTGTGCCAGACATCACATTTGCTGCAAATCGTTGCTGCCTGTCATCGCCATTATTGTCAGTCACTGCCTTTGCTAGCAGTCAGCTCCTTTGCTGGTAATCATTACATTCGCCACCAGTCCTCACCTTCACCAATGGACATTGTCGGTCATTATCAGCCCACATATTTGCTGCCAGTCTGCACCTCCATTAGCCTGTCATCACCATCATAGCTACCCTTATTCAGTGATGTACCAACTTAAAACTATGACATTCACAATCATCTACTCAAACCTGCACTTCACACCCACCTCCTCTTACTTCTTTACACCTTACTTACTATCCTCTCCTGCTCTTTCCTCCATTCCCTCCTTCCCCATTACTCAGATGATTCTTCCCAATTTCACAAACGGTATCCTGAGATTTAATTAACTCTCCCTTTGTAGATATCATCACTCCAGCATGTACTGAAGCTCCACTGTCACCACTGCTGCCATCATTACAACTACCCCAGTCACCAATGTCAGAACTGCACTAGCTAGCAACGCCATCAGCCCTTACTGCTGCGCATTTGCCACCGCCACAATCATTACAGCTGCATCCAGAAGCAGATATACAAGCCACACCTACTCTAGCAACAATCAGGCCGGCACCAACAACATATTCTGGAACTGTAGCCGCATCAGCCACTCTGCATCAGCTTCAACACCACCAGCTCCAGAGAAGAAAAATATAAAAAAAGTGTCGTACAAAATCGCGTCCTACTACTCAGTCAGCATCCTCTAACAACCCACCCTGAAACAATCCCTGAAACCAATCCATCTTGACACACAGCTGCAGTCTACCAGTCCTACACACCAGACCTGTAAAGTCTGCTCAGATCCCACCCCACACATCTCTTCCAGTACATTCCTTCATAGTATTATATCCCAATTTTCGATTACTCGATTATAAAATACTTTCCCTCGAAACAAAAAATTAACTTCCAAACCCCAAAATATCACAAGCTGCAAAGATCCCGTAGTTATCAAATTCACTGATCCTGATTTCGAAACCTACCTACTACAGTGAGTAGCTTCCATCACATCTGGTCCACATGTCTACCTGCTCCCACTCAGCCCATCGAGACTCAGCCAACCACAACCCCCCGCCACCTGCCGAGTTTTGCTGCTGTGATCTAGGGGATGGACCCTGAGTTCACAGTGGGAAAGGCTGAGAAGGAGAAATTCCAAAAATGACCCTAAATCCGAAAATCCCTTCGTATTCACCACCATTCTCGTGCTGCATTCCTCTTTCAAATTTTTTCTGTAGATCCCTCAACTATAGGTCACTTCCTTTAGAATGGAGGCTTCATGTACTACTGTAGACACTAAGTTGAGCCTTCCTAATCCCAAGCACCAGCCTGCCATTGCCTGAAATTCCGCACCTACAATGATCATTTGACTTATGACTGCAAAGAAAATTCCTTCCTGCCTGTACTACAAAACCAGACATCAGCACCAATGCTGTCCCAGCTTCCAGTCTCCACCCATTTGCAATACTTGCAACCAGTCCCATTCCATTCAAATGACCATCCCAATCCGCCTTGTTGACACATCACTTCGTCCAAACATCTCCAAAAGACCTTCTACAGCTGAAGTCAATATCCACTTCATTGTACGTGTAGTACAAAATATCCACCCATTCGAGTGTTTACATATGCTCTGTCAGGTCAGACAGGCAGCCTGTTCTGTATTTCATTTAAATGCCTTTGCCATGCATTCCCAGAACCACTCCCATTCCTCTTTTCCCGAGTAGATACCCATTTCTAACACATTCCAGCCAAACTTCGAGCAGCCCTTCAGCCCCAGAACCCCTATATATCTTCCCCATTACCTTCACTGCCACAGCAACAACCTTTTCTCCTTGTACACATCCTCAATACCAACTCTTCATCCTTCACTTACAACTACAGACAACCAATAGACTGCCCAGAGAAAAACAGAAATGAACTTCACAAAAATTTTAGTTTAATGATATCTTCCATACTACTTCAAACTTCCTTACAATATGACCTCAAACAACTGGGTTGAAAACTCCAAACACAGGGAACAAGTGACTGCTAAATGGACTTCATCTTCATTCCAGATGTGTTTCGAAATCATAATTCGTAGCGCAGCTTCCAGAACTTTAAGTTGTCTGTAAGAAGATATTATTTTATCCGTGTTGTTCCCTGGGAACTGTAGCTCTTATATAGTCACAGTGTCAATAATACATTTGAGGACTGAGGATTCCATAGCATTATATGTCTTACACATGAAGAACGTAAGTAATTAAGATTCTAACAGCAGTACTGACAATCGTGGGACAAGAGTTAGTCTTAAATATAGCTAGAAAAGATAATAACAATATCAATAATAATAAACTCATTTTCACTTAGTGAACAAAGCTGCACGATAAATTCTCGAAGGAGATTGAAGAGTCAACTAAAATTCAAATGTGAAAAACTCTATTACATTACCGACTTCAGTAATAGATACTACACAGTCAATGATAATTTAGCGCACACAGAGACACAGACAGCCTGATAAAAATTGACATAAAAACTTCGGCAGTCTACATGAAAAATATATAGGATTTTAGAATAAAATATTATTCACATTGGCTGTGAGCGGTAATGCAATCCTTTCATGATCCTGACCTCAGCATCGTCTCTTTCATATGAAGAGAACACAGTTTTTCAAACGGTCAGGAAATACTAAGAACATAACACAAAGTGTGAAGTATTGTTACGACCCTAACGATATCAGTCGAATGTTTGTGTGTATGTGTAGTTCTTGAACAGTGTGCAACATAGTGTGTGTGTATGTGAGTGTGTGTGTGATGTATACTGTAAGCAGTTACCAATGAAGCAAAACGGTTAAATAGCATGTCACCACTTTATTAATTTTTGATTAATTTTTTAACACGTGAATACAAAAAAGCTATACAATATCTCCTTAGTCAGCTAACTATACATTTAACAATATTTTATTAATACGTGTTAAGTAACTCTTTAATTGCTTATCTATTCGTAATAGGATGATATGTCTTGCGTAAATTATCTGTGGCTGAATAAACTAATTAACCATTCAGTCCTGCAAGAAACATTATGTCCGTTATTGGAAGAAATACCTTTAGGTACTAGGAACAGAATGTTGTATCAACACGACGGGTGTCCGGCACACTTTTCGCTGATGGCTAGAAATGTGTTGCAGAGACAATTTCCAAATCGTTGTATTGGACGCGGAGGAGATGTATCGTGACCGGCTGGTTCGCCAGACTTTTGCCTCTCGGAGTTTTTCTTGTGGAAATTCGTAAAAGACAATGTTTATAAAGACGTTCCAACTATACCTGAAGATATGCGAGGAAGAATTGTCAGAGTATGTGCTTCGATAAGTGCCGAAGTGATAAGGAATATCACTCAGTCCGTGATAAGAAGATTGCAGCACTGCATTGATACCAATGGTCATCACTTCGAACACCTTCTTTAAATGCACTTTCATGCCACGTTTGTGACCTTCGTTGACCTTCAAAGACCTTACTGTTACACATCATTGGATTCGTCTCGATAGCCGCTATCAGAAGATAAGTACCAAATTATAGCATCTCTTAAAAAAAAGTTGAGCTTCATATCCTTGACGCGACCCCACCTAGCAACAAAAAACCAACGTACATTGTGGCCCACGTTGGCCCATGCAACATTTGTCCTACAAACGTTTCAGGTACTATCATAGTTTAGGAGTTATTTTAGGTGGCAGTAGCTAGTGACTCACCCTGTATATCGACTTCTGTTTCGTCTTCTACCAGTCTTTCCGTCATAAAGGCCTTCAGTGTACTCTTTCCACCTATCTGCTTCCTCTCCTCTGCATATAACGGTGGTATTCCGTTGCATTTTAAAAGTTACCAACTTTGGTTTTTTTCACTTTTTTCTAAGCTGTCTCAGTCATTGCAATAATCATTTCTATTCCGATTTCTTCACATTTTTCATGCAGCCATTCCTCATTAGCTTCCCTACACTTTCTGTTTATTTCTTTCCTAAACGACTTTTACTTTGTATTCCTGAACACATACGTAAGAGGAACACCGACATGTTCTCTGAACTTTAATGACAATATAAAACACAATGAAAAACAATGCAATGAATATTTTATCAATGATGGTTTGAGAATGCCGTGATTGTTTTCATAAATATCACTGAAGAAAAAACTGCAACGGGTCACACTTTTACAATCGCTGCCTTATTCCACTTATGAGTCCATCGTAAGACGACCACGGCGCAGGAATGTGGCGCATCTCTAAAGTAGAGAGGAATGAATTTTTTGTTTTGACAAAACGATACGTGCATCTGCAGTACTTCACGTTGTTGACAGACTTGTCTGCTGAATGTTCCAATGTTCCACTCATACCAATTGATGACGTCACCTATAAAAGAAGCATTGCGAGGTATGCGCTTCCTGCCACTTATCCTAATATCTATTGGTATTTTGTTATTTAGATAGCTGGAATTATTGCAAATATCTCCAACTTTTGTCGGTTAGGGCCTGTCAAAGACATGTGGCGTGGACCTTCTCCTAGCGAAGCAATGCATTAAAAGTAAGAAGTTTCTGCAGAAGCCTTGACGAAGTCGATATTCGATGTACATGCGCGCTGTCAATATGAGTATCACAGAAGCAAATACTGGATTTTATATCAATCGACAAGGAGTATGTGCTTTAATGTTCCGTCGTCAATGAATTCGTTAGATACATTTCCCTTGATGATGAATTCTTTAGACGCAAGCCACAAAATCGGATCGTTGTAACGAAGTGGAAGAAAATTGGCCGTGTGCTTTTAGAAACAATTAGCCTGACATTTACCAGAATCAATTTGGGGAAAATACAAAAAACTTAAATATGGATGACTGGACGGGGATTTCGGCGCACTATGTCGGGCCTAAAAGAACTATCATCTCCATCTAAACCGTAAGTGCCTGGCAGAAGGTTCATCGAACTACCTTCACAGTAATTATCTATTATCCTACTCTCACGGAAAAACAAACACTTCTATCTTTTCGTGCCAGCTCTTTTCTTCGTTGTTTTGTTGTGACGATCGTTTCTCCCTAAGTAGGCCAGCATCAAAAAAATATTTTCGCATCCAAGGAGAAAGTTGGTGACTGAAATTTCGTGAGAATATCCCGCCGCAACGAGAAACGCCTTTGTTTTAGTGTTGTCAACCCCAAACCCTGTATCTTGTCCTCGGTACTCTCTCCCCTATTTCTCGGTACTACAAGATGTGCTGCTCTTCTTTAAGCTTTCTTGATGTACTCCGTTAATCCAAAAGAAGACGGACAAGTGTAGTATACGCAGTCTATTTAGTACAGCTTTTGTATCTTCTAAATGTTCTGCCAATAAATCGTCTTGTTTGGTTCCCAGTCAAGACAACTTTTCCTGTGCGTTCCTTTCAATTTACGCTGGTCGTGATTGTAATTCCTAGGTATTTAGCTGAATTTACAGCCTTTAGATCTGATTGATTTATCGTGTAACAGACACTGCCTGACTATAAATTAAGCATCCGGAGGACATGGTACGGATTAGAATGTAAATTACACACTATTGTCGGCAATGTAAATGATTAGAGTTGCAGCTCTGTGTCGGTAGAACTGTCAAGAGAATGCACTGGTGTTGTTCGTGTGTAATGTCGTTACCAGGCCTGGAAGGAGATATAAGGGGCACGAACAGTGTCAGATTTGGAGTGATCACTTTGAAGAACACGGGGAAGAAGTGTACACCTGTGAGATAGCGTTATCAGCGCCTTTGAAGGGTTGGAAGGGGCTTCATTGTGGATCTCCACTTGACTGGCTGGCCGAATCGTACATTCTCTGACTTATGGGCATTCTGATGTGACAGTGGCCCGATGGTGGACTGCATGTGCCCTTGAGTGCAGGCTTTGTCGTCGTTACGGTTCCGGACGCACTATGTGTTCCCACCGCTCGTCATGTGAGGGTACGTCAACACTGACGAACACGAACATTTCGCGACTCCAGGTGTGTGGACTCGTAATGTTGTATGAGCGTACTTACCTCCGCATCTTTGACAAGGTACGCTCACCGGTCAACCTTATTGTGACACTGTATTCCTTCCCCACGGCTGTGTTTTCAGGCGTCCATTCTGCCATGACTTCGATTTTATAGATGACAAACTGAAACCTCATCGAACAGCGCAAGTGAAGGAGCTCTTGGAACGAGAGGATATTTGGCGAATGGACAGACCTGCCCGCACTACCGACTTCAATCCCATCGAGCATGGGATGCGTTTGGGTGGATGCGTTGGGAACCAGCCAACAGTTTGTAAACCACTCTGGTGGCTGCTTGTCAACCATGTGGCCAGGATGGGAACACGTTGCAGAGTCCTTGGTGATCATACACCATGTTACACCTTTTATAATGTCCAGAGGGCCATAATGAATCGCTGTGATTTCAGTGTAATTATTGTCTTTCGATAAAGGTGCCATTTCTGTTCGTCTCATTGCGTGTTACTTTCCGTCACGTTCTTTTCCATGCTGTAGTAGTTCACTCAACGTATAGTTCAACTTTCATCGAGCTACGTTATTTAGCAAGGCATTAAAATGTAGTTCTTTAATACTAACACATACCAATACCTTTTAATATGCCACAGCTCAACAGAAGCTATATTTATTTCTGTGCCTAAAGTGTACATGTAAATATGTCATTATGTACGGCATTTGGCTGCATTTGCTTCAGAGTCCACCAATGGCAAGATGCAATCAATACCTTGAATAGCCGCCGGGTTGGCCCAGCGGTTCTAGGCGCGTCAGTCTGGAACCACGCGACCGCTACGGTCGCAGGTTCGAATCCTGCCTCGGGCATGGATGTGTGTGATGTCCTTGGGTTAGCTAGGTTAAAGTAGTTCTATGTTCTAGGGGACTGATGACCTCAGAAGTTACATCGCATAGTGCTCAGAGCCATTTGAACCATTTTTTTTAGTAGCGTACCTTGAATATGAGATAACAATGGCAATGTTGCCCATGACAGTACCGTTATAGCGAGTTACTGTACACTAATTTACCAAATACTTTCACCAAAAAGGACGAAGTAAATATTCGAGAATTAGAATCAAGAGCAGCTAGTAACATCAGTAACTTAAAAATGTAGGTACCCTCGGTGAAGCGACGCAACTTCGTTCGCTCAATAACGGCAAGTCTTAGCAGTCATATACGATCTCGCGCTCAATGAAAGATCCGTGGGTACAGACCCGAAAGCCGCACAATCCACACAAATGCACAATAAAGGAAAGAGAAGAAATGCACTGAATTATAAACCTGTACCACTGGCATCAATTGTCAGTAGGATTTTGAAACATATACTGTGTGCTAACATTATGAAGTACCTAGTAGAAAACTATCTATTGACACATAGTGAAGAAAACATGGATACTGTGAAACACAACTGGCTTTTTATTCATACGCAATAATGAGTGCTACTGACAGGGGACCTCAAGATGGTTCCATATTCCTAGAATTCCACGCAATCGGCTTCTAATCAAATTGCGTGACTGTAGCGATTAGATTCGAGATTTTCTTTCACAAAGATCACAGGTCGTAGTAACTGATGGAAAGTCATTGAGTAAAACAGAAGTGTCTGGCTTTTCCCAAGAAAAGGCTCTGTTGATTAGGTAAATCATTAACCATTTATCTTGAGACATTTCGATTGTTCCGTGTTAGCATACAAACACAACAATATGGGATAGTTTGTCCGTGTTGATGCAAAACACTCCTGATACTTACTTGTTGCCAAACTGGTTTTAGCAATATTTGTCGTTGAAACCAATTAGGGAATAAATAAATAAATAACAGGTGTGTCCTGCATAAAGACGGACCCACAATCCCATATTGTAATTAACCATTTAGGAGACAACCTGCACAGCGTAAAATGTTTTATATGATGCTGTCGTTTAACCTCTAGTAAAGTCGTTAGAAGAACAAATCTGTATGTGCATCTCAATAATTTGGATAATGTAGCAGCGTTGCTTTGACTTGGAGCAAGGCGAAAGCAGGACAGTCGGTATACATATCTGCTAACAGGTACGAGCACGTGGAGGCTGCGTAGGACAGTAGCGACTGACAGCTCGGGAAGGTGGCAGGTTTTCCCGTTTGAAGGTGTCTGTGTGGCGGGTGCTCACATATGAAGTCACCAGTTTCTTCATGGCATGTCTACTGCTGGTTGGGAACATTTCTTTGCAAAGTTCTCCCACGAAAGTATTGGGCTGGTGCATAAGGTCGAGGTGTTTTTCCATAAGTTTAATGAACGCAACTGCTAAACGTAACAGAGACTTCAGTTGTCAATAATGTATTCTCCTTTACAAGTTACATCAGTTTGCCAGCGCTGGGGTAACTTTTGGGTTCCAAGACTGTAGAAATCAAGTAGTATTTAGGCGTAAAATGAGTCGAACCATGATCGGAGCTCATTTTCATCCGAAAATAAAGTTTCTTGAAGGTTTTTTGATAGAGAGCGGAAAAGGTGAAAATCTGAGGTCGCAACATCATATGAATAAGGTGGGTGTGGAATGACTTCCCAATCCAGCTCCCATACAGTGCTTTCATTAGTCTGGCAGCATTCTGGCGAGCGCTATCGTGATGTATCATCACTTACGTCGTTCTTCTTGAACTGCATCTACAAGACGTCTCAGTTGTTGACGATAAATATCAGCAACCTCGGTCTACCAATTCATAGTCCACCACGTCGTCCCGGTTCACCACACACATAACATTATATTTCGTGGACGCAGGCAGGCTTTTAGAGATGTGAGTTGTTGCTTTCTTTGGGCTCAGCCACTCCTTCCTTTCCTTAGGTTAGCTTAAACACCCCCTCCCCTCACCCCCCCTCCCCCATGAACCAATGAAATGTGGACCTTGCCGTTGGTGGAGAGGCTTGCGTGCCTCGGCGATACAAATAGCCGTACCGTATGTGCAACCACAATGGAGGGGTGTCTGTTGAGAGGCCAGACAAACGTGCGGTTCCTGAAGAAGGGCAGCAGATTTTTCCGTAGTTGCTGGACGATTGACTGATCTGGCCTTGTAACACTAACCAAAACGGCCTTGCTGTGCTAGTACTGCGAACGGCTGAAAGCAAGGGGAAACTACGGCCGTAATTTTTCCCGAGGGCATGCAGCTTTACTGTATGGTTAAATGATAATGGCGTCCTCTTGGGTAAAATATTCCGGAGGTAAAATAGTCCCCCATTCGGATCTCTGGGTGGGGACTATTCAAGAGGATGTTGTTATCAGGAGAAAGAAAACTGACGTTCTACGGATCGGAGCGTGGAATGTCAGATCCCTTAATCGGGCACGTAGTTTAGAAAATTTAAAAAGGGAAATGGATAGGTTAAAATTAGATATAATGGGAATTAATGAACAGGGGCATATGTGGATTTGACCACAATGTATTGGTTATGACCTGTAAATTATAATTGAAGAAACTGCAAAAAGGTGGGAATTTAAAGAGATGGGACCTGGATAAACTGACTATACCAGAGCTTGTACAGAGTTTCAGGGAGAGCATAAGGGAGGAACTGACAGGAATGGGGGAAAGAAATACAGTAGAAGAAGAATGGGTAGCTCTGAGGGATGAAGTAGTGAAGGCAGCAGAGGATCAAGTAGGTAAAAAGACGATGGCTAGTAGAAATCCTTGGGTGACAGAATAAATACTGAATTTAATTGATGAAAGGAGAAAATGTAAATATGCAGTAGACGCAGAAGGCAAAAAGGACTACAAACGTCTCAAAAATGAGATCGACAGGAAGTGCAAAATCGCTAAGCAGGCATGGCTAGAGGACAAATGTAAGGATGTAGAGCCTTATCTCACTAGGGGTAAGATAGATACAGCCTACAGGAAAATTAAACAGACCTTTGGAGAAAAGAGAACTACTTGTATGAATATCAAAAGCTCAGATGGAAACCCAGTTCTAAGCAAAGAAGGGAAAGCAGAAAGGTGGAAGGAGTACATAGAGGGTCTATACAAGGGCGATGTACTTGAGGACAATGTTATGGAAATGGAAGAGGATGTAGATGAAGATAAAATGGGAAATCTAATACTGCGTGAAGAGTTTGACAGAGCACTGAAAGACCTGTGTCGAAACAAGGTCCCGGGAGTAGACAGCCTTGGGAGAGCCAGTCCTGAAGAAACTCTACCATCTGGTGAGCAAGATGTATGAAAGAGACGAAATACCCTCAGACTTCAAGAAGAATATAATAATTCCAATCCCAAAGAAAGCAGGTGCTCACAGACGTGAAAATTTCCAAACTATGAGTTTAATAAGTCACGGCTGCAAAATACTAACGCGAATTCTTTACAGACGAATGGAAAAACTAGTAGAAGCCGACCTCGGGGAAGATCAGTTTGGATTCCGTAGAAATGTTGGAACACGTGAGGTAATACTGACCCTACGACTTATCTTAGAAGCTAGATTAAGAAAAGGTAAACCTACGTTTCTAGCATTTGTAGACTTGGAGAAAGCTTTTGACAATGTTCACTGGAATACGCTCTTTCAAATTCCAAGGGTGGGAGGGGTAAATTACAGGTAGCGAGAGGCTATTTACAATTTGTACAGAAACCAGTTGGCAGTTATAAGAGTCGAGGGACATGAAAGGGAAGCAGTGGTTGGGAAGGGAGTGAGACAGGGCTGTAGTCTCTCCCCGATGTTATTCAATCTGTATATTGAGAAAGCAGTGAAGGAAACAATAGAAGTAGGAGTAGGTATTAAAATCCAGGGAGAAGAAATAAAAACTTTGAGGTTCACCGATGACATTGTAATTCTGTCAGAGACAGCAAAGGACTTGGAAGAGCAGGTGAATGGATTGAATACTGTTTTGAAAGAAGGGTAACAGATGAACATCAACAAAAGCAAAACGAGGATAATGGAATGTAGTCGAACTAAGTTGGGTGATGCTGAGGGAATTAGATTAGGAAATGAGACACTTAAAGTAGTAAAGTAGTTTTGCTATTTGGGGAGAAAAGTAAATGATGATGGTCGAAGTAGAGAGGATATAAATTGTGGACTGGCAATGGCAAGGAAAGCGTTTCTGAAGAAGAGAAATTTGTTAACATCGAGTATAGATTTAAGTGTCAGGAAGTCATTTCTGAAAGTATTTTGATGGAGTGTAGCCATGAATGGAAGTGAAACATGGACGATAAAAAGTTTGGACAAGAAGATAATAGAAGCTTTTGAAATGTGGTGCTACAGAAGAATGCTGAAAATTAGATGGGTAGATCACATAACTAATGAGGAAATATTGAATAGGATTGGGGGGAAGAGGAGTTTGTGGCACAACTTGACCAGAAGAAGGGATCGGTTGGTAGGACATGTTCTGAGGCATCAAGGGATTACCAATTTAGTACTGGAGGGCAGCGTGGAGGGTAAAAATCGTAGAGGGAGACCAAGAGATGAATACAATAAGCAGATTCAGATGAATGTAGGTTGCAGTAGGTACTGGGAGATGAAGAAGCTTGCATTGGATAGAGTAGCATGGAGAGCTGCATCAAACCAGTCTCAAGACTGAAGACCACAACAACAACAACAACAACAACAAAGACACCACGTCTCGTCACCAGTAACAATACAGAATATGAATGGTCAGTTTTTTCATGAGCCAACTTATGACGAGCAAGCAGAGATAAACACATGGCCACCAGTTGACTTTTGTGATTTCGGTTTAAAGCATGCGATAATCGTGCACGCGAATTTTTCAACTTTGCCCATTGCATACAAAGGTTGCTCGATGGTGAAATGACTATAGTTTATCACATTTGCCATTTCTCAAGTACACTGACGGGATTATTGTGGATTAATGCGTTTAAACCATCTCCGTCAAACATCAAAGCTCTTCCTGAACGTGGAGAGTCACTAATGTCAAAATGATCCTTCTTAATTAAAGAAAAACCATTTTCTTTCCGTACTCTGCCCAGTGGTATCATCCACATACAGGGCATAAATGTTTCTGGCTGCCTTTGCTGCTGTCACCCTTCTACTGAACTCAAACAGAAGAATGTGTCGGAAATGTTCCGATTTCTCCACTTGGTGCTCTGTTTTCTTGCGTCCACAGCTCCACTCACTATCTCGAAATGATAAAATGACAATACGTAAACCAAATAGCAAGAATGAAATGGAATTAAAAAGTGAGAATCGGTAAATAAACCATTAGCAGGCAAAATACCATCATGCAAAACAAAACAAAAAAGATAAAACTTTTGCACGAAGCTAATGTTTTACTGAGGTGTACCTGCAGCAGAACCATTTGGGAAGTTACAATGATCATACAATGAAAGTTAAGCTCCCGTATTCTGCATTACTTAGTTGACCCAAAGACGAGTGAACATCGTAGCCTCCTGAATTGCACCAACGTTGACAGTGCTCGTGGGTACTCAGCTGCCCCACCATATAAGTGTTATTTTGTTTGAATTCCAAAGCGAGTGTCAGCGGCAACTTGTGTAAGCTTTGTTGATCTAAATTCATGTGCAACTGTTGCACTCTCTGGGTGGTATCACGCAGTAAACGGCTTTTGTCCTGAGATACCTGAGCTGGCACTCAGGTTAAATGTGTGCGTCTCGTAGCCACGTACTTAACTACGTACCGCAACATCGATTTTGATAAATGCATTCAGGATGCCAAATTGTGGCAGAGGGCCAAAACTGACATGTTCTCCTAAATTTTGTGTAATTGTGTTAAGATGTGAAGATGGTTGTAATATTGTTGTTTTTTTCCGTTGTCGCACTCTCAAACTTGTCCCATTGTACCTTTAAATATGATGTGATAGCCTATCGCAACCTGTGCCAAATCTAAATACGTTTGGACCAGCAACCGAAGGAGGTTTTCAGGATGAGGCCTTCGTGTCCGTCATCGGCTTCTGTCCGGTGGTTTTGGTATAGGTTACGAGTTGTAATTCGATTCGTGTTACTGCAGTTCTGTTTGTATTGTCTTTATTCTGCTTATTGGCGGCTACAAACTATTTTGTTAATAGCGATATCTGATTTAATTATTGGAGTGTTTAAATAATTTCGACGTTAAATTGTATGCTTTAAATATTAAATTGTTTGCTTTAAAATATACTTTGATGTTTATTTGTGCTTTAATTAGTAGCGTTTTTCAATATTTGTTTGGCTGTTACGCTACCAGATCATTTCAATGGCGCTTTCAAACGTTTTCTTCTTTATAGTATTTGAAGTTTTGTAGACACTTTTGGTAACCATTTACAAGTGCTTAACCGAATAATTAAAGGTGATCAGGTTACCAGCGCGTGTCTTATATAAATTGTTTGTGTTAAATAAATTTTGTCAAATTATTCTCCTTATTCACTTGGTACACCCGGAGCTCTGCATCCTTAAACCATTTCGAAAATCAGTTGCAAAATAATTGAGACAAGATATCTTTCTGTACTGTGCGAAAAGTGGAACTTGTTTCTAAACAATCGGAATTGTAGGATCCTCCACAGGAGTACTGTAAGAATCCGTTAAATTCCGGTTACACGATGACCCTCACAAATTTAAAGGTTGTCGATAAACTTAAATACCTAGAGGTAACAGTTATGAATAACTTAAACTGCAGCTATTGCACAGAAGATGTTGTGGCGAAGGCGAACCAAGGACTGCATTTTTTTTTTACAGAACTGTTAGTATATGTAATAAATCTATTAGCTACACTATGCTTCTCTTTCCTTTCGTAGCGTGTTGTTGGGCATTGTGGGGTTATTACGAAATGGAACTGACGGTGGACATTTAAAAGTGCACAGAAGAGCAGATCGTTTAGTATAATCACAAAATAATTGCAAAAAGTGATATACCACGAGAGTTTGGGTGGCAACAACAAAAGGCGGCTTTCGTTGCGGCGACGTCTTCTGATGGAATTCCAATAATCAACTGTCTCCTCCGCATGCGAAAATATTTTGTTGACTTCCATTTACAAAGAGAAAAACGACCATCCTAATAAAGAGAAACCAGAGCTCGCCCGGTCAAAGTTTTAATGTTCGTTTTATCCATATGCTATTTGAGAGCGCAACGGGAGAGAAACAGTGTAAGCTGGTTCGATTAACCCGTTGTTAAGCAGTTAAATGTGAAGTGCACTGATGTAGAAGTCGATATAAATATGGAAAATTATTTAGATATAAAACCGATACCGGCCTTGGAGACAAACGAAGAACTTCTTAGCAGCAGGAGAGGTTGTTGATTAATTAAGTAAGTTCCGTGTCAACAGGGCTCTACAAACGTGGGGTCGCTAATAGATGTAGTAAGTTTGGGATAGCCACGCTGAGCACCTTCAGTGAATTGTCTGGAAGCGAGCTTGAAAAATCAATACTTTATTTAATTTCAATGTGTCACGTAAGGTCTATCGTCAACTCTGTTTTGTGTGGCTCAGAACATTATCTCAAAGCACATCAGACGTGATGTTACTGAAATATTGTCGAGTGGGTATTAAACCTTGCTGCTCCTGAATTCTTCATTAGGTCTTGATACTACACGTTTGCACTTAGATGAAGAATAATGGAAGAAACGCCGGCCGGAGTGGCCGAGCGGTTCTAGGCGCTACAGTCTGGAACCGCGCGACCGCTACGGCCGAAAATTCGAATACTACCTCGGGCATGGAGGTGTGTGATGTCCTGAGGTTAGTTAGGTTTAAGTAGTTCTAAGTTCTAGGGGACTGATGCCCTCAGAAAAAAGTCCCATAGTGCTCAGAGCTATTTGAATCATTTGAAGAAAGTACGAAAACACAGAAACTTCGGTTTTGAGAATTATGATTTATAAGTACTGCACGTCTTCTTTCCGGCAAATGTTTAGCTTTTTGCCCAATAAAACATAGTTTAAGACTCAAGACCCGCGTGAATCTCTTTGTAATAAATGCGTGTTACGTGGAATAGTTTCTTCAGCGATTTATGCATCTGCAGCCTTCAGTCTAGAATTCAAGTATAAATTGCTAATTTTGATAGATAAATGGCTTTGGTGGGTGGCAAAGAGACATATTTGCAGCTTTAAAAATTGTTTGTAATCGATTTTAGCCCTTAAACCTATGCCGCTTTCCTTGTAAGATGAAAATGGTGTCTTACACTATATTATGCAGTAGAAAGTATTATCCCGGCATTCACCTGAAGTCATTTATGGAAACAACGAAAATTCTACTTCATAAAGTGAGCATCGTTCGGAGGAACACCGAGAATAGTCATTTATTAACAAATAGTGATGTCAGGAGCTAGGGTTTGTCTACAGCTACCAGAAAACCAAAGAGGAGAAAAATTCGAAACATTAAGGCCAAAGAAAAGCGAAGCTGTTTGTAAGTAGTTCCAACCATCGTGTTATATAAGGAGGTTGTCCAGAAAGTACTTTCAGACCAGTCGCGAAATGGAAACCACAGTGAAAACCAATTTTTTGGAACAGTTAGGTACACCTTCCACCTGCTTCTCTACATAATCGTCGCTCCAACTTCGAGTGTTGTCGTAGTGTTGTATCAACTTTCCAATATCCTCGTCGTAGAAAGCACTCACCTGTGCAGTGGTCTGCAGCTCGCTGTCTGTGGAAAAATTTTGTCATCATAGCCAGCGGTTCTTGTGAGCAGAGATCGGACTCAGGGGGAGCCAATTACGGACTGTATTGTAAGTGATCAAACACTTCTCATCGGAAACGCTCCACTAGCGCCTTCATTGCCCCTGCAGTGCGCGGCCGAGTATTGTCATGAGGAAGGAACTGCTCGACAGTTGTGTTATGTGGGCTGCATGACACAGGCGAAATCTCTAAGGAGGGCCTCATACTTAGTGGGAGACGTTATTCTCTACCCATCTTTACGTGCTTACTGTTAACTCAAAACTGAAAAGAGCGACACGGTACGATCGACGGGCATACTAGAGACACTGTCCAACACATCTGTGCAAAGTTTTACCGGATTTTCCCAGTGGTTTTCTTTTCGCGACCGATCGGAACATACTTTCTGGACAGCCCTCGTATTCTAGAGGCTAGTACTCCTAGATATTCCTTACTAGCGTGGAAGCCGATAATACTGTCTGGTTATGAATGGAATGGCTTTACAGGGTGTCCGCAATGAGACTCCAACATTTTAATACCCTATATGTTTCTCATTTCAGATGGTGGACCTGTGAATCCTGAAGGGGCAGACAGAGCAACTCAACAAGTTTGTTGTGTGCAAATTTGATACGCCAAGTGGCCTTAATGGAGCTGCAATCAGTTGTTTTAGCAATATGGAAGATATGAAGAAGCGTGAACAAGTGGTCTGGTGGTATGCAGAGACAAAATCGGCGACCCAAGTGCAAAGAAACTTTCGTCGAATGGCCCCGTCGTTCAAGACTATAAAGTAGTGGTGTGATCAGTTTTTGGCTACTGGGAGTGCTGCGAAAGGACATGGTGGTGGTACGCCTGGGATCAGTGAACACCATGTGGAACAAGTGCGGCGGTCATTCGTACAAAGTCCACAGAAGTCAGTGCGGCAGACAACACAAGAACTTCGTATGAAACGTTCAACAGTGCACAAAGTGCTTCATCGGCGATTACGTTTGTACGCATATAAAGCGCAGATTGTGCAAGAAATCAAGTATGATGATCGACCAAAGCGAGATGGATTTGCACGTGTCATGTTAGATCGCATTGCCGCGGACGAGACCTTTTTATCACGTGTGGTGTTTACTGACGAGGCAGTCTTTCACGTGTCAGGGGTTGTCAATCGTCACAATGTGCGCGTCTGGGGGTCCGAAAATCCACATGCACCTAGGAAACACATGCGCGACAGTCCGAAACTTAATGTGTGGTGTGGTTTGATGATAAATGGCATTGTTGGGCCGTTTTTCCTTCAGGAGCCGACTGTGGATGGAGCCATCTACTTGGACATGTTGGAACAATTTACGGTGCCTCAGATAACAGACCTCCAGCCAAATGTGATGTTTCAACAGTACGGTACACCACCCCACTGGAGCCTTGATGCCCGAAAATTTTTAATTGACACATTCCCGCAACGATGGACTGGCCGTGGAGGTCCAATTCGCCCGACATAACCCCTCTCGATTTTTTCTTGTGGGGTTATGTGAAAGACAGGGTATACGCTACACCACTAAAGGACCTGCAAGACTTGAAACAGTGCATAAGAATTGTCATTAACTCTGTCACAAAACAGATGCTCGGCACCACATGGCACGAAATCGATTATAGACTTGATATTCTTCGCGCTACCCGTGGCGCCCATGTTCAAGTGTACTGAACCGTCGACCTGCGTCTGACCACTTGATGAGCTGCTGTATGATTTCCCTGTATTTGTTCGTCAATAAATTGTGTTTCCTGTCAGATTTTGGTTAGTTAAAATGTTGGAGTCTCATTGTGGACACCCTGTACTTCTTAACGGAAGACTGAAGTAGCATCATGGAAGTACTTTCATTGGAGACGTACGCGAGAGACCATTTGGCGGCCATATACGTAACACGTATGCAAGAGATGAATAAAAAGAACGGAAACACCAAGAACAAAATCCATGGCCTTCAAAACAGTTTCCAGTCACCTAGGAATCGATAAGTACAGACACCATTTTGTTTTTGAGGGAACTGTTTTCCAGTCTTCCTGCAACGTAGTGACAAGTTCAGATAACGGTTATGGAGGTTTATAGTGATCATGCACCCTTCTCTCCAAAGTAGACCATAAAGGTTCAATACTCTTGAGGGCCAGTGACTGCTGGACAGGAGAGATGTGGAAATTCATCCATGTGCTCACAGAACGAGCCCTGGGTGATGAGACCTGTGGGAACAGAGGCCCTGTCGCCTTGCAACACAGTATCCCCACTGAGGAACAAACACTGCAACATGGCATGGACTCGATCAGCCGAAATGGTCGCTTAATATTTGGCACCAATGCGACTTTTCAGATTAGCCATGGGACCCACGAAATACCAAGATATAGAGGACCATATGATCTCTGAACAGTTGTTACGTTTCGCTCTTGGGACATAAACTTGGCCAGAAGTTGGAAACGGTGTAAAACAAGATTTACCCGACCACGTCACATTCTTCTCTTGCTCCATAGCTGCTATGAGCTTTCACATTACTGGTGTGTGGTTTTGAAATTCCAGCGCTACCTGTAATTCCCAGCTTATGGAGCACCCTTCGTGGTGTTTTGGCGTGATATTCAACCTGCAGTGATTTTTACAGCTGGCGTCCCTCATTTTTAGTCTCAATCCTCCCCAATGACCGTCCGTCACGATCACTCAGGACACACTTTCGTGTATATTATGACTTAGCGGATGATGTTTTCCGCTCTCCTTGTATGCACTACAAATCTTCGAAAGGATAACTGTTCAGACACCAAACACTTCGGCTACCTTGTTACAGAAGCACCCACAGTACGAACACCAACAATTTGACCATGTTCGAATCCATCGAGCTCCGACATAATGCACTCACAACTACACAGAACGCACTTCTGACCACGACTTAACAGTTTCTAGCTATTGAGGACGCTGCTCCGGTGCCGTTAGTGGTCAAATACACTTCACCGTCACTGTTCCACCAGATGTATAACGTTATTTTTCGTGGACACATCCAGGCTTTTGCAATGGAATTTGCTGCTTTGTTTGGGCTCAACCACTCCTTTCTTTTTTCTTGTGTTAGCGTAAAGACACCATATCTCACAACCAGTAACTATACAGAATAAGATCGATCCGGGTTGTTCACTAGCCAACAGCAGTACGAGCAAGCAGAGATGCACACATTACCACCCGCTGACTTTTGTGATTTTGGGTTGGGCTGATATGGGGGGAAGAGACCAAACGGCAAGGTCATCGTTCTCATAGGATTAGGGAAGGAAGTCGGCCGTGCCCTTTCAAAGGAACCATCACGGCATTTGCCTGAAGCGATTTAGGGAAATCACGGGAAACCTGACTCAGGATGGCCGGACGCGGGGCTGAACCGTCGTACTCCCGAATGCGAGTTCAGTGTGCTAACCACTGCGCCACCTCGCTCGGTTGTGATTTTTGCTTAGAATATGCAATAACCACGCACCCAACTTTTTGAACCTTGCCTGTTGCCTGCAAATACCACACGATGGTCAAATGATCACAGTTCATTACGTTTCCCATTTCTCGTGTAAACTGACGTGGATCATTCATGATTTATGCATTTAAACGATCGTCATCAAACACCGAAGACGTTCGTGAACGTGGAGAGTCACTAGCGTCAGAACGATCCTCCTTAAAACGACAAAATCATTCTCTTGCCGTGCTCTGTCTAATGCCATTATCTCCATGCAGGGCACAAATGTTTCTGGCTGCCTCTGCTGCTGTCATCCCTCTACTGAATTCAACACAAGAATGTGTCGGAAATGTTCCGATTTCTCCACTTGGCACTCCATTTTCTAGTGTCCGCAGCTCCACTCACGATCTCCAAATGACAAAATGACAATACGTAAACCAGATATCAACAATGAAATGCAAGCAAAAAGTGATAATCGGTCAATAAATAAAGCCATACCAACATACAAAAACCCTACGAATGCACCAACCTAATTTATTTATTAGCTTCCCAGTAGAACGTTACATGCAAAACAAGTACAAAATATACCATTTTATAGTCTGTAATGGCAACTTTACAGTGCAAAAAGTTATTGAAAAAGAAGTCATAAATTAAGTGTTAACCCTACTTTACGCTCTGGTTAACGAATTATTAGTAGATCGTTTTCTGCAGTAGACGCTATTATTACAATCTAAGCAAAACTTAGCTCGCTGTTCTGTACAACTGCTCTAGACCACTGGTTACAAAATGACGTCATTCTCCGTTTCCTCTAAGGACAAAATGAGCGTACGTTTCTCCGTTGAGGTTGTTGTCATCTTCACTTAATTCTCTAGTCTGTCTCCTTCTCAGCTTCTTGAAGCAAATTAGCCAGTTAGTGTCAAAATGAAACTTGGCATCATAGAAATTGTGACAATTTCAATAGTAAAAGACGAGATTAAAACTGAAGATGGGCGGTGTGATATAATCTAACACGTCTAACTATGACTGCCTGATATTTCATCTAAGATGACACACTAAGGTAAATTGTAAGTTATGAAACAAATACCCCGACTATTAGAAAACAAGCGCATCGTTACTAATCATTCGTAATAGCACAACAAGGGCACCATTGTCAGCAAACCAGAGGTCTCATGCAATAAATACCTGAACCATTGTTAACAATAATGCTTGTTATGAAGGTACTTATGAGCACGCATTATACATGTGTCTATATTACTGGGAATCGCAAAGAGATACCAACTGCAACGCTATTTTATATTTTTTAGAGAAAGCTTTCAGTCTCTTGGCAAGTGTTGTCTACGCAGTAGAAAGGGGGTCACAGTGTGTATCTATCCTAGTCACCGAAGGTGACATTCCATGAAAATAGTGGTGATACTCTGGGTAGCGTCGCAGCATTCACGACCATCTGTCACTTGTTCCCTCCATGTTATTCTTGCAATATGCTTACATGAAATGTGATGAGCTAAGTTCTAGTTTGGCACATGAGGGTGCTCCGTACAGATTTTTGTGGCCACAATAATGTGTTTGTGGTCCCATACTGCTCTGCGGAGTTTAGGGAAACTATTCGCTGTGCCAATTCTTGGGTTTATTTCGTCGTCCACAGTGAGATCTAACTCTACCTAATCGCGGTAGCGCAATTTGTCGGCCACTTTCAAAAAGGAGCCGTGCAGTATTATGGCAGTCATACTTGTGTATCGTTACTCCGTAATCACAGTCTTCAAATCTTTATGGTGATGGGAAGAAGTATTGTGTTGTAGTATAAAATTAAGTATTACTGTATATTGTATAATTTCTGTAAGAATCACCAAAGCCTGAGTTTACATTATACGTAACAGGCTACAGTGGAATGGAATAAATAATAAAATAAAGAAATAGTCTTTTTTTCATTCACGCACATAGAGAAGAGCTTACGCTCAGTAGCAGATTTGTCCATAAGCCTTTGAAGGTCGCCTTCCGTATGTGCTACGGGCCAATACTAATATAAAACATGTGTAAAGTGAGAAAACCGGAAATATTTTATCAAAAAATTTAAAAATGAAACAACACACATTAAATTAGTCATTATTATTTTTAGAAAATGCTAAAGTAGTTTCTGTACCATACGTCACAGTAAGCAGAGGATGAAAACGAGAAAGAAAATTAGGTTCTCTGTTTTATATCCACGAGATAGCTGCAGCTTGCGAAACGAGTGCCTGAGAAATGATCGACCGTCGCAGCTTTCAAGAGGCGGCAGAAAAGGAACTTGAGAAGTTCCGATACGTCCTACTGTTCCGCAAACTTTTTATCCATTTATCAAATTTCCTCACGGTTTGGCGGCAGAATGTAACACAAATAACAGAGTTTCGAGAGAAATGTCGTGAGCTGAACACCACTGCAAACATGATGGATGGCAGTTGTTCGTAGTTAAAATGTACGCAGCGTGCGATTTTGTTGACAGTAACGCCGCTCACATTCCCCACGTGCGTCGGAGGCTTGCCGATGGAAAGGTCCGTCCAAACCACAGTGGTATTATAGATGTTTAATTAATGTTTGTACGGTTACTAGAAAATGGATATCTTTATCACCATGCCTGTGCCATTTAAACAAATTCAATTGTCTGTAATACAACATCTTTACAATTCTGATCCATTCTCTACTGATCTCTCTGTTAACGACACGTTTAGATCCAGTCCTCCTCCTTTTTGAGGTCTAAGAGCAGTTCGTTATAAAAGACAATATTGATTTTTTACAGATAGCATTTTATGTACAATTTTCTCTTATATCAGGAATTTCCGTGTGCTTGATAATTATTGAGGTATTTTTTCACACGATACCTACGTGTTTTAGCTACTCTTACTAAACATTTATTACTTAACATTTCTTACTTAACGTGCTACTCTTACTTACCATTTGTTGGTGTGAAGTGGGACGCAACATAGCACCGTTAGTGTTTGCTTGCATACTCCTGCTAAACGTGTCCAAACGAAAGAATATCTCAAGGCGTACAAACAGATGACACTTCCTGATATCAGTGGAAATCAGACATAAAATACAATAATTTAAAAATCACGACTCAATACCTTGCTCTTAGAGCTATAAAACAAACTACCCTATTATCCTACTGGGGACGTAGGACCTACAGTTTAACATGGAAGCCAGGTCATCATGTAACACAAAGACACACAACATTACATGCTCCCTATGAATAAAATAACTGATTCATTTTTATCTTGTTTGTAATAAAACCACTCTGATTAATTTCAAATAACTGCATAAAGTATTACATACTGTCATGTTGTTTACTTGAAAACTCTGATTACGAGTACAATATCTGGTACCTTGTTCTGATTAGATAGATCAATTTTCCGCCATGTAAGTAATGTGTGAGAAATTGAGTAGAGAGGTGGGGAAGAACTTACTTGTAGCTTAGGGGAAGTTAGCAAAGCTCGGCATTCAACCAGGCTGCGGAGAAAACGTCAGACGGCAGCGCTTAAACCGAGTGGACTTGTATGACACTTCATGACGAAACTGATTTTGACTCACTATTTAAGGTCCAGAGATGCACATTAGTTGGAAGAATGTTGCCACTACAAATCCTCGTTGACGTCGCCAGCCGTATCCGAGTGGCAGTGTGTGACAGTATCTGCAAATACACGTCACGATCAACCTAGCCAACGATACTCTCACTACATTACTTTTGTAAGAGAGCTGGATAAGTGAATCTTAGTCGGTGTTAATATATTAATTAACTGAACTTTTGCAGAACTTTTCTTAGCGTCAGTCGTATTACTATATGAAGCTCCCCACCCGGTCCTTAAGTGGACTCAGTATCAATCATATCAATATTTCCGATTAAAGATGTGTACGTCAAATAGTTTAGAAACACTACTAATTTTTATAGTATAACTCCATCATCCGGTAAACGAAATATTGAACCCCTAGGAAACTGATACTCTCAGATACTGCTGATGTATATTAACCATATGCAAATGTATGTCTGTCATGTTTCTTTCTGGCCTGGAGTGAAATATCTTTTATGGGTCTTGGTTGTTCCTGATATTATGAATGAATCTAGTTGTTGCTTGATGTGATTCATACAAAACGGTGTGTGAGCATTTTCCTATTGATTTCTGCTTGTTTTACGTCTTTAAATCTTAAATATTCCGTCTGAAATATCCAGCATAAACTGTTTAAAATATATAAACTACAATTATATGTAAGCTACCTGGTGTGTCATTGCATCTGTTTCTAATTATGACACCTGGAACTTACCGTAAGTCTCTCTTATAATTGACAGTTAAAGAACGAATGCTAGAAGAAAAGAATGTCTTTACTAGGTGACAATTATTGAACTATATTAAATAAAATTGTTTCCTTTTAGCGACGAAACTCACATTCATTTGGATGGGTTCGTCAATAAGCAAAACTGGAGCATTTGCACGACTGAAAAACCACATTCGATCGAGAAGTCTCTTCACCCTCAACGGGAGACTGTGTGGTGTTCAAATAAGCAAAACTAGAGGATTTGCACGACTGAGAATCCACATTCGATCGACAAGTCTCTTCACCCTCAACGGGTGACTGTGTGGTGTTCAATGTTCAATCACTGAATAATCGGTGCTATATTCCTTGGAAGATGATTTAATCCCTATTATCCAAAGTGATCCTGATTTCGGCAAGATTTAATTCATGCAAGAGGGAGCTCAACTACATCAGTCTTTGATGTCCTGGGTAAGCATTTTGGGGACCGCATTCTGGCTCTGAGGTACTCAGAGGCCACTGGCATGGGCCTCGATTGGTCGCCATATTCTCCGCACCTGAACACATGCCACCCCTTTTTGTGAGCCTATATTAAAGGCAAGGTGTACAGCAATAAGCTCAAAATGATTGCCGAGCTGAAAACATCCATTCAGGAGGTCACAGACAGCATAGATGTTCCGACGCTTCAGCGGATCATGCAGAATTTCTCTATTCATTTGCGTCACATCACAGCCAATGATGGCAGGCGTATCGAACATGTCATAACCTAAATCCGAAAATATGTAGTGACTAATTTACGTTTTTTTCATGTAGTTCAATAATTTTCGCTTGGGAAGTACCAGATGACGAAAAGAACAGACTGCACATCAGTGAAATGGAGACCGTGACGCTGACTTTGATAACGCATGCGATGCATTTTCATCTAGAAGCCAGCGTTACCTGCAACAATAAGAAGAGACGAAAAAATTTACCAAATACAGTTCATGTTAAGTGTGATTGGAATCCGGTTTTAATAGCTCCTATGTAGGCCTTTTTTCCCATTCAGACAGGGAACTTGAAAGTTTCAGGATTATTCAGGTTTTGCTGAAAGGTAACCCTAGTGGGAACTGTTTAAATGATTGAAAATGTTGGCATAATTTTGTTATTCTTACAACATTTATTTTTTATTTAAAACAGAGATAAATTATTCTAAACAAGTTATTGATTGAATACCGTAAACAACTAACATGTGATTCAAGACTACAGTGGACACGGACCCTGGGTGGCAGAGACAGTATAACTAGAGGAGTGAGTTAAGTACTCTGGCCCTAAAAATGTGGATAACGCAATCTGAATTGATCTGACGCTGAGCAGACTTTGATTGATCAAATCTACTGTAGTTTCTCTACATAGGTGCAGGTCAGAGCAAGTGGCGATTGAGA